>NW_025813481.1:7577709-7949845 GCF_021976095.1 Xenia sp. Carnegie-2017
TTGGTATTCAAATTCGCTCGTATCGTCATGTGCGAAACTAGTGGGTTTGGAAAGGGTGTCTGCAAACGTTTTATGAATACACGCCACAACCTGACGAGCTGGTTTTGTATATTCATTCTTTTTCAGAAGTATATACGGGCACTTTACCTTTATCATCTACATGCATAACCCACGTATAAACGCGAGACTTGAAATACCGTCTCAGACTCGGTTTCACTTCATGTCTTTAAGTGCAATGCTGACCCTAGGCCAGTGTCAAGGCTCTAAGTCCTTAATAGTCGCATCCACCCCCTGATTTAATGTCAAAATGTACTATTTTCGGACCGGTAAAATAGTGCATCTTTTATCGTTTGCAACTACTTAACAATATTTAGTGAACAAAGGTGAAAGGATGTACTACTATCTATGCCTCACGATATAAAAACTCTTAATTGTTTCTTTCAAAAAATCTTAAGAAGCCTATTGAACGAGGAAGCTCAAAAATTCCGTGGGAACAAGCCTTTTTGTATTTATGTAGTATATCATATGCATGTATATGTTACATGCAGGTGGTCGCGTCTGTATATGAAAGGAGTTGTCAAATTGCTTCACTTGTGCTGTGAGAACTTGGTTTTCAAAAACACTTCGGTTTTATGCTCATATTGTTTGGTTTTTAGCTTTCCATAAATATTGTATTTGTGCAATATCGTTATCTCGGCAGAAAAGTGGAACACACGCCCAAGTGATTATCTTTTCAACGTGTTATAACTACGTATGCGAAGTTCACTTGGTAAAAACAATTATTTGGACGCCTGTTGTTCAACTTGTGGCATCATCGTTCGCTCGTCAGTTTCGTTTTTAATCGACCAATTATCCGCCATTATTTTGTTTCCTTTTTCTTTGACGTTGAAATATCAGCCGCCGTCGTTCGCTTGAAGACAGTGTTTCCTGAAGAGTGAAAAAAGAGAGACGAAAGAGGAAAGCTTGGCTATACGGTGGAGAAAACTGCTAATCAATCTACAGTAACCAAAAATTCATTTTAAATTCACCATTTCCGAAATATTTCCTAAATATTTCTCTAATTTCACTCAAATCTTCTTCACTCTTTCTTCATTGAGTAGTCGTTAATTATTAACACAGTGGTGCTGAACACTCGTTAATTTAAACAGTCGTAGTTTGAACTTTATTCCAAAACCGAGGTACCTTCTGATCGAGCGTATAATTCGTCGTGTGTTTCATTTGAAGTATGTGGAAATTAGTCAAGCAATATTTGACTGTCGGACGAATTATTACATACGTTGTTCAAACGGATATGAAGAGACTCGTCAAGTACATTCGCGTTAAAATTGGAATAAAAAATTCTCGTTTCAGCTAATTTTTCCTTGACAGTTTCGTTGTATGTTGCTCGTAAACTTTCTATGGTAAAATAAAATTTGCTTACTTAGCTTATTTTGTGTGTTTTCATTGTCTTATGTTGTGTGTACTTTTGAACTTCTATGTCTACTCTGTGTTTTCTTGTTTCTTCTTTTCATTTGCATCTTCTTTTTGCGTCTTCTCTTCATTTGCACCTTCTTTTTGTGTCTTCTTTTTCTTTGCATTTTCACCTTGTTGAAGCTAAGATATGCCAATGTTATTGTATCTAATTACTAACCAATTACTGACGAGTTAACAACGCGAGTCACTCGAACTTACATAGATTTCTTTGACTTCTTTCGTCCTTTTTTGACTCTTTTTAATTTAAATTTTATGCGTAATTCGTGTCTATTTTATGTGTTTACTTTACGTTCACACCTTTTATAACATGTCTATCATTGTCTCTACTTTTCTAAGAATTGGTGACGAATTAGAAATGAGTTACTCTGACTAAACTAGTTTTGTGTTTTCTTTTGTTCTATTTTGTGACTGTTTTACATTTACATTGGTGTTTACTTATCTTTATTCTCATTTTCTTCTTATTGTGTGCATCTTGTATAAAGTAAGTTTTCTATTGTATATATAGTGCTATTATACCAACGAATTACTGGCGCTGACCTGTTCCTTTATTTCCTCTTCACTTGCATTCCCTGCCACGTTGCAACAAGAGTAACATGAAGTTTTGTCTTCAATGAGCAATTAACTATAGATGTACCTGGAAGTACCATGTCTTGATTGTCTTGGACCGAAATTTCATAATTATCTGCCAGTAACATTGAATATAGAGAAAATATGAGCATTTCTGTTACCGTTCGTCTTGCTTTGGCTTTTATTATTCCTTTATTAATAACGAGCCGTGGATATAAGAAGAA
Source organism: Xenia sp. Carnegie-2017 (assembly GCF_021976095.1). NCBI lineage: Eukaryota > Metazoa > Cnidaria > Anthozoa > Malacalcyonacea > Xeniidae > Xenia > Xenia sp. Carnegie-2017. The sequence continues at coordinate 7,579,974 of NW_025813481.1, forward strand.
ATCTCTGAATTTCAGTGGAGCCTTATCGTCTCTGATCGTTGGCTTTCTGTTGACTTTTACGAATTTTTGCTTTTTTTCTGCACTTTTTGCGTTCTTTGCATCTGCATCCTTCGTGACCAAACTAAAGGCTGACGTGAAAAGGAAAATAGAGCACGATTTTAAGGAAGGTTTGTGCGAAGTACACGAGTAACACTACAAAAAACTTGCAATCCAACTTATTCGAATTACACGTATCATAATTAAATTGTTACATTACAATGTAACACCTCTCGCAATTATTATAATGGCATGCCGCACAAATTGCTCTGAATTTAAAATTGTGTACATATGTTTCATAGCTGTTAGATTGCAATTTAAATTAGGTAATCTCTGTGTAGGTGGTCAAAGGGACTGGCTGCAAGTTGTATGCAATGGAGGTGTAGCTGTTGTTGCATGTATTTTGTATCTGATCGAGGTAGGCTCGAGAACAACCAATTGATTTCGCCAAAGATATAATCGCCTTTGTTCTCCATTGCCTTGCTGGGATCGTTAGCTTGTTGTAATGGTGACACCTGGGCTTCTGAAATTGGATCAGTGTATGGTAGTTACCCACGATTGGTCACCACCTTACAATTGGTACCTGTTGGCACTAATGGTGGTATCACTTTGATTGGTACTGTGGCCAGTTTGGTTGGAGGCACCATTGTAGGTGTGGTATACTATGCAACCATTCAGGCGATGATGACATTTGATATGACACTTGCAAATTATCCACGCTAATGGCCAATTATTTTGATCGGATCGCTCAGTGGATTGATAGGCTCTTTGATTGATTCCATACTTGGTGCAAAACTACAATATTCGGTTATTGTCATGTCCAAAAGAATTGTTCACTCACCCTCATCAACAACCAAGGACATTAGTGGACGGACATTTTAAGCAATCACGGTGTGAATTTTTTCATCATTAATGACAGCATCCATAATGCCAGTTATTGCATAATGGATTGTGGAAATATATGTAACTGGATTCAACAATAGCATGTGACCAATTCAACCTGATCAAAATAACACACCATGAAGCTTCAACATGTCTGCAAATTTATTTGAAACCTCATACAATATTTATAAAATTAAATACAAAACCTGCAGTTTAAAACATTTGTCCATGGTAAAGCAAGCTAAGATTAACTGTAATTTTGAATTACGTTTGTGAATTATAACTACAAAAGGTAACAACAGAAAACACTTCTAAATTCTAATTATCGAAATTACTTACAGAAAAAATATAGCACAGCAAGCATATAAGCTTATACTTTGAAAGTTATAATTAAAATGATACACATTGTTTTGTTAAAAGTAATTAAATACTAATTTATTTCGTGCCACTATTAATATGGTGTTCCAGGTAGTTTTTAGTGACTCATTAACAAGGTGCTTGTTTCAGTGAAGTCATTGCTTTTTGTTTTGCTAAGAATTTTTTTCATTTTCGATCAGTGTGAAGCACCCATAAAACACATAAAATCCCAGAGACAAGGACGGTGGCCACAGTTGACCAACTTGGTTCATTAAGTTGGAAATTCTCGAGAAATCCATGCTAGAGAAGAAAATGAACACAATTTGAAGTAATAGCTCTGCAAAATATGATATCTTTCAATGAGAGAGAGAGACAAGAAGTGCTATTTCCGGAGTGTACTTAATGGAATCAAGTTTCAATTGGTAATACACATTGCACACTACACATTTGCGGTGTCTTTATCATACATATCAAAATATTGAATGCAACTGGAGTGTTGGGGGATTCCCACCAAAAGGTAAAATAGAGTTAGGACATAACAACTGGCACAATTACACACTGACTTGCCTTGTTTACATTTTACTGACTGGCAGATTTTGTCAAGTGCTTTTGGACAACACAAGCAACAAGTAGCCTCTCTTGGGATTTAACTGCCAGCCAGCAAAATGTATTAACACAAGGCAGGTCATCTGTTCAATATGCTGCCATATAGAACTGCCAGCAACAATCAAAGTAAGTTAGGATTTCGCCTCTAGGTTGTACTAGTATGAGGCAAGATATTCAATAATTACTCCTAGCAACTTTTTGACCTATGAATTTCTAGAGAGAACACTGCTAGGACATAGGCCATTGGGAAACCGATCCAAAAGCAATTTGGGAAAAGTTTGACGTACTGACCCAACCACCATTATGGTCAATCCAATTTGCAATTCCTCCGTTTACAATAAAATCGACTATTGAATGAAATAATTTTCTCATGTACGAGCCAGCAAGTCCGTTTCTTAATACGTGTTTCGTAATCTCGTAGCCGAAACATAATAAGGCCACGATTCGAGGCCAAGTAATGCCATTTTGAAAAGTCTTCCTGCCACTTCAGCGAAACCTTCGTACGCACTGGCTGGATTTGTCAGATTTAGCTGATTGATCATGATTTGAAAATCGTCATGGTATTTATTTTGAATCTCATCTCCTATATTCCGAAGCCTTCGACTCACTCGTACGGCCATCGAGTCAGGGTCGTTTTCTTGGCGAACACTTCGCAGCTCTTCTAAAGCGTCCGGTCGAGCTGTCGCAACAACCGGGATCTCATCTTGATGCGATAAGTTTGATACTTCGTTTTCTTCCTCAAAACGATCATAAACGAACTGTCTTACAATGTTTGCCGTCTCTGTTTTAAACATTTCGTTTGAATCGGGCTCAAAATGACTGATATCAGACCCGTTTTCGTCAAAATTACTTGTATGCCCGCCGGCAGAATTAGCCATGCCGAAATTTAACTTAATGGATAATATGGGTGACGTTTGTTCCGTAAAAGGATCTACATGGATTACAATGTATCTCGAGCTACATCTTCATTTTTCCATAAACCTCACAAGTTTTCATTTCACTTTTGAGAAAGACTGGTGTATACTTGAATTGTGTGCTTGAAATCATGACCGAAAACTTCCTCCTCAAACACAATGAACATGAAAAAACATATAAAGAAATGAATATAAATTAAAAAACAATATTTTTTACTTTTATCTGTGCGTTCACCAACGTGTGCCAGCATATTGTCAGTGGTTGCGACAAATAAAACATGCGTGCTCTGACTTTTGCCACGTTTGTTGTGCCCATTCCTCCTCTCTAATTTCCTCTTTGTTACTGACTTTGTAGTCTATTTATGAATAAGATTATTGGAAGGATTGAAAGTAGCGTTCCTCGAATTGGATATATTTATTTTTTCTTCTGTGACCAAAACATTTCAATTAGCTTTGGAAATTATAGGTGAGAAAAAAATTTCACTCTTTCCTTCATGCTTTTCCTTGTTTGCCTTTCGTTAGTGTGTTGTATGTAAAGTTTCATGCTCATAAAACCTTATAATGAATATGTATATGAATATATAATTGTATCGTTTTCCTGTATTTGATACGATTGGATTTGTTATGGTTTAGCGGTCCGTGTATTTACTTGTTTCTTATACCTATGTATTTGTAGCTATGTGTTTTTATTGCTATGTAATGTTGAATTTAAATCATCTTCTTTGACTACACCTTATCCTTTACAGGATTGGTGGTCATAATCCCTCATCCCTACTTCAGCCCATTCAGGGAATCTTGTTCTGTTAGCCCCCCCCCTTTCATTTTAGATAGAATTTTGTCTGGATAATTCCATGACTTTTTACATATTTTTACCTTAACAAGATTTGGATATTAGTGTTCAATGCAGTGTGACCATATGTACAAATTTTTTTACCTGATACAGTCAGATGATGTTAAACACTCCTCCCTGTTCTGAAATTTCATCTATGCGAGTGGAGTCTATAATTTCATTAGACCAATAACAATAACAAATTGCATGCATGGTCATATTGATTCCAGCAAGTGTTAGTCCTGCTATGTAATTTCAGATCATCATCATTATGCATTTCTTTAGAAGTCAGTTGTTTTTCCGGTGAGTGAACACATAAAAATATACAAAGCAGGACTAAATTATTTCGCTGGATTCCCCATTGACTGATTCGATTATTAAGATTTATATTGCCATAGCTATGACTTTATGATATGATAGTTCAGCGACTTTTGTTTCTTTATTGAACATTTTATCACATTTATCAAGACGCAATGAAGGTTAAAGAAATCACAAGAACAGCTAACATCTCTTGGAGTCCTGCTTCACTTCATCCAATTTATATGGCTGCGGGAACTGCAGCACAACAACTTGATGCAACGTTTAGGTGAGTTGCTTGATTAGTGCGACTTTTGTTGTATGTGCAAATATTAGCAATTATAAAAATAAACACAATGAAACATGTGCGCTGATTGATCTAGAGCCGTGTTTGCATTAGCCTGTGCAAAACACATCTGAGCTCAACCAATCAAATCAATCATAACAATCAATCAGTCAAAGAGAATTTGCAAATCGATGAAGAATACATTTTGGAGGAAAAATTAAAACGTTTACTTTAAATTTGTCTGTTTTGCATTATTGTTATATCTCAAGCATGTGTAACTCTTGATCTTCGGTCTCGGCTTGCACTGATCTGCTCTCAAGTTCTTACAAAGGTCTCCTCAGTTTGCATAATCCTGTGCAAACACAGTAAACATCTTTTATTTCTTAATTCAGTCACAGTTGTCTTACTCCTCTCTGACTAGTTTTCATTCATCCTAGCACTAATGCTGCCCTGGAAATATTTGCTGTTGATCTGACAAGCAGTGACAAAAAATGCCTTTGAGAGGGAAAATTGAGTCGGAACACAGGTAAACATTTCTTTTTTGCAGCTTTAGTTAGTGTGATCTAAAAAGAAGAGAGGAAAAAGATATAAGTTTTAAAATGTTTTTACTTGGAACTTTTTCCATATTAATGAATGAAAATTCTCGTGAATGATGTCAATGCTTCATTCATCTTTAAATTCCGCCACTTTGCACCACTCAACTCAATATAAATAAAAGGCAATTTTTGCCAAAATTTGAAGCCAATAATTTAACTTGTCCTGTGTTATCTTTCCACACATGGCCAGAAGAAAGTTCATTGACGGCAATAAGCTAAAATGTGTGACTTAAACTGACTGTACTTCCAGACATGCATGTCTGGGAGTGAAATTTGGCTTTATTCAAGTACAGGCTAGTTTATCTAAAGGTAGCCTTCCAGTTATGTATTTGGTTCTGTTGTTTGCAATGACTTTGACGAAATGTTAAAGTTCTATAGCCTGTTTTTTCCATTGTAATTATTGAATGTTGGAAATTATTTCTTGTGTGTACTCTTTTGTCGAGATGATGCCATGCTAGCAAATTTGTTGTAATAAGTCTCCTGTTTCGACAGATTCAATAAAGTTGTTTGGGGGTCATTTGGTATGGATAAGAAAGAAACTCCATTGGGAATTCTTGTCGGTGGAACAGATAGCGGCAGTGTTGTGTTGTGGAATCCATTAAAAATAATAAATGGAGAAACTGATGATGCAGTTCTTGTTGAGAATAAAAAACATACTGGTTTGTTTCATTAATGCGATCAACCTCTATTTTGTCTGTCCACATTATTTTTGAATGATTTTATGCTGGATTCATCAAACGTCAATTTTATTTAACAGGACCAGTACAAGCATTGGATTTAAATCCATTTCAGTCAAATCTTTTGGCCTCCGGTGCTTCTGACTCTGAAATTTATGTGTGGGATCTAAATAGTCCGGACAATCCTCTCACTCCCGGTGCTAAATCACTCCCCCCTGATAATATCAGCTGCTTGGGATGGAACAGGCAGGTGCAACACATACTTGCATCTACATCGCCCTGTGGTCGTTGTGTTGTATGGGACTTAAGAAAGAACGAACCAATCATAAAAGTCAGTGATCAAGGATCAATGGTAATGTTTTGTAAGCCTTTAATGTAATTTTTAGACGTTAAAATGAATCCTTCTTCCAGCAAAGATAAGACAGTTTTGGATGTTGATGAAATCCCTATGCATTTTTTCAATGGTAGCACGGTATTTTTATTATAGAAACCATAATTTTATTGTTATTTCAGGCTCGTTGCAAGGCGATTGAATGGCATCCCGAGGTGGCAACACAGATGGTTCTTGCATCGGAAGATGACAGATGTCCTGTAATTCAGGTACCATCATATTTTACCACATTTCTTATCCATAAATTGAAATTGATCTCAATAAGTTGTAGTCCACCAATTTGCGAAAAGCACTTTAAAAATTGCAAACATTGAAGCATAACTCAAATGTTTCCAGCAAAAGTGATCTCATGATGCAAAAAACGTATTGCCCTATCGAAATATATTGTCTTTGTTGCATTGATAATCGGTTATGGGATTCCCCTATTGTGACTTTCCTTTTTTAGATGTGGGATCTGCGATATGCCACGTCACCAATGAAAGTTCTCGAGAAACATCAAAGGTTCGTTATGTCACTGCCTATTTCTTATATGTCCTCAATTGAAGACCATCTTGGCTTTAGTTTTTTTTCTGGGTTTTGATGCTTTGAATTATCTTCTGATCTTGATGTTGCAATTTCTTGTATAGAGGTGTTCTAGCTATTGCCTGGTGTCCACAGGATCCTGAATTGCTCATGAGCTGTGGAAAGGTATGGCGGTGACACCACCCTGGTTCAACATCTCAGTAAGATCATGAATCACCAAGATTACATGTTTGTAAATGTAGATCGTCCAGGTTGGTATAGTCCTGAGAAGGACTGTTTTTGTTGTTTTGACTGACGTTTCGACAACCTTTAGTCATCTTCAGAATCAAATGTAACGTCTTTGACTCTGAAGATGACTACCGCTAAGGTTGTCGAAACGTCAGTCAACAACAACAAAAAAAGTCCTTCTCAGGACTATACCAACCTGGATGATCTTCATTTACAAATATGTAACGATACTCCCGGGTTCAAACCATTTACTTTAATCACCAAGATCTTAACCATGATCTTTCAAAGAGATCCTATAAAGACCTTTCCCAAAACAAGTTCTTGCCTAGGCTGAGCGAGGCAAGATCTTATTGGATTTTAATAGATCTTACAAAGGACTCTTGTGAAGATTCCCAACCTGTGCACTGATTTACTATATACGTATGCATTGTCATTTTCACATTTCTTTTAGGATAGCAGAGTACTTTGCTGGAATCCAAGCAGCAATGATCCTAGGGGAGAGGTATGTACAAATTTTATTACGAAGAGCAGCAGATAGTTTTCTCAAGTAGAATATCATGAACGTTAACGATGGACTGAGCTTTAGGCACTTCGCTATATTGAAATGACTGAGTTTGTAAGGCGAAGAAAGAGAAATATGGGGCAGATTGTGTTTGTAAGAAATAACGAAGTTTTTAGAGAAATCTGTTTGTTAGAAAGAAGATTTTCATAAAAAGGAAAACTTTATTTACCGCAAACTCTGTTAGTAAAAGGCTAGGGATTGTTTTCTATGAATTTTGAAAGAAAAATCAAAGTGAGAATGGACTGTGATTGTGAGAATTTCTATGAATTTTGAAAAAAAATCAAAGTGAAAATGGACTGTGATTAAGAGAGTTTCTATGAATTGTGAAAAAAAACCGAAGTAAGAATGGACTGTGATTGAGAGAAATAATAGAAGGTGCTTTGAAGTAGAATTTAGCAAGAAACACGCGGCATTTACCGTAGATTCCGGTAACAGACTTAAAGGTTTCTTTCTTTATTGTAGGTAGTCTATGAGCTACCGTGTCCTGCGCAGTGGAGTTTTGACGTAAAATGGTGTCCTCGTAACCCAAACATGATCTGTACACCATCCTTTGATGGTCACGTCAGTGTATACTCTCTCATGGGAGGTGGGGTCGCTGATCACGGTGGGGTTGATCAGAAGGTAACGTCTGTGTTTACTTTTAATGGGAGGTGGGGTCGCTGATCACAGTGGGGTCGATCAGAAGGTAACTTCAGTGTTTACTTTTTAATGGGAGGTGGGGTCGCTGATCACGGTAAGGTTGATCAAAAGGTAACGCTGTGGCATTTTTAATGGGAGGGGTAGCTGATCACGGTGGGTCGACAGAAGGTAACGTCAGTGTTTACTTTGTAATGGGAGGTGAGGTCGCTGATCACTGTGGGGTCGATCAGAAGGTAACGTCTGTGTTTACTCTTTAATGGGAGGTGGGGTAGCTGATCACAGTGGGGTCGAACAGAAGGTAACGTCTGTGTTTACTTTTTAATGGGAGGTGGGGTAGCTGATCACGGTGGGGTCGAACAGAAGGTAACGTCTGTGTTTACTCTTAATGGGAGGTGGGGTCGCTGATCACAGTGGGGTCGAACATAAGGTAACGTCTGTGCCTCTTTAATGGGAGGTGGGGTCGCTGATCACGGTGGGGTCGAACAGAAGATAACGTCTGTGTTTACTCTTTAATGGGAGGTGGGGTCGCTGATCACGGTGGGGTCGAACAGAAGGTAACGTCTGTGTTTCATGGGAGGTGGGGTCGCTGATCACGGTGGGGTCGAACAGAAGGTAACGTCTGTGTTACTCAATGGGAGGTGGGGTATTGATCACGGTGGGGTCGAACAGAAGGTAACGTCTGTGTTTACTCTTTAATGGGAGGTGGGGTCGCTGATCACGGTGGTCGAACAGAAGGAACGTCTGTGTTTACTTTTAATGGGAGGGGTCGCTGATCACGGTGGGGTCGAACAGAAGGTTGTTTACTCTTTAATGGGAGGTGGGGCGCTGATCACAGTGGGTCGAACAGAAGGTAACGTCACTTTAATGGGGAGGGTAGCTGATGGGGTCGAACAGAAGGTAACGTCTGTGCTTTAATGGGAGGTGGGGTCGCTACGGTGGGGTCGAACAGAAGGTAACGTCTGTGTTTACTCTTAATGGGAGGTGGGGTCGCTGATCACGGTGGGGTCGAACAGAAGGTAACGTCTGTGTTTACTCTTTAATGGGAGGTGGGGTCACTGATCACGGTGGGTTCGAACAGAAGGTAACGTCTGTGTTTACTCTTTAATGGGAGGTGGGGTCGCTGATCACGGTGGGGTCGAACAGAAGGTAACGTCTGTGTTTACTCTTTAATGGGAGGTGGGGTAGCTGATCACAGTGGGGTCGATCAGAAGGTAACGTCTGTGTTTACTCTTAATGGGAGGTGGGGTAGCTGATCACGGTGGGGTCGAACAGAAGGTAACGTCTGTGTTTACTTTTTAATGGGAGGTGATCACGGTGGGGTCGAACAGAAGGTAACGTCTGTGCTTTAATGGGAGGTGGGGTAGCTGATCACAGTGGGTCGATCAGAAGGCCCTGTGTTTACTTTTAATGGGAGGGGTCACTGATCACGGTGGGTTCGAACAGAAGGTAACGTCTGTGTTTACTCTTTAATGGGAGGTGGGTCGCTGATCACGGGGTGAACAGAAGGTAACGTCTGTGTTTACTCTTTAATGGGAGGGGTAGCTGATCACAGTGGTCGATCAGAAGGTAACGTCTGTGTTTACTCTTAATGGAGGTGGGGTAGCTGATCACGGTGGGGTCGAACAGAAGGTAACGTCTGTGTTTACTCTTTAATGGGAGGTGGGGTCGCTGATCACGGTGGGGTCGAACAGAAGGTAACGTCTGTGTTTACTCTTTAATGGGAGGTGGGGTAGCTGATCACGGTGGGGTCGAACATAAGGTAACGTCTGTGTTTACTTTTTAATGGGAGGTGATCACGGTGGTTTAATTGTCAAACCCCTTACGATATGGTGTTTGCAATCACAAAAGAACGAGAGGTACTGCTTTTTTCAGCTAATGTTCTTGACTGATGCGTGAAGTATTGATTTATTCTAGTGGCTTTCTTCATCTTCTATTATGCTGACTTATTTCATTTCAATGCACGGAATACCAGGCTTCATATGAGTGCAATATTCGCGTGCATTACCATCTCTGAAAATGAATCCCAACTTTTTTTGTGATGATACCAATAATCTTTGATTGCGTGGGAGATAGTGTTTGATAACATTGGACATGGTGTTTGATAGCAGGGTACATGGTGTTTGATAACATGGTACATTGTTAAATGTTATTTTTAGATGGTAAATGATGCATTCAATATCAACGATCCATTCGCGACTACGGTTCAACATCAAACTCCTGCTCATACACCCGTGGCTGCCACGCTAAAGAAACCACCGAAATGGCTTCGACGTCCTTGTGGGGCTACTTTTGGGGTGAGTAAGGATGCTTTAATGATCGCGATGCTTGTATGGATAAAGGTTTGAAGAAGAACTACAGGAAATGATCATGTTCCCTTGCAGTCAACAAGTGCGAATAATCATGTTTATTTGCCTTGTGAAAACAGTTTTCTTGTTAATAAGTAATAACTTTCCGCGCTACTCCATGCATCAGAACACTGATTGGCCAGTATTAGAAGTTAATTAATGCGCGTGAATGAACTCGATGCAAAGTGATTGTATTTTCTTTATGTCCATATATTTTCTTTCATACTAAGTTTGTTCGCTCGGTGTGTCAATATTTTAGCATTTCTTTGAAGAAGTCTTTCATTTGTACTTGATCATTTTATGAACAAGCCGTGTCATGTCAAGCGATGTCTGCTCGGATTGAAGTCCAGTTTTGTCAAAATTAATCGGTCTTCAGGCATCTGACATATTTTTGAAATGTGGCGAGAGGCTCCCTCCCTTACTATTCTTTATTTATGCATGTCGCTGTTTTCGTTTAACAGTGAAATACGAAATTACAAGTATGCATTTTTGCAGTTTGGTGGAAAGTTGATCTCTTTTGGAAGAACACCCGAAGTCCCGATATCAAAGGTAACAGGAGTCCTCTTCATTAACACTTTCTGTGCTGAAGTTCTGACATCTATCGACAATTTTTTGTTAATAGATAAACATCAGTCAAGTCGTGACCGAGGAGGATCTCGTGAACAGGTCGGGGCTTCTCGAAGGTGCCCTCAAATCCGGAAGCTTTGCTGAATTCTGTCGCGCGAAGACCGATAATGTTGATGATACACTGGATTCGACGTTATGGAGCTTCCTCAAGGTTCGTTGCTATGGTTGCAACGGATCAACTCTGTGTTTCTATGGAAACTAACCCGGCGCATATTTTGGTCTTTGCTGCAGGTCAACTTTGAAGAGGAACCGAGAAAACAGTTTTTGACTTTACTGGGTTATGATCCGAGTAAACTGGCGAAAAAAGTACGAGATTTCGTCGTGAATTGTACTACAATACAACGTTGACTGTGATGTATACAATTTTTTCGTTCAATACAGATTGCCTCAAAGATTGGAGAAAAGCCGCCATCGAGTCTTGGTGTTAATTCCGCTGAACTTGCTGAAAAAATCGAGGATTTAACTTTAACGGTATGCAGTTCATGGGGCATTTTCTTGAAAAGCGTATTTGCCTTGGTGAATAACTTGTTTATACTTCTATTCATGGGGCATGTTCTTGAAAAGCGTATTTGCCTTGGTGAATAACTTGTTTATACTTCTATTCATGGGGCATGTTCTTGGAAAGCGTTTTGCCTTGGTGAATAACTTGTTTATACTTCTATTCATGGGGCGTTTTCTTGAAAAGCGTTTTGCCTTGGTGAATAACTTGTTTATACTTCTATTCATGGGGCATGTTCTTGGAAAGCGTTTTTGCCTTGGTGAATAACTTGTTTATACTTCTATTCATGGGGCATTTTTGAAAAGCGTTTTTGCCTTGATAAATAACTTGTTTATACTTCTATTCATGGGGCGTTTTCTTGAAAAGCGTTTTTTTTGCCTTATGAATAACTTGTTTATACTTCTATTCATGGGGCATGTTCTTGGAAAGCGTTTTTGCCTTGGTGAATAACTTGTTTATACTTCTATTCATGGGGCATTTTCTTGAAAAGCGTATTTGCCTTGGAGAATAACTTGTTTATACTTCTATTCATGGGGCATTTTCTTGAAAAGCGTTTTTGCCTTGGAGAATAACTTGTTTATACTTCTATTCATGGGGCGTTTTCTTGAAAGCGTTTTGCCTTGGAGAATAACTTGTTTATACTTCTATTCATGGGGCATTTTCTTAAGCGTTTTGCCTTGGAGAATAACTTGTTTATACTTCTATTCATGGGGCGTTTTCTTGAAAAGCGTTTTTGCCTTGGTGAATAACTTGTTTATACTTCTATTCATGGGGCGTTTTCTTGAAAGCGTTTTGCCTTAAGTGAATAACTTGTTTATACTTCTATTCATGGGGCGTTTTCTTGAAAGCGTTTTGCCTTGGTGAATAACTTGTTTATACTTCTATTCATGGGGCATTTTCTTGAAAGCGTTTTGCCTTGGTGAATAACTTGTTTATACTTCTATTCATGGGCGTTTTCTTGAAAAGCGTTTTGCCTTGATAAATAACTTGTTTATACTTCTATTCATGGGGCGTTTTCTTGAAAGCGTTTTGCCTTGGTGAATAACTTGTTTATACTTCTATTCATGGGGCGTTTTCTTGCGCGTTTTGCCTCGGTGAATAACTTGTTTATACTTCTATTCATGCGTTTTCTTGAAAAGCGTTTTGCCTTGGTGAATAACTTGTTTATACTTCTATTCATGGGGCGTTTTCTTGAAAGCGTTTTTGCCTTTGAATAACTTGTTTATACTTCTATTCATGGGCGTTTTCTTGAAAAGCGTTTTTGCCTTTGGTGAATAACTTGTTTATACTTCTATTCATGGGGCGTTTTCTTGAAAGCGTTTTGCCTTGGTGAATAACTTGTTTATACTTCTATTCATGGGCGTTTTCTTGAAAAGCGTTTTGCCTTGGAGAATAACTTGTTTATACTTCTATTCATAGTTTTCTTGAAAGCGTTTTGCCTTTGGTGAATAACTTGTTTATACTTCTATTCATGGGGCGTTTTCTTGAAAGCGTTTTGCCTTGGTGAATAACTTGTTTATACTTCTATTCATGGGGCGTTTTCTTGAAAAGCGTTTTTGCCTTGATAAAAACTTGTTATACTTCTATTCATGGGCGTTTTCTTGAAAGCGTTTTGCCTTGGTGAATAACTTGTTTATACTTCTATTCATGGGGCATGTTCTTGAAAGCGTTTTGCCTTGGTGAATAACTTGTTTATACTTCTATTCATGGGGCGTTTTCTTGAAAGCGTTTTGCCTTGGTGAATAACTTGTTTATACTTCTATTCATGGGGCGTTTTCTTGAAAGGCGTTTTGCCTTGTGAATAACTTGTTTATACTTCTATTCATGGGGCGTTTTCTTGAAAAGCGTTTTTGCTTTGATAAAAAACTTGTTTATACTTCTATTCATGGGGCATTTTCTTGAAAAGCGTTTTGCCTTGGTGAATAACTTGTTTATACTTCTATTCATGGGCGTTTTCTTGAAAAGCGTTTTTGCCTTGGTGAATAACTTGTTTATACTTCTATTCATGGGGCATTTTCTTGAAAAGCGTTTTGCCTTGGTGAATAACTTGTTTATACTTCTATTCATGGGGCGTTTTCTTGAAAAGCGTTTTTGCCTTGATAAATAACTTGTTTATACTTCTATTCATGGGGCGTTTTCTTGAAAAGCGTTTTTGCCTTGGTGAATAACTTGTTTATACTTCTATTCATGGGCGTTTTCTTGAAAAGCGTTTTTGCCTCGGTGAATAACTTGTTTATACTTCTATTCATGGGGCGTTTTCTTGAAAAGCGTTTTTGCCTTGGTGAATAACTTGTTTATACTTCTACACGTAGCTCATGGAGTGTTGGTTGAGCACACAGTTTTTGGCAGAAATGCCTAGGCCATAGTTGTTATTCACCATGGTAAATTATTTAGATTTGTCACCGAACAATAAATAGGATAATGTTTTTCCGCATTTTGTTCACGTATATGCTTTATTTTAACGTCAGGGCAATGGGGTTGTTGAAGGAGATGATATATTCTCCGGTGGGGCAAACACACCCCCCGTACCCGAGGATTCTGGAAAGGTAAATAGATCATTGCATTTTGGCTGAGCATCTTACTCTCCACGTACTCAATGATCGTTTGATTTACCATTGCCGTGATTTAGACTGCGAACTCCGAGGGCATAGATCCGAGTCTTGTTTTTGATGCTATCTCCACTGGGACATTGGATATATCTGGTGAGATAACGTTTTATCACATTGTGTCGTGTTATCCTATAATTAGAAATAAAAGATGTTTACTGTGTTTCCACAGGCTTATGCAAACCGAGGAGACCTTTGGGAGAACTCGAGAGCAGATCAGTGCAATCCCTAGACCGAAGTTTGAGGGTTGCACATGCTCGAGAGCTCACAAACGTCTCCAAGGCTGGCATAGGCCAGTGCAAATACGAAAAACATCTTTTATTTCTTTTATAAAATTACAATAATGCGAAAAAGAAAAAACATTTCAATTTTTCCTCTAAAATGTATTCATGATCGATTTGATTGTTTTAGTTGATTTATTTGGTTGAGCTCAGATGTGTTTTGCACATGCTAATGCAAACACAGCTCTAGACAAATCAGCGCATGCGTTTCATTGTGTTTATTTTGTAATGGGCGATGGTTGCTTTTATTTTGTTCATGTCCTCGTTAAGGCGACGGCGAAATGCAAATTACGAAGCCATTTGTCATTCCTACTGATAACGGTAAGTTGAAGAATATTGTGCCTTTGTTTTAATGATATCTGCAAGAAATCGATCTATGAAAAGATTATTAATTTGGTGTTGCCCTCGATTATCAATTTGGTGTTGCCCTCGAGGCAGAATGAAGCGTGAGGAATTGGTTTTGTTTAAACGATAAAAATGCCGTGAAAGAGTTACGAAAGCTATCAACAATGGCTTACCCTAAACAATCCTGCAAATAAATGAAACAACAAAGCCACTTACCCTAAACAATCCTGCAAACAAATGAAACAACAAATCCACTCACCCTAAACAATCCTGCAAACAAATGAAACAACAAAGCCACTTACCCTAAACAATCCTGCAAACAAATGAAACAACAAAGCCACTCACCCTAAACAATCCTGCAAACAAATGAAACAACAAAGCCACTTACCCTAAACAATCCTGCAAACAAATGAAACAACAAAGCCATGTGTGCTTTCAACATGACTAGCAACTATGCTTTAATTGCCAGTTATAGTGTATTTAAGTTGCTTCTCTGCCGTCTATTTTGACGCTTATTAATTGTTCCTCTTTGCTTCCCATAGAAAGCGACGGCTTGATAAGTCAGGCTCTGTTGACTGGAAATTTCGAGGCGGCTGTTGACGTGTGTTTCCATGGTGACAGGATGGTAAGTCAATGCTGACGAGACTTGTATCCTCTCCCCCCCTGATTACATTATGAAATTGTATGGTGTCAATGAGATATCTATCTTCGGCAAGCCAGCTTTCATTGCTATTTCAGTTTATTGGTCTATATTTTTAGGCTGACGCATTTTGTTGGCGATTGCCGGAGGTAAAGATCTTTCGCCAAAACTCAAATGATGTACTTCAAGAAGAAGCAGAGCAACCTTAAACGGGTAACATTTCGATCAGACCTACTCACAAACGTGTTAAAAAGAGAGCTTTTGAAAAGTTTCCAAAATTTTGTCATCACTCACTTCCAGCTGATGTCCGTCGTTGTGAATCGCGATTGGTCAGATGTGGTGAAAAGTTGCGAATTGGAGAACTGGCGCGAGGCGCTCGCCATCTTAGTGACGTATGCCAAACCCGAGGAGTTTGCACCTCTCTGCGATCTACTTGGTCAGAGGTTGGAGGCGCAACAAGGCGAGAGCTACGCAAATGCAATGGTGTGCTACATTTGTGCTGGAAATGTAGAGAAGTTTGTTTCGTGTTGGTAAGAGATTTTCATGTGTGATTCTTACGCGAGAATTCGAAAATGATAACGCTTGGTGTGTTTGTAAATTTAAGTCTTGAAAACAAGTCTAGATGAAAGTCTAGATTTAGCATTGCGGTTGTAGGGATTGAGGAGTGTTTTGTGATAAACCACGTTGGGTTTTTCGTTGTAGTCTACTTTTCCTGTAATTTTTCATTTCATGAGCTTGGAGCAGAAATGCTGCTGCTTGCGGGCTTGCCATTTTTGTTGTTTTTTTTGGATATGCTTTATACTTCAAAGTATTTCTTCAAAGAAAGACGGATACACGATCGTTTTTAATGTTTCATTCTAACACTAGGTCCAAGACGATGCCATCTGAACCGTCTCCACTGGAACTTCAGGTATGCTCTCACGGAATTTGCCAATTCATTGTGTCTTTTGTCCATACCATGATTTGGTGAAGCATGTTAGAGACTCGCCCAGGGTTCGTGCTAGTGTTAAAAGCTCATGAAAACTTCTCAAATTGAAAAATCAATTGTAAGGACAGTCGAAACGTCAATTCAAACACAAGCAGAAGCAGCAAGGTTGTCTAGATATATCTAAACGCAGCAACTATCCCTAAATGCGACTAAAAAATTTTTTGACAGATCACAGCTTAATGATATTTTGACAGACCACAGCACAGTAAATTTAAAGTTGTGAATCTTCCTTGATATTTTCATTGATATTCTTAAAAAATCCTTAGTCTTCTTATTTTTTATTTGAGTGCCGCGTGAACCCTGCCGTCATTCTACATAATGTTCAATCGAACATACAAAGTAGAAAAATTTTACTGCAGTTTTTTTCAAGTTTGTGCAATGACAATCCCAAACAGGAGACCCATAGGACACCCTTGATACAATAGGAGACCCTTGATATAATAGGAGACCCTTGATACAATAGGAGACCCTTGATATAATAGGAGACCCTTGATATAATAGGAGACCCTTGATATAATAGGAGACCCTTGATATAATAGGAGACCCTTGATATAATAGGAGACCCTTGATATAGGGCTAACCTCTGGGTTTCCTTTTTCTAAATAATTATGTATTTACATGTTGTTCTGAAATAAAGTATTGTGAAAACAATCCCATTCCTGAATTATGAATTATCGTCGAGATCTGTCCCAACTTTCTTTCTACCATCAGAATTTGATCGAGAAAGTTATGATTTTGAAGAAGGCTGTCGAGAAAGATCGTCATCAAGTCACGAATGCGAACAACTCGCGTGTTTCAGACATGCTGTGGTATGAAACTGTGCATGTGTTTTCTAAGTCTCTGCATTTTAAACAAGAGTTTTTGCCAACTCTCGCGTGTTTCAGACATGCTGTGGTATGAAACTGTGCATGTGTTTTCTAAGTCTCTGCATTTTAAACAAGAGTTTTTGCCAACTCTCGCGTGTTTCAGACATGCTGTGGTATGAAACTGTGCATGTGTTTTCTAAGTCTCTGCATTTTAAACCAGAGTTTTTGCTCTTTGGTAAAGTGTTTCAACGAAACAAACATTCAATTTGATCGATGATACTCAATTTGACGTTTTTTGTTTTCATGCAGCAAATACGCTGGTTTGCTTGCCTCCCAAGGAAGCGTTGAAATCGCAATGGATTATTTGTTGTCGGCTAACGATCAGGTATTGAGAAAATTTTTTATTTCTTGTGGACAGGTCACGATACAATGTCAGTCTTCATTCTCATATTCATCATCATCATATCATTTGTTACTCTAGGAAGATGTGGCTGTGCTTCGAGATAGATTGTACCATGCTCAGTTCCCTAGTCAAGTGACGTCCTCCATTGCTCCTCCATCATTTCCCTTTACTAGAGTCGACGTCAAAGCTGCACCGGAAGTTCAGCCCCAGGTACTCATCTCTGACTGTGGGCTGGAGGGGAGTGTTTTTGGTTTTTCGAATATTGATTTGATCTTTTATTTACAGCTAATCCACGCATGCTCAGCAGGATATTACCTCGCAAATGAAGTCAAATGTAAGTTGAGTGGCGTTTTATTTGATGTCATTTATATCTGAGTGTTTCAAACGTTGCAATGTTTAAGGTTGACTTAAATTATATGTGAAAAAGTCCGAAGTTGTTTGAAACTTTGCAGTCACAAAAAGAAATTGTTTGCATTCGAACCGCTGACTGCAAGACAACAAGTGGTTATTTAGACCATTGAACTAAAATACATCTGGAATGCTACCTGTAATAGAAAAGCCTAGTAATTTTTTGAAGCAAAATTTTGCACCCAGACACGCGAGATTACATCCAGACACGTTTGTGTAGTTTAATCAATTTTCACTCCGCGAGAGAATCTCGAAACACTAAACACGCGTGTCTGGGTGTAATCTCGCGTGTCTGGGTGTAATCTCTCGTGTCTGGATGTAAGAATTGGCTTCATTTATTTGCTTCAGATGGCGTTCCATGTATTTTAGTTCAATGTTTAGACCATACCTTTTGATAGGTTTTATTAAAAAATCTTATTATTTGCCATGAAATCAAATGGATGTTCAACTCACCATTCACCATGCATGAATCAAAATGAAAAAGGAGTTCATAGAGAAATGAATTATACGTACGAATCATCATAATTTAGTCAGAAGGCAGTGTTTTTTCCTTAAAGTTTGCACTATCCTTGAATCTCTAGTTTTCATTTTTATGTGTAATTGATATATGATGATTTGTCATCACAGAACTCAGTTGATCATTTTAATTTAATTTTTCAAATGGCACATTCACTTTTTGTTCGACTAAAACTCGTAAGAAACTCGTGTTATTGTTTTAGATTGGTATGCAACAACATTCGCAAACTTCAAATGTTTTTAACCCCGGCTCACATACGCCGTTCCAGGCTCCTCTATCGCACGCGCCAACACCAACCTCGTCGTATTATTCCGGTAATCAGCCACATTCGCTTCCATCCGTAGGATATCAGGCTCAAGGGAACTATGGAGGTATCGCTTCTGAGATTATAGATCGTTGCCTTGTGGTATTTGTAATTGGAGAAGGCATTTTTATATCGATGCAATTTTGCATGTTGTTTTTATTTGTTTAATGTGATTTATGTTGCTAAGTAGTGGAAAAGAGAAAAATGTTAGCTTGCGAAGTTTTGTGCAAATGACTGGTCATAATATGCCCCCAAAACAGTCGCCAACTTTTTCGACAAGGATATCGCTGCTTCATGCGTTTTACAAATATGAGCGAAATTCAAATTGCTATATTATTCATGATTTCGAATCTGTATTTTGCTATACCACTTTTTTAACATTTCAGGTACGGGGTAGTTATCGTTTGTGAATCGTGCTTGCATTGTGTTTATATAGCGGTGTTATTTCATTATCATTTTACTGTTTTTCGTTGAAGGTAATTTTTCTTCACCTTCAATGGTTAATCAACCTCCACCAACGATGGTTAATCAACCTCCACCAACAATGGTTAATCAACCTCCACGTTCAATGGTTAATCAACCTCCACCAACAATGGTTAATCAACCTCCACCAACAATGGTGAATCAGCCTCCACCTTCTATGGTGAATCAACCTCCACCTTCAATGGTGAATCAACCACCACGTTCTATGGTTAATCAACCTCCATCTTCTCAATTCAATCCTCAACAATCATTCCCATCATACCAAGGGCCCCCACCTCCTACAGGTGCACCTAGTCAGATGCATTCAGGTTGGATATGCCATCAAAGTGATTAAGTGTTTGTACTTTGACATGAAGTATTTTTCATTGCGAGTCTTTCTCTTCCGCTTTATAGAGCCTCCACCACTGACGTCATCTTGGTCAGCGGATGGCAGTCATGTCATGGCAAAGAGGCATCAGGTGCGGTTCATTGGTCATGTTGTTAATGAAAATTTTGTTTCACTTGAACTTTGTAATATGATTCATCATTTGCACGGCTTAGATAAAAATATGACGGTAAAAGCGCATGCGCTTTGCGTAGTTACGTTAGTATAATTTATTGCCTGGCCAAGTGTTGATGGCAGTTCATAACCATTCAGAAGTGGTTTGCAGCCTATTTGAGTCAGGGAATGCGATGTGTGCAAGTGGAATTGAAAATAGGCTGGCGTTTTGAGTTAGGTTTAGTTGGTGGGTGGTTCAATCTTTATGTAGATCTGATATGGCGAGAGATATGCGTTGACTTTTGTTTAGTTGGTGGGTGGTTCAATCTCCATTTAGATCTGGTATGGCGAGAGATATGCGTTGGCTTTGGTTTAGTTGGTGGGTGGTTCAATTTCCATCTAGATCTAGTATGGCGAGAGATATGCGTTGACTTTGTTTAGTTGGTGGGTGGTTCAACCTCCATGTAGATCTGGTATGGCGAGAGATATGCGTTGACTTTTGGTTAGTTGGTGGGTGGTTCAATCTCCATGTAGATCTGGTATGGCGAGAGATATGCGTTGACTTTTGGTTAGTTGGTGGGTGGTTCAACCTCCATGTAGGTCTGGTATGGCGAGAGATATGCGTTGACTTTGTTTAGTTGGTGGGTGGTTCAATCTCCATGTAGATCTGGTATGGCGAGAGATATGCGTTGACTTTTGTTTAGTTGGTGGGTGGTTCAACCTCCATGTAGATCTAGTATGGCGAGAGATATGCGTTGACTTTGTTTAGTTGGTGGGTGGTTCATTCTCCATGTAGGTCTGGTATGGCGAGAGATATGCGTTGACTTTTGTTTAGTTGGTGGGTGGTTCAACCTCCATGTAGATCTAGTATGGCGAGAGATATGCGTTGACTTTTGTTTAGTTGGTGGGTGGTTCAACCTCCATGTAGATCTAGTATGGCGAGAGATATGCGTTGACTTTTGTTTAGTTGGTGGGTGGTTCAATCTCCATGTAGGTCTGGTATGGCGAGAGATATGCGTTGACTTTTGTTTAGTTGGTGGGTGGTTCAACCTCCATGTAGGTCTGGTATGGCGAGATATGCGTTGACTTTTGTTTAGTTGGTGGGTGGTTCAACCTCCATGTAGATCTAGTATGGCGAGAGATATGCGTTGACTTTTGTTTAGTTGGTGGGTGTTTCAATCTCCATGTAGGTCTGGTATGGCGAGAGATATGCGTTGACTTTTGTTTAGTTGGTGGGTGGTTCAACTTCCATGTAGATCTACTATGGCGAGAGATATGCGTTGACTTTTGTTTAGTTGGTGGGCGTTTCAATCTCCATGTAGGTCTAGTATGGCGAGAGATATGCGTTGACTTTTGTTTAGTTGGTGGGTGGTTCAACCTCCATGTAGATCTAGTATGGCGAGAGATATGCGTTGACTTTTGGTTAGTTGGTGGGTGGTTCAACCTCCATGTAGATCTAGTATGGCGAGAGATATGCGTTGACTTTTGTTTAGTTGGTGGGTGGTTCAATCTCCATGTAGGTCTAGTATGGCGAGAGATATGCGTTGACTTTGTTTAGTTGGTGGGTGGTTCAACCTCCATGTAGATCTACTATGGCGAGAGATATGCGTTGACTTTTGTTTAGTTGGTGGGTGGTTCAATCTCCATGTAGGTCTGGTATGGCGAGAGATATGCGTTGGCTTTGGTTTAGTTGGTGGGTGGTTCAATTTCCATCTAGATCTAGTATGGCGAGAGACATGCGTTGGCCTTTAATGTTAAGACAGAGACACTGCACAAAAAGGCAGTTTCAGAAAATGGGGCATTACGATTATGTAATGAATGCGAACTATTTATGGATGATTCCTTCACTGTATGACCTGCTGTGTATGATTTTAATCCCATAAAATTCCATCTTATTCTTTATTGTCCTTCTTGCGAATGAACCATTTACAAATACTTGCTCATTTAGCCCGCCAACTTCACACCGCCTGCGCCTATAACAATGCCAATATTTAACGCTCCCGGAGAACAAAAGCCCGCACAAACAGGTGAATGACGTAATCGCTTTTATTAGTCTGTTCACTTATACCAAATGCTACATTTTCGTGTATCCTTTTTTTAGGTAACTCGTCGTTGCCATCTGTCGTCCCTGGTGGTGGGGTACCTCCCGGTGCTCCTCAAGGTCCTGTTCAACCACCACCTGTTGATAGCAAGGTATAGCATTAATCACACTACCAATACTCTCTCCTAACAACAATGTTTTTCACCGTTCACGTGTATAATTTGACGTTGTGATGCCAGTACTAGTAATATCGGTTAGAAATCGTTTATGATTAACGAGAGATTTAGTTTTGTGTTTGTGTGAAGAAGTTTTCTGTTACACATTATGCTTTCTTTGTCGCTGTTGACTGCGGTACCCATTATAATTTCCTTAATAGAAAGCGGCTTGTTTAAGCTTGATATTTCTCTGTTTCTAGGATTACATTGTACACGCTGCTCCATTAACTCAATAAATGTAGAGTAGAAAACTTTACAAGGCGTGTTGTGAACTATAACATACTATCATACCAAACCATTTGCTCTATTCCCTACTCTCACTGTCCTTGACTTGGTGTAGTTATTATGTGAGCATGAGCCCAACAAATTGACCTGTAGTTACTATGTTACTCAGTTTAGTATTTCATACGCCTTGAGGAGTTTGTTAAGTACTTTAAATTTATTGGTCTGTTTCTGTTTGAAATTTCCACCCACATTTTTATGCCAAGTGTCGTTATTTTACATTGCATGTGTGTACCCGAATCGTACCGTATCGTACCGTACCGTGGCTTTTTGTTTTGCATTAATGTTTTGCCGCTGATTTCAGCCTGAAATGTCGCGAGAAGTTCCAAAAGGACCGATACCCGCTGAACATATTCCACTTCAGGAATCCTTTGATGGTCTTGTTGCCAAGTGCCGGGGTACAGCCATGAACCAGGTAAACATTGATTTCACGATGTATCTCGCTCTTCCACATATTCTTTTTTGCTGAAAGCTTTATTCTGGGAAAATCTATACTATAAAATTTCTTTCCATATATTCTTTTTACTGAAAGGTAATATTTCGAATTTACAAACCCGAAAAGTAATATTTCGAATTTGTTACGAATTCATCATCAGATTATATTTCCCGCACTTCCGTTGAAATGATGTGGCAGTTGTTTTGTATATTGCAATTGTTGTTAACCTTTCCATCTTGATTGAACCATCTTGGTTGCATCATTTTGATTGAACCATCATGGTGGCACCATTTTGATTGAACCATCTTGGTTGCACCATTTTGATTGAACCATCTTGGTTGCACCATTTTGATTGAACCATCATGGCTGCACCATTTTGATTGAACCATCATGGTTGCACCATTTTGATTGAACCATCTTGGTTGCATCATTTTGATTGAACCATCATGGTTGCACCATTTTGATTGAACCATCTTGGTTGCATCATTTTGATTGAACCATCTTGGCTGCACCATTTTGATTGAACCATCATGGTTGCATCATTTTGATAGAACCATCTTGGTTGCACCATTTTTACTGCTATAAAGAACGTTGTGAAATTAATTATCTCTGACTTGTTTTTTATAGCAAACGAAAAGGAAACTGGATGACGTGACAAAGAAACTTGGTGCTCTTTATGATAAACTACGAGAACAAAAGGTTTGGCAATCCCAAAATACAACTTCAAAATGCAAGTGTTTTTTCGTCCTAGGAGATTAGCACCTTTGTGTTTTTTAAAATTAAATAGCCACTTAACCCACTGGTGTGAAGCTGCTAAGTCAGCTTTAATCCGAACTTTATTCTTACATACATTATGGAGATAGTCTTGTGCGCAAGTATGTCGTTGTTGACATGATTGTAGGGTTTTGACCTCGGTCACAGTATAGAAACAAACAGTAGTCCCACTTTATTGAATTATTTGTGTAGCGCATATCTTATTACGCATGTGATGAGCATAATGGCAGCCGGTCAATTGCTTTTTTTGGCCAATAGGAGGGCAAAGATGGCTAGCCGCAGCCAGTAATCTAATTAAATATACAGCACCAAGTCGCACAATGGAGTGAGACTACTGTATGTTGTATACTGTGCCACGGTCTTTAAACACAAACAAATTCTATAATAGGGCATAAAATAAAAATACACCATCAAAAATGAGATGCAGAAGGCAATATGTATGTTGTTTATGGTATGAATATTTTACTAACTACATGATCCATTTATTTGCAGCTGTCGCCTTCTATTTTGACGGGTTTGCACAACATAGCTCAAGGTATGCTGTTCGCCCATTAATGAAAATTACCTGAGTCAGTCGGTGCATGTGTGTCAGTGGTGAACTTGCCTGATGGTAGTTACTTTATCCGACCCTTCCTGAAGTGTATCAATATGTTGTTATAAAGAAGAAACACACGTAATACCTTCCTACTTGGTCTAAGTATAGCTAAGTATGGTTAAGGTGTCTTACGTATGACTAAGTATGGTTAGGATTGCGTAGGAAGATGTTACGTGTGTTCCTTTATAACAACATGTTGATGCACTTCTGGAAGAGTCAAATACAGTAACTACCTGCTTGATGATAATTAAATCGAAGTCGTTACTCTGTCAGTGAAGAACACTGTTTCGCCATCTTCCAATCGCCCGAGTCTAAATGTTTTCTTCTGTATTTTGACTTTTTGATAACTTTTTTTCGTATGTTCCTCAAATTTCAGCATGCCAAGCGGCGGACTACGCCAGTGGTTATCAGGCATACACGAGCCTTATCTCGAGTGGAAGCTTTTCAGAGATAAGCTCTTTCATGCCAGGAATTAAATCGTTGATGCAAATAGCAACTCAATTACGCGTCTAAGAGTTTCATGGAAGTCGGAATCTATATTTACGGAAGTTTGGTTGAATTAATTTCGTTCCATTTTTGGGAAAGCTTCAAGTCAGCATCTCTTGATGCAATATTCGATTCGTGGAAAAGAGTTAATGTATATTTGATGTTTTTTCCCAATCAAAACAGACTTGAGAAAGAAATTCTTCCATTTTCCAAACATCATATGCCATTCCACTTTGGCTTCAACAAAATACAGCAGTCTGCGATCAATTTGAAATTAATTAAATTTAGATATATTCTCAGAGTAAATGTTTTCAGCGAATAATCGTTCATCGCTCCTATTTTTGTGGTACAAATTTCTGAAAAGTGGCGTAGCCAACCAGCAAGTTTGCTCTGTAAACATTTCGTCTTCAGTTCACTCACTGTAAAAACTATAGATTTCTGAAGTAGCGAAAAATCATAACGAGCTTAATTTTATATAACAGGTCCAAACTTGCTTGCAGGCTAAGCCACCGAGTTGTTGTAATCCGGGTTGGTAGGCTTTTGCGTATGCCCATAGATAAATGACTGTTCAAAGAAAAGGCCTGGAAAGAGCCGAATCATACCAACTTTTCAACGCGTTATATTCAAACAACCTCATGCCCTAGGTATTGAAATGATCAAATGGGGGAAAAATTAAATGTTTTTGATTGTATTGTATGTCAACCGAACTTTTAAAATCGCATGTTTTCCCATTTATGGAGGCGTCCACACAGCATTATACGTCATCATCATTTGTTAACTATGTTTAGCAACAAACATTACAATCATTGTCCGTCAAAATGAAAAAAAGGAAAATTCAGCTAAAAGGCAAAGTTAATATATCGAGGCTAAAAGAAAAAGCCAAAACCGAGTTTTTGGCTGTAAAAAAGCCAAGATACCAACCCTATAACAGCGTAACCAGCGTAACTTAATTTTAATCATGGATTCTATTGAAGTGACGTCACAACTCGTTCCCAGACCTATTACGTTCCCGCGCGGCGCATTAAATATTCTTGCATCATATTACGCATTGTAAACATACGAGAAATTCGAAGTTGTTTTCTCAAAGTTGGTAAAATAATTTGTAGAAAATGACCATATATTACAGTCTCATTGCCAGAGATACGACTGTGCTTGTTGATCATTCTGAGAACACCGGGAACTTTCAACAAATTGCACAAACGATCCTGGCCAAAGCTCCTCGGCAAGACACAAAATGCACATATATATCAGGAAGGTACGTGTTCGTTTCGTCTTCTTGTATTCTCATCGTGAATGTGGATATCTTCTTCTTTATGCTTTTGAAATATTTTAGTTTCTAGTTGTTTAGAGGTTTTAAGTCGGGTCGTATTTCCTGATTGTGCGTTGAAAATGTCAGAGTTCATTATGCATCTATTTGAAGTGTATTTATCTTGTCACAAGGAGTATAGCGCTAATATAACTACTGTTCTTACAGGAAATGGCGACAAAGTTTTCTATTTGGGGCGCTATATCACCCCTTCTACCCTGTACCAGTTACCACAATAGGGTTTTTATTGTGTCACGTAGCTTGAATCAAGAGGTCTTCCTTAAACTCCTGTATAGTACTGATAGAAAAACTACCATCCCTAACGTTTGCACTCAATAAATATTTGCCCTTAATGAACATCAAGGCACAAAGTGTAAATGTTTTTCGAACTATTGTTTATAACTTTATGTTTTGTTCAGCTATCATTTTCACGTAATGGTACAAGAAAATCTCATCTACATATGTATGACAGATGAAGAAATGGGAAAGAGATTACCATACATGTTTCTGGAAGAGGTATTGAATTTTGCAGCTTCATGGATCATCAGTTTCATTTATTAGCAATATCTTGAAGAAATGTAGTTCCTCTTACTAGATCAAGCGGCGCTTTTGTGTAGGAAGTCTAAAGCAAAGAGCAAGAACGGCTTTGTCGTATGAGCTGAAACGAGATTTTCAACAAGTTCTCTCATCACAAATGGTAGGTTTTATGCTCTAAATTAATTGTGTATTCATTTGAAAAATTTTGTTTGAAGATTTGAATGACTTTAAATTATTGTTCCTTAAGTTGTTGCATCTGTTGGATGATGATTTGTGAAACAACTTTGATCACTAAAATATTCGCACGAGGCTCTTGATTTCAATGATCGAATTTCAGTTTTAAATGCATGTATATTTAACGAGAATCAAATTGATGACTAAAGGCTGCTTACATGGACTGTAGGAAGCCTTTAATTCAAGAAGAGAGGGTGGTGCTTCATCTGACCAATTAAGCAGAGTCCGACAAGATGTTGAAGATGTCAAAGGAGTTATGACCCAAAACATTGGTATGGAAATTGTCATCGAATTACTAAATTTTGTGAATTGCAAGTTTTCAAATCATGAATCATAAATAAATAGGGGGTCCTGAAATAAAACTCTGGAAAGATTTTATTTTATGGAGTTAACTTTCGTAGTTGTTCAATACTCAATGTCGTATGAGATTAAGGCTTTAGACATTATGGCTAAGGATTTTAAAGATCATATTTCAATTGCATCACTTTATCCAGCAGCCCTTTCCTCACCACAACATCCCAAGTTAACTTCTCGCTTATTGTAATTCGTACTCTATTTTTCTTTCCATTGAAACTATGTCAAACCATCCTCTTAAATTTCCTACAAGTTACCTTTCTGTTGATACTATTGAAGACATAAGTCAAAATTCCTCCTTTGCATCATCTCAATCTATTCTTTGGCCTTTCCTATGCTTCTAACAACATTCCAAGTCCATAATGATTCTCGATCTTACACTCCTTTCCTCTTCTCTATCTTCCTGCAGATGTATCTTCCTCATCCTCTCCTTTTTCAACTAGTCATAAACCTTCACCGGTAACCCTTTGTAATTGGCTTCCACAGGGGGGGTGGGCTTATAGTCTGAGGGGTAACACATGGATTGTATTTAACTGCAGCAATCTGTGTATATTACGCAGTTAAATTTATGGGCTTGTATAGGAGTTGGCTTAAACGCGGGTGCCGGATGAGCTTTTTCCTGGAATTAGTCCGGTGTCACAATGGTGGTGGTGTTATCACGTGAGGGTTGCATGAAGGGGTGGGGGGTGCTATAGGTTGAGGTTTACAGTATTTGCATGTAATTTACGTAGATAAATCATGAATGTGACGATCAATAACTTACAGCGAAATTTTCTTGTTTTTTATGCATTTCAAAGCTTGTTTTGCCAAACGTTGTTTGTTGGTTTTTGTCTATTTATGTCGCGATCTCCATTATTTATTTCGATGGTAACATAAACATTTTTATTTTCATCAGAGAAAGTTCTTGAACGTGGTGAGAGAATTGACACTTTACTGGATAAAACAGAAGAACTTGACTCCAGCGTAAGTTATTTTTTAAACATGCGTTACATGCATTGTTAATTTACGATGCCACGCGAAAGAATCCAAGTGATGTTGCTACTCAACGACAACAAAAACTATTTTATTCGTTTTCTTCATCGTTTTCGTTCTCATTGTTTTCGACTTTTATGTCGTTTCAAGTCCTTCGTATAAAAAGACCAAGATAAACCTTTCTTGTGATGTGTGTAAGCAATAGAACACAAATTAACCACACCGTGTGATTGCATATAGTGGATGGAGGGTGGTAGCGGGTTTTGGTAGTGGTCGTTGAAAAAAACAGATTCCTCCGCTTCATATGGAAGACAATTAACTGAACTTCAAGCAAAAAGGGCCATCAACACGAAAATTTTGTATTATGCTTTCATTGAAGAAAACTCATAAAAGGACACTGGTCTTTCTAACAGTTTAGTCATATCCTTTTTCATTCTCAAAATGTTAAAGATTTGTAATGTCTCATTTACGCAACCAATGACGTCACATTCCGTGATGAGAAATCGGATCGTCAGAAAAATTTGCTGATGTGTCTATTTAACTGGACTGAGTTGCTATCGCTGTAAATGAAATGTTACTGGTACGAAGTTCAGCATAAATATTTCATCCAAAAGTTGTCAGGAAACTGATGGATATTTATACAACTGGAGCGACTCTTTTTGCAATGTGACGTCACTGGTTGCGTGAATCAGACTTTACAAAAACTTCAACGTCAACGGAAAGAGTTATAAATAAACTGTTTTCGAAAGTCCGCTGTTATTTTCAGAGCACCCTTCGATGAAAATATAAATTGAGTAGCAAAATTTTCGTTTTAATGACTCTTTAAAATATTGCATCCTGTTCACAAAACTCGAGGAGAGGACATAAATTTCTACTAAAATTTCACGTTCATCTCTCTTGTTATTCAGGCGAGCACGTTTCGAACGAACGCGGTGCGAGTTCGTCGAAAAATGTGGTGGCAGAACACGAAGATGTGTCTGATTTTGATCGCTGTCATTTTGATTATATTGACAGTTATCGTCCTTGTCATTCTTGGCGAAACTGGACATTTAAAGTAGATAAATTGACAAAATATGACGTCATGGTCGAGGAAGTATTAATTTCAAAATATTTAAGACGTTACAAGCGTTGGCATGCTCAATCATTACCATTAATCATAAAATGCTGGAAATTTTAGAGCGTTTTACACAGTAACTATTTAAGGTATTTTTGATTCTTCACTTTCGCTTATCTGAAATTTTTACGAAGCGTTTTTCCTCCGTAAAAAACGAATTCCCTGAATTTAGTGTTTGGTCAACTTGTCGCGTATTTACGTTTAGCCTCGAAGTGGCGCGAAACTAGTTTTCTTCATTATTGCATCGTTGGCCTTTCCTATGCTTCTAACAACATTCCAAGTCCATAATCATTCTCGATCTTACACTCCTTTCCTCTTCTCTATCTTCCTGCGGATGTATCTTCCTCTTCCTCTCCTTTTTCAACTAGTCATAAACCTCCACCTGTAACCCATTGTAATCGGTTTATACAGGGGGGTGAGCTTATATACAGAGGGGCTAATACGTGGATTGTATTAAACTGCAGCAACTGACTTTTTTACGAAAATTTTTACGAAGCGTTTTTCCTCCGTAAAAAAACGAATTCCCTGAATTTAGTGTTTGGTCTACCTTGTCGAGTACTACGTTTAACCTCGAAGTGGCGCGAAACTAGTTTTCTTCATTATTGCATCGTGGATCGTACATACATCTGGGACATACATCAGTTGATTATAAACTCAAACTGAACTTCGTGTGTTTTTTTTTGACGTTCAATATTCGCAGAACCCCTAACAAGAGCTTTCTTTACATTTGCGAAAAACTGGTAGACTTTATGAAAGACATATATTTTGAAATAACTTCTGTATCGACATGATTATAAAATTATCCTTTCCGGGGAGTTTAATTCTTCATATTTCCTGGCGCGTGTATTTTAGATGTTAAATACCATTTTTGTCTGCTAAGATTATCCTTCACGGCTTGACACTTTGTCATTCTCACCCTCGTCATTTGAAAACTGTTGAGCAAAGAGCATTATGCAACCAATTAGTACTAGTCAAGCTGACGTTCTTGTCGATGTACATTTTCTCCTCAATTTACACTACCTTGGCAGATAGGGAACACAAAACTCTATCCATCACCGCAGATTTATTCTCTCACAATAGCACTTGACTGTTCTTTAGATCCCTTATACCTGTAGGGGCAAATACGAACATATTATAACTTCTTAGTTTTTCAATTCCTGTTTTATTTGTCACATTGACGTGACCTTTGAGTACATGATGAAAGAAATTTGCCAGGATAATGTTGCATAATGAAGCCAGCGAGCGAGCCTTAGCAATATTTTAGGCCGTGAAAGTTAAGCAGTTCTTCTCATTCTTAGAGAAAACTCTCATAATCCAAACTTTACTTCATAACAACGACTGATGCAACTTGTAGCTTTTCCAAGGCGTGTTATTTCCGTTGTTGTCTTGTGCATGTTTGTTTTTCCTGTCTTTAAATGATTCAGTGTCTCCTGGGGTGCGCTTGTATTCATTGGAAATTTTTATTTAACATATATGACGTAAGTTTGTTACGTCATAGTAGGCTCAAACATTGAACTAAAATACATGGAACGCCACCTCAAGCAAATAATTGAAGCCATATATCTTACGACAGATACGCGAGATTTTACCCCAGACACGCGTGTTTAGTGTTTCGAGATTCTCTCGCGAAGTAATAATTGTTGACTATACACACTCGTGTCTGGGGTAAAATCACGGCTTCAAAAAATTGTTAGGGTTTTGTATTACAGGTAGCGTTCCATGCATTTTAGTTCAATAGACTCAAACGACAATCCCATATTTAGCGTTTGCGAAATGCAAGTCAATGACATATGAATGTGCACCGAAGTGCAAGTCAATGAAAACGAAAATGAAAATGCAAGTCAATGACGTATGAATGATGACACTGTTTTTAATGAAATTTCAACATTAGTAATTTCATTATTACATAAAAAAATAAGCAACGAAGACAATTATATTTTTGGACGATCATTGCGATTGTTCAAGATTGTTCTACTCATATAGTTGACAAATATTAAGTACCCTCCGTAATTGTTTTTCGTTTTTATAAGATAAAGGGGGTTCCTAGAAACGTTTGAAAGTCTGAGCACTGCGAGAGGTCCACGCGCAACTCGAAGACCTTCGCGTTTTTTGTTTACTCGCTGCGCTCGCACAAAGTGTTCAATTGGTCAATATATCTTCACTGTTTTGACAACAATGCTTTTTCTAAGAATGTAAATATCTAATACTTTCGATGAGATTGTCAGAGAAATGATTATGTTATAATGACAGTTAACAGAGAAACGGAGACTCTTTTATCCTGTAAAAATCCTTTTGATAATGTGATATTTTTTTGTGTCAACAATGGCTAGTTGACTTCAGTATTGTATTATTTTTTGGCAAATACATGGCTGAAAGCGACGATTTTGTCAGCGGCACGCTAAATGAAGAAAACCCCGAAGCTTTATTCGACGCTTTTATTGCAGCTTCGGAATTCCTACCAACGTTAGAAGCGTTTTCTCGACTTTGTAAAAGCTTGAATATCGACACAAGCGGTTATGAACACGTTTTCCGACTGCTGAAGGAACGATTGAACAGTTGGAAGTGTCAAGCGTTGTGGTATAAACTTGACAGAAGAGCGGAGCTTCATACGTACAAGACGAAAGATAAAAAAAAACCATGTGCCAAGAACAATGTCTTAATCATAGGCTGTGGGCCTTGTGGATTGCGCGCTGCCATCGAAGCCTCTCTACTCGGAGCGAAGGTTGTCGTTTTAGAAAAGCGAAATAGCTTCTCTCGAAACAACGTGCTACATCTATGGCCATTTCTTATTGTTGATCTTAAGAACTTGGGGGCAAAAAAATTCTTCGGTCGATTTGCTTCTGGTAGTCTAGATCATATCAGTAAGTACGGACTTATTACTCATTTATTAATTGCGCTTGCGATATTTCTACGTATTATCTCAAATAATCCAGGTGTTTTGTTGAAGTTGACCACGCATAAAATAATGAAAAAAAATAAAGACTCATTGTTTCCTTCGTAGTTGATTTGGTTCGGGAAATTTCCGTCGAAGACAAAGTAAACACCATAAATGTGCTACTGTCAAGTGTCAACTGAATAAATTTCATTGACAATTTTTGACTTACAGTTATGATTCAAACATCGAGTATCACGAACGTTTAGGGATTCATGATCAATTTTTATTTGAAATTGGATATCATTCAAATAGTTAAGCTTCTTTTTCGTCTGCATATTTAACTCATATCTCAAATATTTGGATGTGGTCGACGTATTTTTGCCCTATAGTCATTTGGTTCTAATGTGGTGTTAATTTTTTTGTGAAATTTGATCAGAAAACTTTTGAAATAATGCATTATTCTTATGATGCCCTTGAATTTCTGTTGTATTGCTTGCATTCCTGAAGATTAAAGTTACCTTTCTAGTTGTTTCTATGTTATTGTTGCCATCTGAATTTATATTTCCTATAAAGGAGTGAACAAAGTCCTGGGGATGCTGGTTGACAGCCCACCCACCCCCTCCCCCCCCCAAAAAATTATTGAGCAATAAACCAAGTTGGCAAAGTGTTTTTCATTTGTCAGCATTTTGGCAAACCATGCCAAGTATTAACTATTCTATCTTCCTTTCATCTGCAAATATTTTTACTTAACCAGGCATTCGTCGTCTTCAACTAATTCTCCTCAAAGTTGCATTGATTTTTGGTGTTCAAGTGTATTCAGAATGCATGTTTGTGAAACTACGAGAGCCTTCTGAAGGTTAGTGTTATTGCAATAGTATAAACTATCTCATATTATAAAAAAATTTGAGTGTTTTTGTTATACAATTTACTCTAGAAACTAGGAGTGCCAGCAGGTTTTTAGTTTGGATTTCTTAAAAACTCTTGGAATCTCAAATCAATCAGCTTATTTTAGGCGGTGGCGCAGCCAGTCCACAAATTTGGTCATGCTATGTAAATTTTTCATCATCGTCACTATTTATTTCTTCGGAAATTTTTTTTTAAATTGAGGAAACACCGAAAAATTTACAAAGCATGAACAAACTTCCGGGCTTGCCGTACCACTGATTTTAGGGTTGCAAAATTATGATATTTGAAAAGCGGCAAATGAATTGTCATCCATGAATTAGTCATTCATACTTACCTACACAGCTACCATGTCATGTTTCAGGTCGAGGATGGACGGCAGTTGTAAAGCCAGAAAATCATGTTGTTAAAAAGTTCCAGTTTGACGTCATCATTGGCACTGATGGCCGCCGGCACACGCTCAAAGGCTTCAAAAGGAAAGAATTCCGCGGAAAGCTTGCCATTGCAATCACCATGAATTTCATTAACCGCAACACGAAAGCGGAGGCAAGGGTGGAGGAAATAAGCGGTGTGGCGTTTATATTCAATCAGGACTTTTTTCAAGAACTCAAGGATGAAACTGGCATCGATTTGGAAAATATTGTTTATTATAAAGACGAAACTCACTACTTTGTCATGACGGCAAAGAAGAAGAGTCTCTTGTGTAAAGGTGTTCTGAAAAAGGTGCTCATTTGACGCCATATTGCGTTTATAAAAAATCCGCATTGTATCTGAAGTTATGATCCCGTGATGATGTTACCTTGATTTTCCAGCTTTGTGTGTGTGTGTGTGGGGACGGGGACAAGCTATGAGACAAATTTTTCTTGGAAGTACTGCAAAATTTGTACGACATTGATCGAGAACAAAATTGAAGTACATGCGACTGAATTTCAACTAAAGTTTTTTTCAATTCAATTGGTTGGAGGTGGTTACTTCTTTGGGCATGGAATATTATTCGGTGGCGGGGGCGCACAAGCCTTTAATTATTACAACGCTGACACACTATCTTAGCGCATGCCTTCTTTGACAACTGATAGCTTTGAACCCCAAATTCTGACATTCGCGTATTTATAGTCTCTAAACTGTAGAATTTCGTTCAGGATTTGGCAGATCCGCAGGATCTTCTTCACCAGCGGAATGTCAATCGTGATAAACTTTTGAGCTACGCTAGGGAGGCCGCAGATTTCTGTACATCGAAGCAGCTGCCTCACCTGGACTTTGCATTGAACTCTCACAACTCCGAAGACATCGCCATGTTTGATTTTACTTCCATGTACGCCGCGGAAAACGCCGCCATGATCTTCGACATGAAAGGACATCGTTTGTTGACTTGTCTTGCCGGCGACAGTTTAATGGAGGTTCGTTTCTTGCCTTGTTTGTGTGTCCTTTTGGTTCTTCTGACTTGCGCCGTTTGCTTAGTTTTAACAGTCTTGGGATTACCTTAATTCAGTGCGATTATGGTTAGATGCATCCGTTTGCTTTAGTTTTGACAGTCTTGGGATTACCTTAATTCAGTGCGATTATGGTTAGATGCATCCGTTTGCTTTAGTTTTAACAGTCTTGGGATTACCTTAATTCAGTGCGATTATGGTTAGATGCATCCGTTTGCTTTAGTTTTAACAGTCTTGGGATTACCTTAATTCAGTGCGATTATGGTTAGATGCATCCGTTTGCTTTAGTTTTGACAGTCTTGGAAATACCTTAATTCAGTGCGATTATGGTTAGATGCATCCGTTTGCTTTAGTTTTAACAGTCTTGGAATTACCTTAATTCAATGCGATTATGGTTAGATGCATCTGTTTGCTTTAGTTTTAACAGTCTTGGATTACCTTAATTCAATGCGATTATGGTTAGATGCATCTGTTTGCTTTAGTTCTAACAGTCTTGGATTACCTTAATTCAGTGCGATTATGGTTAGATTCATCTGTTTGCTTTAGTTTTAACAGTATTGGGATTACCTTAATTCAGTGAAATTATGATTAGATGCATCCCGGCAAATCGTTCATTTACGTATAGATTTATTTACGATAACTCTACCTTTAGCCAAACCGTAAGCATACCCAATAATATCTTTCACAGGCGACGGACACAATTCATTATATTAGTTTCATGGTGAACGTCGTCGTATTAACCTTTAAAAAGTTTTTTTGCCAATTCGTTTTTATTTGGTTTCCGGATTGGGCCACATTTCTTGATTAACGCGGCATTAGAGGGTTCGTGTTCAAAGTCCATTAACGCAGTCTTTTTTATTTCAGCCATTTTGGCCGACAGGTTCCGGTTGCGCCAGGGGTTTTCTTTCCGTTTTTGATGCCGCTTGGATGATAAGAGGCTGGGGTCTAGGTCATCGTCCTATCGACCTGATCATGGAACGCGAGGGCGTCTACAAACTCCTGGCTCAAACGACTGCCGAGAACGTGTCGAGGAATTACGACGAATACACGATCGACCCAAAATCGCGTTACCCACCAGCCAGCGTGAGGAAGGCGCTCAAGGATTCTGTGAAGCATCTGTATAAGGTTGTACAGAATTCCTTGGAGGAAAGTTTGGCTGAGGAGGCTGTATCCCCGAATGTGGACATTGATCGGCCAGCCATTATGCGGAACAAAGGTTTGTAAAGGAGTTTCAAAGGCTCGTTTTCTTGTCACTTCTTTTAAAGTCTCAAGTTTTGCTCGAACCACTTTGCATCTTACAAGTCCTCCCTCCCATTCCTTCCTTCCACCATTCCACCCCTCCTTCCTCTCCCTTTCCCCTTAGAACATTCCACCCTCCTCCCATTCCATTCCACCCCTCCTTCCAGAACCATTCCACCCCTCCTTCCTTTCCACCTCTCCTCCCTCTTTTCCCCTTCCTTCCCATTCCACCCTTCCTCCCTTGCTCAGAACCCATTCCACCCCTCCTCCCTTGCTTAGAACCCATTCCACCCCTTCTCCCTTGCTTTGAGCACACTCTACCCCTCCTCCTCCCTTGCTTAAAGCCCATTCCACTCCACCCCCTTTGCTTTGTGCCAACTCTGTTTTATTTGACAAAGTTTTTAAACTGTCCTAAGAGAACGAATTAGGTTGATTTGTCGATAAGTGCTTTGTCAACAATTTTCGAACATCTTTTCTCCTTTTCATTTGTGTTATCATCTGTCTCATATTTTTACTTATTACAATCTTTAAATCTTTGCCAAACAATAGCGAGTTATTGGGGGGAGGGCGGCGTACGGACGTGCCTTTTCAATGAATAGTGCTATGTAACGTTTGTGTGGATGAGATGAAGAAAGGAAAACTTAATGTATCTTATCTAGGCTCTTGCAATAGTATTAATCTTAAAGTCTGACCGTTTTCCATTGTCCAAAAATTCGTTTTTTCCCCAGTGATTGAACGCAAAACTACTTGCATTGTCGAAGTAAGAACAGGCTGGCGTATAACAATGTGTAACGTTTATATTGACTTTAATTTTAGTTAGCCCCGATCTGTTGTTGTCTTGGTGTCAGAAACATACGAAAGGCTACAAGAACGTCGACATCAGAGACATGTCGTTTTCTTGGAAAAACGGTTTAGGATTTTGCGCCCTCATTCATAACTTTCGGCCCGATCTTATGTAAGTCATCGAGAAGAAGTGGTTTACTGTGGGTGGAATGCGATGTGACCATACGTTCAATTTGTTTTACCAGATCCGGTTGGTGAGCTTAAACACCTCTCCTGTTCTGAATTTTGCAACCATATAAAGCAGATGAGAGAGTCTAAGCTTATCTGACCAAGTCTTGTAAAACATTTTGCCTGTATGTCCACAATGGTTGAATGTGGAATGTTTCAAAAATGCTCTATATGTTTCAGTGATTTTGAACGACTTAACGAAGATGATGTTGAGAAAAATAACGAGACGGTAAAGCCATAATTTTTTTATCCCAAACCACAAATACTGCCATACATTTCCAGTAATTTCCACTTAACTCGGTGAACTGCCTCCCCTCCAAAATAGATTTTTGCTCGAATCATCTTCCCACGTTTTCATTTTACTCACGTGGTCACTTCGTGAATTACTGAAAGTTAAGGCGAAAGTTCTTTGATGATTGCGAAGTAATCCGCGTGACGTTAATCCTCATATATATATATATATGCTCTTGTTAACAGTGCTTTCATTTCAATTTAAAGCACCGTTTGCCTGCAGATTTAGTACTTCTTTGTAAATTTACCATTATTCATTTCTTTGGATATTAGTTATTTTTCCAGTGAGTGTTTAAGTCGAACTAGCTAAGCTGCCGACGCTGTATGTAATAGCTTGATGACTTTTGGTGTCTTTGTAGTACAGTTTTGTTTCGTGTTCAACTGACGTATGGAGCGTTTCGTCATGTTTGGCTTTAACCAATCATAAGACGTAACCTGATTGGTTATCATTCCCTGACGTCATGTTGCTAACCAATCATAAGACGTAACC
The DNA here is from genome assembly GCF_021976095.1 of Xenia sp. Carnegie-2017. NCBI lineage: Eukaryota > Metazoa > Cnidaria > Anthozoa > Malacalcyonacea > Xeniidae > Xenia > Xenia sp. Carnegie-2017. The sequence continues at coordinate 7,617,111 of NW_025813481.1, forward strand.
TGAGTGGTTATCATTCCCTGACGTCATGTTGTTAACCAATCATAAGACGTAACCTGAGTGGTTATCATTCCCGAACTAATTTATCTCATTGGACCCACCTTAATGTTGTGAATGCCGTTTTCAGGCTTTCAACATCGCAGAAAATGAGTTAGGCATTCCGCCCCAGATCTCCGCTTTCGAGATGGCCAATAATGCAAAGCCGGATTTGCTCAGCATAGTGACTTATCTCGCTCAATATTACGAAGCTTTTAAAGATCAGAAACGAGGTGAGTATTTACGATCTGACTTCTGATCTTATAATATTGGAAGATTGACTGCAAGATCTAAAACGAGATTTATGTTTTCTCAGTCCAACCAAACAACACGTCCAGCGGTAAAGTGTCGTCACAGGAGGCGAAGCACAAGTCACCGCGATCCAAAGTTTCTGCTATTTCCAAAATAAGCATGAAAAATAAGGTCAGTTGTAGTGTGAACGAGTCATCTTGTTTTGTTCTAAAAGCAAGATTAGGATGAAGGTAGCATGTTGAGAATGAAGTGGTAGGTGAGGATAGAGGTGGCAGGTGAGGATAGAGATGTCAGATGAGGTGGAGGTAGCCGGGAGAATAAAGGTAAAAGATTAGAATAGAGATGACAAGTTGGAATAGAGGTAGAAAGGAAAGGATAGAATGGATAGAGGGGGAAGGAAGGAGGAAGGGAAAGGATAGAGGTGGAATAAGAGGATAGAGGAAGGTAGGAAGATAGTGGAAGGAAGGATAGAGGGAAAGGTGGAAATAGGGTGGAAGGATAGAGGGGAATGGAAGGGGGAAGGAAGGAAGGAAGGTGGAAGGAAGGAGGAAGGAAGGGAAAGGAAGGATAGAGGAAGGTAGGAAGGAAGGAATGGAATGTTTGTAGGGATGGATGGATTAGTGCGATGTAGCTTTATGAGCCCCGAGCGTCCCTTGGTAGGAAAGTCTCGCGTTCAGAACATAATAAGAAAATTTAACGAGAAAGAGATGCGTGAACGGGCGTACAGCGCGAATGACTTAACAGAGAGAGGATTGCGTTTAGCGCATGCGCAGAGAGATGTGGGGAACAAGAGATACAATTTGAGAAAGCGTGATGACAAGACTGTTAATTATCGAACTACTACAGAGACGACTGTTGAAACATACCGACCATTACGGACAATACTTCATGTTACGACAAAATTTGTAGCGCGGTCGTTACTTATCGGTTTTTGGTGGCTGCTGTTGTTTATCTGGTGGATAGTAGCACTATTTCCACGCTGTTTATGTTTCATTTTCATCAAGGGTAAACGTAGAAACAAGGACGAGGTCGAGAGATCTAGCAAGAAGTCGAAAGCGACAGAAAAGAATCAGGTACGCCAATGTTTTTAGTGGTTAGTGTAACTTTCAATTTTATTTTGCTCATGTAACAACTTGCGCTTCCCATTTCACAGAATCGCTTTTATCTCTTTATCACTTAGCATTTTGACAAAAAGAATGTAAAGCGGCATTAATTTTTGTTCCAATTTTCATTCCCCCCAACCACAACTTTTCCAAAATGGCTTTAAAGTAAATGGTTTGAACCCGGGAGTATCGTTACATGTTTGTAAATGATGATCGTCCAGGTTAATAAAGTCCTGAGAAGGACTGTTTTTGTTGTTGTTGACTGACGTTTCGACAACCTTAGCGGTAGTCATCTTCAGAGTCAAATGAGGAGTAAACGTCAGGTTAGCCGTTTTTGTTATCTGGTTCTTACGTCATTGTATTGTATTGTATTGTATTGTATTGTGTACAGGAAATGTGTATATACATCATTTACAAACATGCAAAATGGCTTTGTTAAATCAGTCGCTTGAAAACGAAAAGAAATACATGACACAATAAACATCCTATACTTTGTTATCTACGCTTGAAGCCATTAATAACAACTTTGTAATGTCACACTCTTTACGGGACGATTGCCATATAGTGAATGCATAAAATTTTTATTTTATGTATTTTGTATAGATTTCTTCGAAGACGACCAATGGTGTTGCTTCGGCGTATATAAAAACAAATGATTTTGATGAAGATAATTTACAGATCTCTGAAAATGGTTACGTGAAACCCAGCAGCCGAATAAATGCGTTAGCCGAACAAGTTTTTGGCGTTACAGCGGATCCAAAACAGCAGAGAAAGGCAACATCCGACTTACCTGTAAGTTAACCGTTCGTTTATATTCAATAGGGTTTTTTTGAGAACATTGTGCACGCTGACCAGTGAGAAATAAAATAGACTTTTTCCAGCGAGCATAAGTAGTCAGTAGTCAGGCCGTTTATGCAAGTTTTGTCACTTTTATGCATACATTACATTTTTAAATCATGCCTTTTTGCGCTCCTGTTTTCATTTGACATTTCTCCATCTTGTTTCATTTTCAAGACACGATATCAACAACAATCGTTTAGTGATAGTGAACATTGTCATTTCTGCAACGAGAGAGTGTTCGTTCTTGAAAGATTGTCGGCCGAAGGATTTTTCTTCCATCGCAAATGCTTTAAATGCGAAGTATGCGAAGAGACGTTGAGGTTGGGTAACTATGGTTACATACCATCCGAAGACAACAAGCCCGGGAAATTTTACTGCAAGGCACATTACCGCAAGATTATGTACAAAACACCTACGGGCTCACAAAGCAATAGGAAAAGTCTAGGTAAGAGATCGAATTGAATGGAAAATAGTTTTCCACCTTGAGTAGGTAATGAAATAAAAAAAATAATTGTTTGTCGTCAAAAGGTAACTGCGTCATCTACCAATGGAAACTTACTTCCGTGTTTATATGGACAGATTGCTGCACTTTAAAAAGCATTATCTCTTTTGCTTGTACTGTTTTTAAAGAAGTTTCCTTTACTTTTAAGACGTGACCACGGTTTCTACTCCGGCTCGTCGATCGCATTCCCTGGGGAATATCGACGTGGGCTTGCGCAAGACGGCGGAGAAACCGATTGACTTTGAGACCGCGTCTGAGGAGTCGCCACCGAAGAAAGTGCTCAAAGTACCCAATAATCTTCGCGAGGAAATAAACAGTCTCAGTCCCCCACGTACTAGCACGCCGTCTAGTGACCACGATGCATCCTTATTGGCCTCCTATGACATCATCAATACGAGTAGTGTGGAAAAATCCATGCAGGAGAAGTCAAACCAGGTACTCTTTTATATTTGTTACGTCACATGATGCATTTACGAAAGCAATTATTTCACGAATTGGTAGAAAGAGAACCCAGCAATTGAACTAGTTCCAATCCTTTCGCGCACGGCCAAAAAGGAAGTTCAATACGACAGTAAGCTAAAATGCGGCGCTTTACCTCTGTACACGTATGTCAGTAGAGAAAATTTTGCTTCATGCTAGTACGGGCATGTTAACGTATTGCTAATCTTCCTGTTTTATATTTAGTTCAATGTGTTCAATACTTTAATTGAATGTTCATCAATTTGTTGAAACGTTTAACAACGTTGTTTCCACGGTGAAACAAACCTTCTTATGTTTTAACAACGTTGTTTGCACGGTGAAACGAACCTTCTTATGTTTTGATAACGTTGTTTGCACGGTGAAACGAACCTTCTTATGTTTTAACAACGTTGTTTGCACGGTGAAACGAACCTTCTTATGTTTTAACAACGTTGTTTGCACGGTGAAACGAACCTTCTTATGTTTTAACAACGTTGTTTGCACGGTGAAACGAACCTTCTTATGTTTTAACAACGTTGTTTGCACGGTGAAACGAACCTTCTTATGTTTTAACAACGTTGTTTGCACGGTGAAACGAACCTTCTTATGTTTTGATATTTTGGCTATATTTGTTATATTTCACATTGTTAACATGATACAATATAACATAAAGTATGTAATTTTTTAAAGTTAATGTTAATTCAGTTCATTAGATACAGATCAGTGGACACGTGACAATCGTACGATCTTACATACTTCCTGTGCATGTACATATATATATTGTTGTTGTAAAATCATTTTTTTTTCTTCTTTGAATAAAGTTCATAATCTAACACACATTGTAAATAATTGTTGCGACAATCGTCTTTGTAGGAAATTGGAGCAAGATTGTATTCCTTCGTTTTCACTTTCCATTTATAATACCCTGGTCACTTGTTTAGAAAAATTACTTGTCCGCTTTAGGTTGGAGGTGAATCGAGTCACGAAGGGAAGGCTGGAACGCCATTAGGTCGAGCGGGTGCCAGCCGTAAGGCGGTCAACAAATACGTCAAACTAGAAGCCAGGCCTCTTCGACGGTCCAGTATAAGTGCAGCGCGAAAATCCGATAAAGGAACGCGTAGATTGTTTCTTCACAAGAAGTCTCCCGCGGAAGGAAAGGTAAAGAAGAAAAAAGCTGCTAGTGAAAATGTGCTCTCTCCTGAATTGCCTGCTAGTCCACCACCTGTACCACCTCCTAAACCACCGCGGGCTCATCAAGTTAAGAATATTGCCGAGCAGCCACAGTCTCCTGAACAAACAGGAAAGAGCGGGAAAGGTTTGCTTGATATTTTCAATACTTCTTCATTAGATCTCGTAAAATCGTGGAAATAGTTCTCAAATTGCTAATCTTTTCCATATTCTCCCGTAATCTTAATCTAGCTACCAAAATCTGAATTTAGAAAATTTCTTCACTTAAATTCTTTCATTTCTCATAGGAAAGCGTCGAAGGAACTCTAAACGGGCAAGATACCCCGAATCCATGGCTTTCTCAGATACATTTTTAATAACTAAGGTTTCGAGTATTTCTATTGATGATGACGTCAATCCCAGTGAGCGTGGGGATACTACAGAGGATCTACGGGCGTGTTTGGGAGAGACCACTCCGAGGCGTGTCGGCTTGCAATCTTCGCTCACAAGAAAGCGACGCAGTGCTGATCCAAAGAAACATTGGTCAGCTTATTACAGGGCGGCGATGAATTCAGATGATTCAGCTGGTGAAGGTAGAGGATTTTACTTTACCTGAAAATTCATTAAGAATGCGAGTTGAGGGGATTGTTAAAATTTTATAATTTATCAATTTTTTTATGCAGAATCTAAAAGGCCACTATCTCAACCGGAACCATTAAAGGAATCCGAGCTTCCTCCTAGTGAACCTCCTGCCGATTCTCAGAATGGTCTACCTACCCTCTACGAAGATCGTGAGCTTTCACCGACGTCTCCTAACAAAAAACCAAAATGGCAAATCTTTGCCGTCCATCACAAGAAGGACAAAAAGAGCAGGGAGGAAAAGAAACGGCTAAAGGAGGAACAAAAACGAGAAAAGAAGGAAAAGAAACGATTGAAGAAAGAGAAGAAATCAAAAGGAAAGGAGTATAGGGATGGCGCAGAATCACCTGAAGTTATACTCTGTGAAACAGGTAAAGACTATCCATCGTCACTTTACTAACTTTTTTCCTAAGTCATATTTTTTCAATTTCGGGATTTTGCCTTAAACTACTATGTTCCCCACTGATGTGTTCTGTATTTTCTGCCAAAGTCAATTGACAAACAGAATATTAACTTAGAGAATTGACTATCGAAATCAAATCTTCCCAAAGGTTTATTGTTGTTGTGTGCTCAGGAAACGAGTGGATGATTTTTAATCTGTTTGAAATGAAGATATGATATAAATGTGCGCAGATTTGTGAATATTACATCAAAACCATGTCAAAAGTTTTGGTTCTTTCGGGTTCTCAAAACATAATTTGATTTTCTCTCTGAAATTTTCATTAAATTGTTCACCATTACTGTAGATGAGACCAAATCACCAGACGTTTCTGATGCTGGAAAACAAGACAACTTTTACGAATCGAGTGAAGACGAAGACTGTCCTGAGTGGCAGCGTTTGGCAAGAAACAGAGAGAAACGATTCCAGGTTTGAAATATTGTACACGATGTAGCTTCCAATCTGAGAAATATCGTATACGATATAGCTCTCTATAGGTTGTATACCGTATACGATATAGCTCCCTATCAATGATATACTGTATACGATATAGCTCCCTATCAGTGAAATGCTGTATACGACATAGCTCCATATCTGTGAAATGCCGTATACGACATATCTCCCTATCAGTAAAATACCGTATACGACATAGCTCCCTATCAGTGACATACTGTATTCGACAGATACACCCTCTCCTATGGTACTCCTTGTTGGTTTAATGTTTCTTGCCCTAGAGTTTTTTACACTCTTCAGTCCGAAAAATTTTGAAACTTACCATATCAATCAATTCCAAAAACCGACATCATTTCTCTTTCTTCCTTTGCACGGTTAAAAGCTCGCTGAGAATGAACGAGAAGCGCGGCGTCAGAAGAAAAACCAGCAGTTCTATATTAAACTCGAGATGCGAGAGAGAGAACGCAAGCGGTTGAGAATTGCTCAATCCATACAACGAGAGCTCGTTGAATGCGAGGTTAGGCAACAAGAGCTCGAAACTCGTGCCGTTGTTGTGGAGAAGAAGATGGCATCGGTGGAAGCCGGTAAGCGATCGGTATCAATTGCCTCGGGATTCTTTTTTTCGATCTCCAGGCAACACATGAATGTATATTGATATTTTGTAGGCAACCCGAACGTGGAACAAAAATTAATGTTGGAGTGGTTTGACTTGGTTAATAGGAAGAACACTTTAGTCCGTTATGAGTCGGAGCTCGTCATTAGGTATGTAATATACTATATACTGTCCAATTATGGAATAGTTTAGAAATGTATAGGCTAGTTCCTAAGGACAGGTGTCGCTTGTCCCTCCCCCACCCGTGGTATATTTCCTAGGAAAATTGTCCCCTCTTCGGAAATTTACCATACTTACAAACTTTTACCTTAAAAAACGGTGAAACTTTTTGTTTTAAGACAAGATCGCAGGTGATTTATGATATTACAATCTGTTTAGATCTATAAATCTATTCAAATTTTATCAAACCGGTATAAAGAACAATTTCACTTGAGCGATGACATCTTTCATTGGCGAAAATGTTAATATTCACGTGTCCACAAAGAATTTTTTTATTGGGACGTATTTCCTCTGAATGGCGTTATTTTCGATGTATGTCGTTTTTCGATTGTTAAAAATATTTCTCTGAATGGCGTTATTTTCGATGGATGTCGTTTTTCGATTGTTAAAAATATTTCCTCTGAATGGCGTTATTTTCGATGGATGTCGTTTTTCGATTGTTAAAAATATTTCTCTGAATGGCGTTATTTTCGATGGATGTCGTTTTTCGATTGTTAAAAATATTTCCTCTGAATGGCGTTATTTTCGATGGATGTCGTTTTTCGATTGTTAAAAATATTTCTAAAATGAGGCGACAAAAATTTCGAACCCATGAATCCGAAAATGTAAACGCATGCAAAAGCCAACTCATAAATATATCAACGCAAAATACATCACACTCATACCCACCCTACAGAGATTCAAAGTTATTCACATTCTAAAACTATAACCATATAAATGAACAAAAAAATTAACAAATTTGAGCCAACCCGTTAAAGTGGACGATGGCCGAGTGAACTATGAATGGATTGCCGTTTTCTTTTGGAACTTCATTTTCAAACCAGCTGTCTTTATATGAGAATTACCACAAAGTTCAAAGAAGGAACGATGTTTTGCTTGGCAATGTGGCAATAAGTGGAATGCCAACACGAACTTTTACGAAACATTTGGGAACAGATTGCCGAGAATTTGAAATTGCATCAACAATCAAGAGCTTCAACTCTTCTCACTGTATCGTGCTGCGCTATGAAGACAAGCAAAAGTTGATGACTGTAATGTTTTATGGAGGATATAGAAAGAAGATCTGGAGGCGAGGTTGAATCATTGTTTGCAGTAAAAAGAGAAAACAAAATCATCGTTTCAACTGCGGAAAAAAAGACCATGAGATGTGAAGGTGGGCATCTTCAATTTATCGTCGTAGACTGCTAAATTTATTTGCGCTTAGCGAGATTACACGAATAATTGCAAGATGGTAAATGTTATTGACAATGTTGAATTAGAAATAATCAACCTGTTTTATGTTTTATTTTAGAGTTCAGCAGTTTTTACTGCAACTTAGGGAGGGAGAAACTTTAAAATAGAAAGAGGAGCTCCAATTGATATTTAAAATCAGCTTTCGTTGTAAAGAATTGTGGTTTTTAGAAAAAGCTTGGCCACAAAAAAAAATCTCGGATGTAGTGAATATATTCTCTCTTGGATAGCCTTGCACCGTTTCCTGTTGCGGTTGACAACGAAAACAAAGAAATGTTTTTCTTATGCAAATAAGTTGACGTCAGTGTTTTATTAGTGTGTAGCCATCACGCTGATGATCTTTCTTTGTCTTCCTGTCTTCTTGACGACGGATACAGAAGGTGTATAGCAGTAGTCATTGTTCGATTTCAGTCATTGTCAACCTGTCGAAACCTCAATAAGAACTTTCCTAGTCGTCAAAGAAGCATTCCTACGTGTCATTCGAGCTTGAAAAGATCAAGAAATGGAAGAATCAACGCGTTATTTTTTCTATATTGTCATAGTATCCTTCGCGTCCGTGTTAATCGTCGACGCATCATGCGCGTCTGATTCGGACTGCTATGGACAATCATGCTGTGTTAATGGCCACTGTTCTTATGACTGCGGGTCTGGCACAATTACGACAATAATTATTGTAGCCTTCGTTCTCCTTTTCTTAGCAACTTTATTCTGTGTTGTTTATTGTTACTGTCGATCTTGTCACGGAGAGCGAAATCGCGTCGTATTTCGAAGGCTCGTGAATGTATCCTCGTCGACGTTGGTCGTTAATGCGTCTCAACAACAGTATAGCTACACACGACCTACACGTGGTTACCAACATATTCATTCCCACAATACAGTTGAAGCTCCTCTAGTGTTGGTGAATGCAGACGCTGTCAATCCCCAGTGATTTTAACAACAAGAGGCAAGCCATTTTAGATAGTTTGGCAGGTTTAATTTTTACTGATCTGAACATTTTTTGATCACTTTATGGTGTTTTGTTGCTTGATACATCAACTCCCCTAATGATGTCTGGCAGATGAGATCAAATGGTTAATTTTGTTATTTGCTGTTGTTCTTCTTGTTGCACTGGTGGTTCATACTGCATAGTAGGGCATTACGGCCCCCGAGATCAAATTCAAAGAAAACATTGCCGCCCTTATATGATTATAAGTGAGTTACATCTGCCCTTGCAGCCATTCCAAGTCTAAACACCACACTTCATTTCCAAAAGTTTACAATAAAAAGTTCTCTAAAATCTGATTCTGCCACCGTACTATGCAGTCTGGCTGGTGGAAACGGTTTTGCACATTAAGTCAATGGTATAAAAACCTGCTGGTTTCTGTGGTCATTGGTGTTAATTTTTGAAAATGTTAATCTACTCTCTTCACTTGTTCTCACATCTTAAATTATTTCATTTATCATAATTAAACTATTAAATCATTGACAATCATTACGTCATTCACAGTCGCACAAAGATTTTCCGCCATTCTCGACGTTAGTTACAAAATTATGGATTGTGGGGACCTAGGTTTGTTTGAATATTTCATCTTGTTAGGCCAACGAAGATGTGCTTGTCAGATGAAAAGAACATTGCATTAATATTTATTGTAATACTTGGATTAAATTTTTTCATTATTTGCATTTACTTGCATTAATGTTGCCATTTATTTATATTAATCACACATTAATATCAACCTTGCGTTGATGTTTTACATGCAGTCAATTAGTTTTTTCTGTTGCTTCAAATTACTCAAGATATTGTACCTATAAAGGTTCAATTCCTGCTAAATCTTTAATTTGCGCTTACGTAAACCACAGCAATGCACATCATCGTTCTTTCCGTATTATGGATAAACAAATATCGCCGCTTTTATTGTCGCTGCTGTTCACATTGTTTGTATCCAGACGGACCAGACGTCCTATTGTTTCTGTTTTGTTGACGGTTGAATAATTATCATCTTGATGATTGTTGATTTGATGGATCCATTCTTGATTGTTAATTGCCCCATCACGTCTGATATCATCTTCGCTAGCTTGAGAATAAGAGTTGACTTCGCTTTCGGTAAACGATTGATAATGAAGCAAGGATCTTCTACTGCCTCTGTTCCAACACAAACAGCAAAATGTCGTCCAAAATAGCGCAATTCCCAATAAAATGGCTGCGACTAACGCGATAATCAATCCCGTATGTACGCTGTTGTTAGTTCCTGAACAGGATTCTTGACATTTCCTCGTCTTAAGGCAACACAGTAGGTTAAAATGACATTGACTAGAGCTCTCGCATGAGCTGATTTTTTCTACTTGAATTTCTGACACAAGAATACATAAGAGCAGTTTTGAAATAAAAAGCCTTGATTGAAGCATACTGTAATCACGAGATGGAATCTACAAGCGTCTTATAACTGATGAAAAGTAGTGTGATTTTGTTTTTGCTTCCCAGAACGTTTTACCAAACAAACTGCACGGACGTTTTCTCATTATTTTTTTTTGTAAGATAACGTCTCCTTTCATTGCACTGCGGCATTTTCGCGTAGCTAGAACAGTCTAGAACTTCCGTCCACCGTTTGCCAATGGAAACTGCCAGTTCCAGCTGATCTTCGAAGCAATATTGGAAAATGTCCTAGCTAATCATTTAACTGCCAATCAATGGAATTAAAACACTTTCGAAGTTCGAAATTAATATTTTTATCTCGACATTTCGGAAGCAGGTGTGATTAGACAACGTCCTCAGATGCGCTCCAAAAGATAAACTGTTCCCCCCTTGTTTTCCGATTTACAAAAAGTCAATATCTTCTTATTAATTATTCCCATCGAATGAGTTTATACGTCTTTCGCAATTGTATGTTTCTTTCTTACTTTCCAGCCTCGTCCTAATTCGTTTTTCCATCTTTTTTTTTCTTCCATTTTTAGCGCCCTTCAACATTTTTAGACCTCGATTAGTTTGTTTTAATTATGTTTGCAATTATACCCAATGCCAATCAATTATATTCATATAATTTCGTTCTCTTTTTAAGATCGACTTCAATTGAACTTGAAGATAAACAGCAACATCTTGAACTGCAGATCAGAGAACTCATGATGAAAGATGGTAAGTCTCCGCAAATGTGTTTGATGAATCATGTGCTGTTCTTCTCGTTCATAAATGTTCTTGGCAGTATACTACAGCATTTAGATTTTGCTGAGTTTGATAAAACTGTTTTCCTAGTATCTACTGAAGAAGATCAAACCATGATCGGCTTGTTGACGCGAGAGTTAGTTGATATCGTAGACCAAAGAAATTCTTTGGTGGAACTGTTAGATAACGATAGAAAACGGTAACTATACATCTTCTCTTCATTTTTTTTTATTAATTTTTATTCATCGTAAAATTGACGGGCCAATCATGGGCCTATTGCAATTTTTTCAAGTTTGATTATGTTTTTCATGCACCGGACTTTTAGAAGGATTGTGATTCTCGTAATTCATGTGCATTCCTAAATCTTGAAGTATGAATTCCATGTTTAGTCTCACGTTTCCCTTTAATACTTTGGCGAACTTTGTCGTTATGTACAACATGGCAAAAGCACAATACATACGTCCCTAGAAAGTTATTTGGGGGCTTTTTTATTCATACATTCAGTTGTGTACGACTCGTTTCTTTTGAAAGCCATTCACTTCAGGAACTAAGCAATTTACTTTAAGAAAATCAGTCTGACACAACTGAATATATAAATTAACACACCCTACCCCACCCCCTCCTTCTCAATTAACGTTTTAGGACGCCTCTGAACACCAACTAAACTTTTTCACTTTTACATCTTAAACAGTGAAATCGAGGAAGACATGCAGTTTGAAACAATGATGGCATCAAAAGGTGTGTGATGACATTAAGTCCAAGTAAAACCCAACTGTATTTTTCATTTGACATTCTGCCTATAGGTATTCATCACATTACACAATTCGAAGTCTTTTTAAATCCATTAATTTATTCCTATGTATTTTCTAGGTTTAGTACTGCCATCATGATCATACTCACCTCTGGTTGGTTTTCGTTTTACGAAAATGAAATTACTTATGGCATCACTGATCTATCCATCTCCGACAACGATATACAATATTTGTTTAGTTTATTGTAAAGAACATTGTGGTCACATGACCTTATAGATATATATTACAAATTATACCGAACAATTTATTCAAAGTTGGACTTAATTTACAGCAGTGGCATTGCTACTACGGAGGAAACTGAGTTAAAAGTTTTAAATAGTCTAGTTGACAAATTCATAGTAGCTAACAATAGAAGCTTGTAATTTTTCAAAGGGGTAGACCCCAGACTTCCCTCACTATTGACATTAACAGCATCCCCAAAGTTGAAACATCCCGTCCGATGTGAATTACATTACTTTATAGACTAGTGATGTAACAACTAAACATATATTTTTTGTTTTACTCTGTGTTTTCAAAATGATGTTTTGTCGACAGCATTTGTTCCTGAATGTTCGATATTCACATGAAGCATAGAACATATCTAGAAGGGTGAAAACTGAAAAATAAATCCAGGATATCTAGTTGAAACTCCTATCCAAAAAACTGTTACTTAGTTGAATGTGATAATATAACAGACCTGTTTAAACTTTGCCCTAATAGTATGCAACTCCGGCATTATATCTCTGGTTGTGTCACTCCAGTCTTGTTTAAGAAGATTAGACAATGCATTCAGCTTCATGTTTATCTTTTTATTTTTGTCTTTCTGGCAGATACCTTGCCATATTTCTATGAATCCTTCGTAGAATCCGATCTAGTTTATGATTAAGAACAGTAATTGGATGCAGGGCAAAGCTTGAATGCAAATTGGGGGGGAGGGTGAATATTCATATATTTAACTCTACCTGACTAACTTCTTTCGAAATTAACATTACTTTCAAAACAAATAAATTGGGCAGACTTGTATAAACAAATATTCACCCTCCTCTTACTGTTCTAACTTTGCCTCCAGGTTGGACATTTTTTTTTTTTATAAAGTTCATCAATAGCCTGTATGTTTTACATTACCTCGTTGCCAACCAGCTTTCCTTGCTGTAAACCACTTTCATAACCTTCCATCCACCCTCTCAACTTGCCTTCTTTATACCCCTCATGATAACCAAGCTTTTCGCTACTGTGAAATAAAGTGGAAGCATCAAAAGTCCGTTCCTTACTTCAATGAAGAAATGAGAGCACATTGGAAGAACATCTTATGGTGAATCACAAATTTTCAACTTTGACTGTAAGGAGAAATGAAGTTTCTGTACAAGCCTTGTGATTAGGCATTTCATGGTAAAGAAGTATATTGGTTGTTAAACATGCTCCTGGGCTCACCCGATGTTCCCCACCCCTCCCCCCCTCTCCTTAAGAAAACGTGATATCATTCTAATTAACTGGGCAGTGACGCAGTGTTAATCATTTGTCAAATTATCTTACTTTTCTTCGAGGAAAACAATTTGATCAAACATGTCATCTTGACGAGAACTCATCGGATAGTACGCATCTGTTGAAACAGCATACCCGGTGGCCGAAAAGATCTGTTTTGTTTCGTTTGAAGCTACAGAAGATAGGTTTTTGTTAATTCCTCTTTAGTTCTTCCCCCATCCATTCGGTTGAAAATGTCAGCTGAGCAGCGCAGGCTCATGCTGTAAAAACGTTGCTCACTGTAGTAGGCCCTGGGCACGAGAGTTTGAACTTTAAAGTTTGTTTGGTTTCATTTTGAAAGTACCATCTGAGAAGCCAAAAAAGTCATCTTTTTGAAGTCTTTAAATTTATTTACTGCTATAAAATGGACAGTGACGGGTTGCCCATCATGGGTCCCGCCATTGATTTGACGAAGGTGAATAGTTTGGCTCTTTTTCGTTGAATATTTTGCTGTTTTTATTAGCAAAATGTTTTCAATTCAGTGTTGAGTGTTCAGGACTGACATCTTGAAACTTCTCTTGCAGGTTGGATCAATTCAACAAAAGAGAATTGTGGCATTCATCAATCATTTTGTTGCCCATACTGTAAATTTTCTTAATAGATTTTCGTGTGTCTGTGAAGAGGTATGAGAAAGTGCTTTGAAATATTCTAATTTATATCAAAGTCACCGAGTTTAGTTTGTCCAACGAATGTTTCTTGAACTTAGAAATTGTCTGATTTATCAAACCGACTTCAGAGAGTTGATGTAACTATGAGCATTTTGGAGGCAAAGGTAGATATTTTATGATAATCATTGTTGTATGTCAGTGTTTCATTTTTTTGCCATGTTCAAGTAATAAGTTGATGTTTTTTTTATTGTCTTACACACAGCTATCCTCAATCCCTGGACTTGAAAATGTAACAGCTCCAGAATCATCAACTCCAACTGCTGATGACACATCTGAACATGTTGTGCCAGAGTCAACTGCCTCACCAGCTCAACCTACTGCCTCACCAGCTCAACCTACAGCCTCAGACTCTAATAATACACCTTCGGTAAAAGTTTTCTTCTATATGTAAGACATACACCACTATTTGTGTCATAAAAACTGTCTTGTATGATTTATCTGTAAGGGCATTGATTTCCCACTTAGCCAGGGCTAAACACTGAGGCAATCACCCCCTGGATTATGTTCAAAATTTTCGACCAAAGATTTTGAAAAAATCCATCCAGGGGGGATGCCATTGTTAGAAGCCTGTAAACAATTGTAAACAAGCCTTTGGCTTGATAGTTGTAAATATTTTTATTGTTTTAAAATGTTTTTGAACATTTTTTTGGTTAAAATTACAATCATAAATTATTTTATCACCCACAAAATTATTTTATTACCTACATAAATTATTTTGTTACCGACATAAATTATTTTATTACCTACTTAAATTATTTTATTACCTACATAAACTATTTTATTACCTACTTAAATTATTTTATTACCTACATAAACTATTTTATTACCTACTTAAATTATTTTGTTACCTACATTAATTATTTTATTACCTACATAAATTATTTCATTACCCACATAGATTATTTCATTACCTACATAAATTATTTTATTACCTACATAAATTATTTTATTTGATTGACTAGGTCAGCGAGGAGTTGTCACCTCCAGTTGAAGAAGAACCAGCACAACCAGGTACCATTTTGTACAGCTATTTTAATATCTTCTTTGCCTTTATCTTCCATTCTTTTCCAAAGAAATCTCATTAAATTGTATTGGACTTTCTTTCTTTGTTATGGATTTTCTTTTCTTTTTTTTTCTTTTCTTGGTTTGCAATCTTAAAATCTTTAAATTTATGCAAAATGGTATTGCTCACAAGCATTAATATAATTCCGCAAAATGTTCTCATTTCATCATTTAGTTATGACTGTTTCGAAGGATCCACGCTATGCAAAATTCTTTCAAATGTTGAAAGTGGTATGTGATTTTGCCAGAATTATTTAACAACTCACATTTTTCAGTATTATCATGTTAGACTAAAGTGATTTCTACAATTTGTGGTGAATATTTCGTTTGAATTTGTGGAGTTGCACCAGAATTATTTCCATTTTGTAACTTATTGATGTGCAAACATGCATTATTATTTTTTATATTATTATTATTTGCTTAATTATTATCATTATTATTATTATTCTTTATATTATTATTATTTGCTTAATTATTATCATTAGTCAGTCAGTCAGTCATTTTCTTTCAAAAAAAGTTAACATAATCTTGGCTTCTGTTGTAGGGTGTGCCTTTGGCAGCTTTGAGACCCAAGATATTATCTGAAGGATTGGATCCTGATCTTCTTCAGTAAGTGCTCATTAAATCATTGATCATATATATGTGTAATTAAACTATATCAACTGTTCTAAGAAAATCGTATGTGTATTGTGACTTTGTTTCAATTGCAATGCTAGGTCTGGTGATGATATTTCCAGTTTTTAAAACATCACTGGGGAAGGATATTTCCGGACCCACTGCCACATGGCTCATACTTCTCAGGACTATTTGAAGTTAATCGCCTACCGGTGTAAAATCCCTAAAATATTCCTTGACATTGAAGTAAAATATGCTACATATAGTGTCCTTTGCTTTTCTCTGATTGACCCATTATGCCAGCTATTAATGTTTAGCAGGCACTTATGCATGAGTCAATTCCAAGAGTTACCATCCCCCCCCAGGAATATGGCCGGGCATTTGATTTTTTTCGTTTTAATAGTTCAATTTCCCCGCTGCCGGGGAAAGGCAAGAAGGCAAATACTCAGCCCCCGGGCAAGCTGCCAATGGCAAATACCCCGCTCCGGGACCAAGTAATTTTAAATTACGAAAATTAGGAACACTTTTTAATACTTTATTAAGCAAGATATATGAGAGATCCTATAAAAAATAAATGTAGTAAAAGAAATTCGTTCCTGAGTTACTTTCCCTTGCTCCGCTTTTCTCTTGTTGCTTTTGCTTTTCCAGTTCACAGAAATTTGCGTCAAGTATTGAAGCCACAATTTAACATCCTTGGTTGACAGCAAACATTTCTTGGCAAGCATGCTTATGTCAGTATCCTCTACACATCCACCACTGTGATTCTTGTGAAAGTCTGCCAGTATTTCAGACGGCGGCGGGCTCCAACTGCATATAAATTTAGCAGCTCTGACACATCGGTGACATAATGCCCATAGCAAACTCCCGTGCATGTTTCGCAATCCTCCCCTCCCCAAGCTCTCTTTACATCAGCAACTGGGTAAGGAAAAAAAGTACACGATGGTCCGTCTGGATACCAGATGGGAATCGGTACTTAATGTCGCGATTAATAGAAATCAATAGTCGCGACTCGCGTACTCAAATGGTATCAATTCCCCGGGGGTATTGACTCATGCATTACTAAATATGCAATTATTTTCATTTTTCTACCAGGACCCCAGATGCACCTGCACCAGGTGGGCAGATATCCACAAATACCGATGATGATGATGATGACAGCTCTA
This sequence comes from Xenia sp. Carnegie-2017, assembly GCF_021976095.1. Lineage (NCBI taxonomy): Eukaryota > Metazoa > Cnidaria > Anthozoa > Malacalcyonacea > Xeniidae > Xenia > Xenia sp. Carnegie-2017. The sequence continues at coordinate 7,634,016 of NW_025813481.1, forward strand.
GCGCATCGTCCTTCAGCGATGATTGACTTGAATGAATGAATTGAAGATAAAAGGTAAGTTCCAAGTATCAGCACATTGTCACTGATGATAAATAGTGCGACCACGGAGAAAAAATTGCCATATGTTTTTATATTGCAATACGTACTACCGAGCAAATTTCATAAGTGGTGAATTATTAACAAATTTCTAGCCACATGATTGGAAGGACTTATTTCCAATGAACCAATGGCAGGTGCATATTCCATTACGTAGCAATAACCAGTTCGATTGCGAATGGTTCAATTAACCAACAGCAAAAACGAGTAGTTTATGCGCTGTATTATTAAGCGTGAACGCAATGATTAAGCTTTCACAAACTTACGAAATGCAGGTCCCTAGCGCGACATTCTTTTATAAACAGATTTATATAAATTATAGATGTAAGTTGATTTTAAAGGGTCGCAATTTTTTTAATACACCCTGTCTGTAGACTTGTCAACTGGCAAATAACGTGGGGAACGAAGTGAAATAGCTGTTATGACAAGATGGCAATCTTGCAGCTGTTGTAATTGAACCATTTGTGTACATAATTCTAAATTAAACGTAAAAAAGACCCTTTTCTCTCTTTCTCGATACGGAGAAAACGATCTCAGTAAACCTGGTCTCTAAATTATTCGTTGTCAAAACTGGAATTCACTCGCTCACTAATTTTGCCCGAATTTTGTCGCATCATCTTAGTAATTTTGATCTATTCTCGATGAATTCACGACACAACTCCAATCATCCACTGTAAAGAATACTTCGTTTTATACAATAAACCATTTTTTTTTACATGTGCAACGTTTTGTCTACGATGAATAGCGTGTTTGCCCATTCGTGTGTAATGTCATATACACAAACTTAATCAAACCAAAATTTTAATGTTATAAATGCGCATAGGGTATCGAAGGTTGGATGCTCACACGAAAACTTAACTCTGTTTGTTCAAATAAAATGCATCCAAGGCTAATTGATTAATTAGCTTTTGTATAAACTACGTACTTCAGGGCAAATGCTTGCTCAATAAATAATAATCAATTGGGATTGGGCATAAAGCTTTCTAACCATCTAAAACTCAAGGCCTTTTCTCCTTCTCTCAACATATGACGTCACCTCATGTAGACTATACGAACAATAATTATATTACCCATGACACAGACATATCATTCATTTAAAAGCAACTTCCTTCTTTTCGTTTCGTGACCTTACATCGCTTCAAGACATTTCGTTCGCAGGAGTGTCTTGTGTCGTTTCTACGCCTTTGTGACTTTTCTCGTCCGTTGTTTCGCTCTCGGAAATACCATTGTTGATCAATTCCTCGCTCAGTTCTTCAATATCGTCGTCTGAATCGTGGGTTTGGTGTTGTGCGTCGGCACCGTCGTTTGAACTGCTCACCAACACTGGTTTTCCTATTACAAAGTAAACTTCCGTTAGTGTTTGTGGGGTGAGAGTTGCAACTAACTCAGAAATTTCACTTGAAGGCTAACGAAATCCTTTACTGTAATTCAGAGTTTATTAGACTTTATGTAATCGACAGCACGTGACGTGTGACGTATAGTCTTTGCTCTCTTCCCGTCTTACCACGATATTGGCCGTATCATGTGAGACGCTTACCTGGGAAGTGTCGTTTTTGGCTTCTTTCCACTGGCTTTCCCATCAAGATCTCTGTTATATCGTCCGGAAGATTTCGCGTATCTCTCAACTGAAGGCACAGTTTTTCTGCTTTAACTAACATCGCTTCGAGGTCGATTTTCATCGCTAATTCATTCACGTGCTGCACATGAAATGAAACAGATAATAGAAAATGGTTGCTTCATTGCCCTGACTCGGGTTCAAACGTTTATAATGTCATTTTATGATATATTTTGCTTTTCTATCAACCCTAATGCTTCAGTGTTTCCCAACACGAAAGCAAAAGCAAAAGTTGCTTTCTATATCGCCATGTTGTCTTTTTCTATACTGCCATATTGGCTTTTTTCCGATGACGTGAGTACTATTAAACCATTCACAGTGATCGCTAAACACTGGCCGTGAATCAAAGCTAATATCATAAAATATACTCCTCCAACCTTTAAGATTTCGTTAAAGCCATATTGCTTTTCAATGATGCGATCCTCTTCCGTTTTCAAAATTGCCAGGCAAATAAAAAGATGAAAATTCGGTGACAAATTTTGCGTCCACAACGTCTGAAAGCAAAGATAACAAAACAAAACAGTTAGTCACAGAAAATTCGGCGACAAATTTTGCGTCCACAACGACTGAAAGCAAAGATAACAAAACAAAACAGTTAGTCACAGAAATTGGTAGTCTGACATCTAGTGTTGTTTTTGAATGTGCAAGATAACTTGGTCCATTTCACGCAGTATTTTGTAAGACTCACAGAAAAAATCTCAAATTCTGACGTTTTAAGTGACTCCCGCGGGGCGCGGGCAGCCACGGAGAATGTAGGTCATCTTGCATGGATATTGACCAATTAAAATCCGCGTTTTATCATTGTTACAATATCAAAAAGCGTATCATTTAAGCTATTTTGTACCTCCCACAGTTTCATGATGTCTTCGAAAACAAACTCTCTTTTGAAGAGGATCAAGAGCCATCGAAAGCAGAAGTACAAATTCCCAGATTCGTTTTTGTCTAAGAAAATGAATCTCGGATGAAATCATCTGAGAAATGAGTGTTTCGTTTTTTCGCGTAAAAATTTCTCGAAATGTCCTACCAAAATGATGGTATAATCTTGGATAAACGTATTGCAGAAGGGCCTTCAAATTGTCCAATTGCCTGTGAATTGCGATGGCGTTCATTTCAAAGTTATCTGCCTGCAATGAAAAATAATGGGTGTGTAGATATTGAACATTATAAATAACCGGTAACAATGAACTAATCTTGATGTAACAACCAGCATGCTTTTCGAGCGAGCAATTTTGTAGTAGATACGTATATATTTTTAAAGAGTTCACAAGGACTGGTTATTGCTAAATAGTTGATTGCGAGATTCGATAACTTGTTTGCGTATGAACACAAAAATTGCGTATACAAAAGTAATACATACAACCATTTCCATAAAACCCACGAAACACCAAAAAGCGTCTGATTCGTCGTTCATTATGAAGAGAATCGGTGATAATAGATCACTCATACCTTGAACATAACCTACATGATGTAGACATATGAGTTAACATGCGACTATCAAGACTGTTGTTTGTTTATGTCAGTATAGAGACTGTAGTTTTATGCCAGAATACAGTTTTATCATGCCAGATGTTGACAGTGTAGTTTTATCATGTCAGTATAGAGAATGTAGTTTTGTTATATCAGTATAGTGACTATAGTTTTATCATGTCAGTATAGAGAATACAGTATTATCATGTCAGTATAGAGAATGCAGTTTTATCATGTCAGTATAGAGAATGTAGTTTTATCATGTCAGTATAGAGAATGTAGTTTTATCATGTCAGTATAGAGAACACAGTTTTATCATGTCTGTATAGAGAATGTAGTTTTATCATGTCAGTATAGAGAATACAGTTTTATCATGTCTGTATAGAGAATGTAGTTTTATCATGTCACTATAGAGAATGCAGTTTTATCATGTGACTATAGAGAATGCAGTTTTATCATGTCAGTATAGAGAATGCAGTTTTATCATGTCAGTATAGAGAATGCAGTTTTATCATGTCAGTATAGAGAATGTAGTTTTATCATGTCAGTATAGAGAATGTAGTTTATCATGTCAGTATAGAGAATATACTTTTATCATGTCAGTATAGAGAATGTAGTTTTATCATGTCAGTATAGAGAATGTAGTTTTATCATGTCAGTATAGAGAATGTAGTTTTATCATGTCAGTATAGAGAATGTAGTTTTATCATGTCAGTATAGAGAATGTAGTTTTATCATGTCAGTATAGAGAATGTAGTTTTATCATGTCAGTATAGAGAATGTAGTTTTATCATGTCAGTATAGAGAATGTAGTTTTATCATGTCAGTATAGAGAATGTAGTTTTATCATGTCAGTATAGAGAATGTAGTTTTATCATGTCAGTATAGAGAATGTAGTTTTATCATGTCAGTATAGAATGTAGTTTTATCATGTCAGTATAGAGAATGTAGTTTTATCATGTCAGTATAGAGAACATAGTTTTATCATGTCAGCAATATATCATGTCAGCATAGAGAATATACTTTTATCATGTCAGTATAGAGAATGTAGTTTTATCATGTTAGTATAGAGAATGTAGTTTTATCATGTCAGTATAGAGAATATAGTTTTATCATGTCAGAATAGAGAATGTAGTTTATCATGTCAGTATAGAGAATATACTTTTATCATGTTAGTATAGAGAATGCAGTTTTATCATGTCAGAATAGAGAATGTAGTTTTATCATGTCTGTATAGAGAATAAAGTTTTATCATGTCAGTATAGAGAGTGTAGTTTTATCATGCCATGCATGTGCTTCAACATGCAACAAGGGCAGGCAAATTCCTTTTATATATGATAGTCGAAGCAAAAAATAACGTGAAATCGATCGTGATTCACCTAAATCAAAGTTATACATGCAATATGTCATAAGAATATCGTAAAGCTTCTGCGTGTTGATGTTGCCGGATCTTCTTTGTAAAAAGAATGCGTACGATCTGTTCTGATCACATCTTTGTCTGCAGAAAAAAAACAAAACACGATTTTGACGACATTCATTCCTATTGGATTGCTTATATATTTAGAGAATGGAAGAATGCGATGTTGAAAATGGAGGCGATGTATATGTTCCAGTGTAATCGCCTATAGATCCATCTTCAATATTTCTATGACAGTAGAGCCTACCGACAAGATGTTTTCTCTCACGCAACAACGTGAATCGCTTTTCTTGCTCCGGCGTGATTGACTGCCATTGTTGTTTCATAGTGATGTACTCGTTCCTGTATGGAGAGAAAATCTCGTTATATTACCATGAATTTTATGTACAGGTACTCTAGTCGAGTTGAATGTACAACTCATGTAGCTTTTCAATTATTGCTGTTTCCACTTTGATTTTCTACCATTTTCGCTTCCTTTTTTGTATGCGTTCTTTATATGTTTCCTCGTAATCGTAAAACCCAAAAGGAATTTCCATACGTCTTTTCTAATGCTGTGCTCAATGCCCTGAAAATAAATCAAACTGCAACTGTTGGCTATCGGCTGTTAATTAGTCTTCGTTATTCAACAACATGTCTCTACCATCTACTTTCAACAATAACATGTCTCTACCATCTCCTTTCAACAATAACATGTCTCTACTATCTACTTTCAACAATAACATGTCTCTACCATCTACTTTCAACAATAACATGTCTCTACCATCTACTTTCAACAATAATGTCTCTACCATCTACTTTCAACAATAACATGTCTCTACCATCTACTTTCAACAATAACATGTCTCTACCATCTACTTTCAACAATAACATGTCTCTACCATCTACTTTCAACAATAAAATGTCTCTACCATCTACTTTCAACAATAACATGTCTCTACCATCTCCTTTCAACAATATGTCTCTACCATCTACTTTCAACAATAACATGTCTCTACCATCTCCTTTCAACAATAACATGTCTCTACCATCTACTTTCAACAATAACATGTCTCTACCATCTCCTTTCAACAATAACATGTCTCTACCATCTCCTTTCAACAATAACATGTCTCTACCATCTACTTTCAACAATAACATGTCTCTACCATCTACTTTCAACAATAATGTCTCTACCATCTCCTTTCAACAATAATGTCTCTACCATCTACTTTCAACAATAACATGTCTCTACCATCTCCTTTCAACAATAACATGTCTCTACCATCTACTTTCAACAATATGTCTCTACCATCTACTTTCAACAATAACATGTCTCTACCATCTACTTTCAACAATAACATGTCTCTACCATCTACTTTCAACAATAACATGTCTACCATCTACTTTCAACAATAACATGTCTCTACCATCTACTTTCAACAATAACATGTCTCTACCATCTACTTTCAACAATAACATGTCTCTACCATCTCCTTTCAACAATAACATCTCTACCCATCTACTTTCAACAATAACATGTCTCTACCATCTACTTTCAACAATCATGTCTCTGTATCTACTTTCAACAATAACATGTCTCTACCATCTACTTTCAACAATAACATGTCTCTACCATCTCCTTTCAACAATAACATGTCTCTACCATCTCTTTCAACAATAACATGTCTCTACCATCTACTTTCAACAATAACATGTCTCTACCATCTACTTTCAACAATACATGTCTCTACCATCTACTTTCAACAATAACATGTCTCTACCATCTACTTTCAACAATAACATGTCTCTACCATCTACTTTCAACAATAACATGTCTCTACCATCTACTTTCAACAATAACATGTCTCTACCATCTCCTTTCAACAATAACATGTCTCTACCATCTCCTTTCAACAATAACATGTCTCTACCATCTCCTTTCAACAATAACATGTCTCTACCATCTACTTTCAACAATATCATGTCTCTACCATCTACTTTCAACAATAACATGTCTCTACCATCTACTTTCAACAATAACATGTCTCTACCATCTCCTTTCAACAATATGTCTCTACCATCTACTTTCAACAATAACATGTCTCTCATCTACTTTCATCTCTCTCTTCAACAATAACATGTCTCTACCATCTACTTTCAACAATAACATGTCTCTAACATCTACTTTCAACAATATCATGTCTCTAACATCTACTTTCAACAATATCATGTCTCTAACATCTACTTTCAACAATAACATGTCTCTACCATCTACTTTCAACAATAACATGTCTCTACCATCTACTTTCAACAATAACATGTCTCTAAGATTATAAGTTTCACACTAGTTTAACCAACAAAGAAACATATATACCAAGTACCTACCCCTTGACATATGAGCATTTTTAACTTTTCAACTTTACAAATTTTCCCTTCGCTGTCCGTGAAACTCATCCATTCGTTCAAACTGATCGGGTCTCCGCGTACAACGTCCGTCGCTGGGCCTAGATCTGGCTGCAAACGCATTTAAAAAACGCATTTGAATCATAACCAACCGTGGAAAAAATTAACGGATCAATCTCTGTCTGTAGGATAATTGTGTTTAAATATCTTAGTGATTTTTGAGTGTAAACGAAGTGAAAAAAAGACGTAAGAGTAAAGTGAAGAGTGACATTGAAGAAGACTAAGGATGCCGAAACGTCATTGAACACAAACATTCCTCTCCAGGACTGCACTAACCTCGACAATCTACATCAACAAACATAAACATTCGCATTCTTAGTCACACATCTTTCTAGACGTGTAACTGGACACATTGTTTGACGATTTCTACGAATTGCTTCTTTAAAATACGCTATATACGTGTACGAATATCCTATATGCTGGCACTCCTCGATTTTTTACGTTGTACCTGGACATCAGGAAGAAGAGTTTCAAATCCATTTTCCAACGATTGTAGACTGTCGTAGTTTTGATCGGTCTTGGGTAGAAATGGCTCCTCGGGTTTCGTCGGTTTGTGAGATTCGTGAGCGGGTCCATTGGTCCAGGCATCCCGTACCATTTTTGTGACTTTGGAAAACGCGCCCAAACCTTCGACGTATGCATTACCTAGGAAACGCTGTGAGACGGAACATCGTCAATTGCCAGGAGTAAATATTCGGACGACGTACACGAAAATACCTACGGTGAACATGTCCGTTGTGTCCGAGCCAAACAAGTCAAGGTGGTTCAATGACTTCTGTAGCGCGTGGTTATGCTCGTTACAAACTATGAATAACCTGGGATTGTTTGACGACCTGGGGACAAAGTTTCCAATGTTATGTTTAAGAGAGGAAGACTGACATGGAACAGTGCGGTACGATTGGGGTCTTTGTGGTACATGATTTGAGTTAGACCACCTTACTATTTCTCAACTTACTTTGTAAGCCAGACGTATCTGTGCAGATGTTGAATAAACTTAGCTGTGCCGCCACTGTGAAAATGCAACGCTGGTAGAGTTGTGCCGTCCTTCAAGACGAACACCAAGAAATGCCAATGAAATTTGGAGTCAGAACGACGTATTGAATGCAGGTCGGTCGTTGCAAAAGATAACGTGTATTTTTTGATGACATTTTGAGCATGTTGATTCTCTGGTTGCTGCGTATTACCTGGTGAAGAAAGAAAGCGACTATGATATGGGGGAAAATATTCCGTTAGTATGAAAATATAACACGGTTTTAATATATACATTTTTATACACTTAATTTTTCATAATTATAAAGAAAAGAAAGATTGCCACTATACGCAAGAAAACAATCAACTTCAAACAGGGTGTTGAGGAGTTTTATTCACATGAAATCAACCCTGGTGTAGGCTAAATATATATACATGAACCTCAAACTTGGCATCTGGTCAATAAAATGCCAAGTGCCCACTGACTGTATCACTGAAGCTCAGTTATACAGCTGTGTGGGATGAGATGGGAATTATACCTACTATCAGCATCTGTCGTAGAACGGGAGACGACACTCCATTCAGCATCGTTGTTTATATGATAGTCATCAAACACAGCTTCAGGGGAAACTGGTAGCCAATTCACATGACTTGAATCGTCCTCAATGGATGAAAGAAAAGTCGTGCTGCAAATATGACTGGTAAGGTACTGTTAATAAGTAACTTGGAACGCAAAATATCATGGTTGTAGGAAATGTTCTGTGGATGATGCTAACCGTAAGGAATTCAATTGTGCAAACGTTGATTTTGGTTGTTGTGAAATGAGGCCTTTTAGGCCGACGTTCTTCGTAAAGAGACTTGAACATGTGACAAAAATGCTTATAGACAAGTAGAGTATTGCGTAGAGATGAGGCGTATAAAAGAGTCTTTCAAAATTATTAAAATTTTTGCAGTCGCGTGACGTGTGGTTAGAAAATTAAAACAAAACTATTATTATACACCCAATTCATATAATAAGATGGATTAGGAACAACCTAGTTAATTTTCGTACGTGGCACCGTATGATTAACCGTGTCTGCCCTAAAGCGACAAATATTTAGTACCTTTTCGACTATTGAGATCTGACCACGGATGATATTGGCTGAATAGCTGCTTGTAACAGAGGTATGTACAAACACGTCATCTTGTACGTATACAGTCTGGTCAATGATCAAAAAGATGGCATAGCTGTGAAATTATTCCTTTGTAAGACTTTTTAAACAAAATTTAAAGAACACACCTTGCTAGAAGCAGATTTGGACGAGCCGGGAACGTTTTCGATTTTAGTTTTGCGTTCTTCGGCCATCTTATTTGTTTATGTTATGCTCCATCCGAGGAAATAGCTCGGGAGACTGGGCCCGACATAGTAACAAAAAGCTGATTCAGACTACGCAATTGCATATTTCGAGGAAACCACGCAATCACTTTGTGAATCGCTCTAAATGTTTAGTATGTGGTGTGAATCTCAAAGCATTGTGTGACATCTTAAGTTTTGTAAGTATTATTTCTTCATTCATACCTGTATTGTAAATTTTTCTCCATAACGGAGTATCGATCCGGGTTCTTATACCGATCTTTTGTACTAGTAACATTCCCACTTATCCCTTTTTACCCCATTCGAATTAAACAACAATGTACAAGTCAACGATCGACATGTCGAACATGAGAATTTGACGTTTTTTTGAAGGGATAACGAGTTAAATGCTTGGTTTTTTTAAATTATAGCTTCTATATGGAACACTTTGATGCATTTTTGCGCACAAAGTTCAAGAGCAATGGGGTATGTGACCCGCTAATTTGATCGAGATGTTTTTAAAAACTCTATATGTGATATGGTTTAACTGGTTTTATTTATGTGTTAAAACTTCTATAGTATCCTAACACCAGTCAAGCCATTCCAGATGTGAAAGCTGCTTTAGAAAATTACAAAACATTGAGACCAAATGCGAAAATTTTCGGTGAGTTTCTCGTTGTGGTCTGAGACTCAGACAAGTCACATGAATCGAAACCAGACGGTTGTTCATAGTTATCATAATTTGATTCTTTATTAGCAAATAAAGAACTTGTGTGTCTTGAAGGAACAATTCCAGTTGTATATAGAGGTATGAGCAGCAATGAAGGGCATTAAATTTAATCTGCAGGTGGTTTGTGTAACAAAGTGAAGGCAAGGGCAAGCAAGTATACAAAGCAACGTGCAGTGCAGGGCTGTTAAAGTTTTTTTTGTTTGGAATTTGAGCTTGTTCAAGTTTTTGTAACAAGCCTGAAAATTGGAACTGTTTGTAATAAGTTATATTTACTTATTACAAAGTTACTGCATAGGTTTTGTCTATTTTTCAATCATGGCACTTTGCCTTGATAAGTTAATGAAATATTAAATAATCATTCAATGAGATTGAGCATGATATTCAGAATCATCTAGGCCAAGGTTGACATTGTCATTTGAAGCGGTATGCTGTATTTTATTACTCCACTTAGCTAACAGAAATAGAAATAAAACATTTTGATGTAAAAGAATTTCAAAGCTTCAGTGACAATTACTTTCTTACCTGCATGGAGTTCTTTTTGTACCATGCAAAACTCCTTCTGTGTAAAATTTCTTTCCATTGCTATAGACTCATATGCATTTTTAGGTTCAACTTACAACATCCCAATTTGTATATGGCTTCAAAAAAGCCATCCCTATATACCCCCCATTGTCTTTGTTGTCCCTACACCAGAGATGGAGATAAAGGTTGGACGTCATGTTGATACAGAAGGAAGGGTGTACCTCCCCTTTTTAAGTGAATGGAAACATGTAAGTCTTGTCGTTTATAGAATAACGAGTATAGTTTTATGGTGGAAATTTTTGATATATAACAATTTCATTTGACTTCAAAGGATGCACATGTTCAAACAAGAATATATAGTTTAGCCAATTGATATGAAAGGATGATTTTAATTTCACAATATTTTTCGAATGAACTCATAACTTAAAATAACATTTGGTAGAATTGTTTTTTTGGGGGGCTTTCATCCGTCCATTAATGTTTGTTTTGAAAGTCTATTTAGGTGTTTCCTCATGATAGTCAACCAATGTTATTGTATAATTTTTTATGTGTTCAATGTGTTTATTTTTTATTATGTTTTAATTGTCTGCTTGGATTATATTTTTGTCACTGATGAAGTGCCACATGTTTTTTAGTTGATAATAATTTGTGATTGCTATTTTTTTATAGCCTGGGTCGGACCTTTATCAGTTGATTCAGTTGTTATGTATGATCTTTGCTGAAACACCACCTGTGTTTGCCCGCACAAAACCTGCTTCACATGCAAACTACCAACATGCAGGTTTTCAACCCTACCCGCCTAGACCAAATAATCCTTTACCCCAGGGCTTTTATCAAACTGGACCATCTCGAATGCCAATGCCCGGAAATGCTGGTATACTACTAGGTTTTTCCATGTTAAAAGTGAATGTAGTTGCCCAGTTTGTTATATTTTTGTATGTTTTTTTGCCATGCCTTTTATCTTACCAGAATTTTTTTATAATAGCTATAAGGCCTACCCATCCAAATATCCCCCCTTATCCTGCCTCAACATCTGGTGCCATGCCTCAACCTAATAGACCAACACCTCCATCCAGACCACTACCCCCACCCATACCACCACCTTCATCTAGACCACTACCTTCATCCAGACCAACACCCCCATCCAGACCACCTCCCCCATCTAATCAACCCTATCCGTCTCATGGGGGTTTTCCACTACCTGGTGTTCCACAAAGTGAAACAAATCAACCCCCTTACCCTGTTTCCCAAACTTACCTTTCTACTCAAAACAATCCCCCTGCAACAACTGCTACAGCAACAGGATTGTCTCGCAGCACCCAGAGTAGTTTCAGAATATCCTCTGACATGATGAAGGCCAGTATTAAAAGTGGGGTTGAAGATAAATTGAGAAGACAGCTGAATGAAGTATTTCTTCAAGCTCAGGTGATTTATAACTTAATGTTACACTTATTCAATGCTTTCCTTGGCTTTCTTATTGATGGAAGCTATATTGGACGGGTCACAAGGGCGGATCCAGGAGATTATGAAAGAGGGCGCTAAACACTTTAAATTAGTTTGAAAACTGAAACTGTACTGTCATTTTTTACTATTATTCAATATGTTGTTTTTTTTTCTAGCAAAAGGAGGGGCTGCAGCGGCTTCACCCCTCCCCCCCTAAATCTGCCCTTGGGTCAAGTCAACATCACTTTATGTGGCAATCTGTTTTATAGCAAATTTTGTGTTTGTTGCATGAAATTGATATTTGTGAATGAATTTTGTGGGTACCCATGTGTTTGACTTTATGATGTTTGAGTCAATTAAATTTGCCCAGCTGTATTCACTTGATGGTGGTTTTAGACCGAAATGGATACCCTTAAACAGACTGAATACAAGCTGAATGAAGGAAGGAGCAAATTAGAAAACATGATACAACAGATAGAGACAGAGGAGGTATGTGTGATTAATGATTATGCTTTGGTTCATGCATCAGTTTTTGTCACTAAATATGAAGGTTGGCAGGGGATACAGCATTTTAACCCCTTTAGTTTGGTTCTGTGAAAGAAAGAATCTGCCATATGCTAAATTATGCCAAAGAAGTTCTAGATTTCAACAAGTGTCATAAACATCCAAAGCTCTTTGATGATATTGTTTCACAACCTGTTTAGGCCTCTAGTAAATTTTGCTGCAAGGTCATTTTCTCAAACCATATCTTTTTGTCTTGTTTAAGTAATTATGTTTCTTTTGTCAACTTACTTTAGTCTGATGTGTCTAAAGATATTGAAACACTGAAGCAAAAAAATACCGAAATCGAAGATGCAGTCAAAACATTACAACAGCAATCAGATAAAGTGAATATTGATGATGCTGTAGTTCCAACAACACCTTTATATAGCCAGTAAGTTATTAATCTTTGCATTACTTAAGAAGTGAAAGATGTTTACTGTGTTTGCACATGCTTATGCAAGAGCAGATCAGTGTAAGCCTAAAGGAAAAGGTTGAGGGTTTGCACCTGCTCAAGAGTTATCACAATGGTCTCCAAAGTTCTCAAAAACATGCATCTCCATTTCTCCTTTAACCAGTGCAAACATAAAAAACACTTTTATACAATGAAAATAGTGCAAAAAAGATTTCAAAATTACCTCCAACATGTGTCAATGATTGATTTGCAAGTTCTCTTCAATTGATTTAATTGATTGAGGTCATGGATAATGCAAACCCAGCTATCAGCAAATGTGTTGTATTATATTTATTTTATAAATTCATTTGTTTATTGTTAGTACGTTATCCAAGTAAATTGTTGGATATAAGCTTTATCACGAAAATCTTTTCCACAGATGATTGGATTGAATTGATGATTTTAATATACATCAAAAATACAATAGACAAAAATACAATAGTGAATGTATTCATTTATGTTATTTTCAGTATTGTTTAGCAAATCATTCATTTTGTTCGAATAAGCACAGCATATTTCTTGTTTTAGGATTTTGAATTTGTATGCTGAAGAGAATGCATTAGATGACACAATGTATTATCTTAGTGAAGCTTTAAGGCGGGAAAAAATTGAGTTGGATGTCTTTCTAAAGGTATATAGTAAAGTAGGATAGAGTATGTGAAATTTTCAATCCTGTGTATGTTGTGAACATAGTTTTATGGCATTTTTTGTTTCTTAGCATGTTCGTTCCCTCTCTCGGAAGCAGTTTATGTCTCGTGCCTTGCTGCAAAAGGCAAGAAAAAGAGCTGGTCTTAGTGAACTGTAAATGTATGAGCACAGTCATTAAGAAGGTAGGCGATGACTATAATCTGTGGCACAAATTACTCTCCACAAAATTTAACATAAAAGTTTGACACTTGTGTAAAATGCAAGCAATTGATAGTATTCCAGTCTTTATGGTTCACAACTTAGTGCCTAAAATAATTGTTATAAAAATTTCTCATACAAGTGAGGAAAATTATAGAACTAATGTGCAAAATCATTTATTCTAATGGTATTTCAATTCCATCCTCTTAGTTTGACTTATTGCCCAGTTGCTTTCTTAGTCAGTTTTCATTGTGTAGAGCTACCACCTGTTGATATTTATTAAAAACTAAATTCAATGTAAAAGCCTCATCAATGGATGAAGTTTGGTGAAATGTTATTTGATATTGAATACTGAATGATTCTCTTTTGATGCTATATGCAAAAAGAAATGTTTGTTCCTTGTTTTTATAGAAAATATTCAAAAGTGTTATTGCAGTATTGAAACATATTTCTCAGCAATGTTACAACAACATGGTATATTTAATTGTTGATAAGCACATTGATGGCAATGTCTTGAGAATGCAAGTATTTGTTCAGGGTTTGTTTACCGTTGCATGCCATGAAGATCTTCAGTAAATATGCCTATGAAATATTCAATTCCTACTTTAACACACCTAGTCACTGTTTGAAAAATAATGTATTGCACACACTTATAAAAAATGGACAAAGCGATTCATAAGAATAGTGTATTTGAATCCCTGTTCTAATATATTACACATCATATATTAAAATAAGTTCATATTTTATGTATATGTATAATGAGTTTCCATATGTACAATAAAAATACTCTTACAGTGTAAAACATGAAGCAACAAACATAAATACTCAAATATGTGTGCAACCAATTATCAATCTCATATTAAACTATCCTCAAGTGAAAATGTATAATATGCAATGCATGCAAAATATTCAATATCTTTATACAAACAGTATGCATGAACATGCAGTTGAATTTTTTGTGCAACATTGAAAACATATTACAATGGGTTATTTTTTTGTTCTAAGCATGTGAACATTGTGTATTTTAAAAACTTCTTTTTGAAAATTTTTCCCACTCTAGCAATCATGACCCATCAAAAGTGCATATATATAATACATCTACATTCATAATGATTTCAATATGTTAGCACATTAGTTCCTGCTAACTTTTTGACATATCAAGGCTTGTGAACTGGATATGTTGTGTGAATAAGATCCAACTTTTGCACAAGGGGCATGAGTTCAATTTAGAAGCACACTCGTTGCAACAGTACATATGACCACAAGGAGAGAACACTGCATTCAGTTCATTATCCATGCAAATCTGACATAGCAGCTCGTCCGAACAACCATCTGTTGCAATGTATGTCTTCAGCATGTTGGCAACTGGAGAATCGCAAACTCCACAAGTAACTTTGTCATTTGCACATGATATGCAACACTCGACATGTCCACATGGACTATAGGCAACCATGTTATCTGAACCATTGCAAATTGTACAAACTGGCATCACAAAACTTGCATCCATTTTATCACAAACCTCATCTTCCAAAGATGCATCCTCAAAGTGGTCATGGTAGCAAAGAGATTTTTCTTTCTGTGAAGTAATCGCATTGTAATGTTCATTATACGCTTGCCGTCTTGTACAACAAACATCAAGGTGGTATAATTCTGGGGCTGTGTAACGTGTAAGCCACTTGGATGGATAAGCCCAACACGGATATGCTAGCATGTAGTGATTGCGAACAGAGTCCAAAATCTGAGGTTCAAAATAGAACAGCTTTTTTTCCAAAACACACTTGTGCATAACTTTTGCCGACTCACAGCTGGTGTGGAAAAAGTGCAGAAACCTGAATGTGGAACCGGCTCGCTTGATTACCAATATCATACGTTCCTCAAATAGACTGATTTTGTTATATCCAGGTACGATACACTAAAATGATGAAGAACATGTTTTAGCATGTACACAAACATTCAAGTTGCCCATAAATTCCCATTTCATGTATAGCATGCTGCGAAGAATATACAAAAATGGGCAATTATTGTTGATACAAAGTATTTTTAGCTTATGGTCATTAATGTTTTAAAGTTTCTTTGGTCTGATTATGGGTAAATTTGAGGTGTGTTGACTTGATCCAGGGTGGTTTGCAATTTAATTAAAAAAAACAAACTAATAGTACTATTGATCATAAATATCTTAGAGTATTTCATACCACAAACATGATGGATTTGTTTTTTACACATATTCATCAATAACCTACTGTTGATTTACCACTATTATGATTAAGAGGATTTTAATGCTCCACAAAAAAGGAAACATTTCAGGCATTATCAATAATGCATATTTTGTTGGCTAATGATCATACAAATTGAATTACTATGATTTTTAAAACCCTGATATTTTTCAAGCAAGTTGTACTCAAGTGTGGACAACCATATTTGTAGATTTCCAATATCCTGTGGTTAACAATTTTCAATAATAGATTTCCAATAGACCACATGATGGTTTGATGGTTAACAATTAACCAAAATATGGCAGGCGACAATGGCACATTCATTCTGTACGTGGTGATGCCACTGGCACAACCTTTCTCCAAAATAATTGTGCGTGCTTAATAGATTTTTTCAAATTCTAAGATGAGTCAAAATATAAAGACGTACTATTGTCAATACAATAGAAAATTAGAAATTGATCGGAAACAACTGCTGATTCGGGAAATTTGCAAATCAAGACAAACCAGTTTCTATCTCGATCTTTTCAAAATGGCTATCTATTATATGTATTAAATGCAAACTTCTAGTATTTACTTTATACTTGAAACAAGTGCATACGTTCGCTTTTAAAAACCCTTAGAACCATTTAGCATTGCAGAAACTAGTACTTACAATTCTTTGAATGCCTGAGGGCAACGACGATTTATCAGAGTAAGACCTTGCTCACCGACGGCTGCAAATAGTTTCTCGCCGGCGACTTTAACTTTAAACCAATCGCAAAAGTAGAATTCGGTTTCAGCCAAAGTCGAGATGAACTTCAGTTTGGCTACACTTGGGGATAAGCCCTTCAAGCTTTCGTGCTCTCGTCTCACGTTTAATTCCCAAGCATTGTAAACGGTTTCAGTTGGGTTGTCGCGCAGTTGTATTTTGGAGTCTCCCTCTTCGACTTGTCTGATCAAAGCGTGCAGTTTAGTGAGTTGATTTTCACTTAAAATGAACTTTTCTTCGGCCAAATTTCTTCTCAATGCATGATAAAAGAAATGCCTGTGACGTGGAAAAAATCTGGTTTCGCAAAGGCGTAATGTAGTTTAAAATGACGACAAACCAGCTATTAAGAAGCGCTTGGTAAAAAACAGTCAAACAATTGCGCATTTGAAAATATTAACCACCTACCTTGTTTTCTCGTGTTGAATTTCTTGCGGCAAAACATAAAATTTCACGTCCAAGCGAAGTCGGTGAGGTTTTCCAGTGATGTGAGGACGAAGTTGTGTCATGAGAGGGTTCCTTAGATTCAGCCATGCTTTTACTTCTTGACCCATCGAACGAGTAAGACCAAAATAATGTTTTTCAACGATTCCTAGCTTCTCACATAACTGAAAATAACGATGGAAATTAGGTTTGGTGGAATCTTACGGCAAACTAAATATAATGCATAGCACGAAAGAATTCCTAGTAAAATCTTGATTTATATTTTTGTTTACCCTTTCATGGCATACTAGCCCCGCAGCATTCTTGGGCACTATAATTTCGTGCAAGTTTCCATTCGGTTCTTCGACAAGATACTTCATCTTTGCTGTAGAGCTGAAAGACTAACAAAAATCGACAAAAGCGAGCTCTTTATACTTATAACAAGCCAGGAACATCGAAGGATGTGGAAAGTTGACTTTCATCGTCGAGAATAAGTCGATCTGGTTGAATGTCAGGGAAAACTTTTAGGATTCTTGTTTACATGCGAAATGTCGATTTCCACCAATAAGGTTGCGAGTTGAACATTCGATGGTCTCCTATTGGTGCCCTATTTGCTGTTCAAGTCGAACCGGATAAACCGGGCTATAGCTGTAAACGTATAACGTAATTAGGTTTCAACTTTCAAGTTAATCAAGCTTGAATGCAAGAATATATGCTATGCAAGTTTACAAGAGGAGAAAACAGGCTGTACATGGTTTGCCTTTGATCTTACGTTTTTTTTACACATGCCAATTATTGTTAATCACGTTTAGGAACGCTTTTTTTAGATAAAAACGTGACAAGTCTTTAATTTGCAACATTATGCGTGAATTAAGACGCTACAACAACACGTTAGTCATTGGAATGTACCGATTTCTTAAGGAGTTCTTTTATTTAAACTTTAGAGTCTCGTCCGACTTAAAATGTAACGTACAATTAAATATTAGCACACAAGCAGTTTTTAATGCAATTCTTCATAGCAACCATAAGGTTTGTTGGTTAGAAGATCATTCAGCGACATTGTCTGGATGGTGACAAAATGGTTATTGTTCACTAAACGCAACATTTACAAAAATGCACTGAATTGAATAAAGCGCAAAATAACTGAGCCAGCAAACTTCATTCACATGAAAAAAACACTCTTTGTGCATATGTTATTTGACAACGACAAATGGGGCACTCCCTGCACAAGGTTGAGCACTTTGTGCAGCAAACTACATGTCCACAAGGGCAGAATGCAGTTGTGACCTCCTCATCCATGCACACCTGGCAAATACGAGAATCCTCTAGGTTCCGAACAATCCTTTTCAACTCTTCATTGGACAGGTCATTCAAGTTGTCATGAGCAGTAAACCTTGAATGTGAGCTTTTGGACAAGTCAATTACAACATCATCATTTTCTCCAGAACGACGATTTGCTAAGGGTGATTGTACTGGACGAAATGATTTGGAATCTTCAGGTTGTGATTGCTTTCGCCTTCTGTTAATGTTTAGTTCTTCATTAAGAACACTCCAGGCATGGGTGTAGGTCTGTCTTCTCGTGCGGAGGATGTCAAACAAATGCCTTTCACCAACAGTTGAGCTTGGATAAAAGATGGTGAGAAACTTCCCAAATGTTGTTCGTGATTTTTGATCAATGACAGCCTTTTTGACCATGTTGCAGTTAAAGAAAGTGTGGAATTCTGTAAAGGAGCGAAATATGGAGATGGACATAAGCTCGTGTTTTAGTTTAAATACAATACGGTTGGCATTGTGCACACTTGAACCATGAACAACAGTGAAGTTATGGCCACTGTAGGAAACCGTCGCAACATCCTCATAGTGAATTCTGAAACATAAAATTAATGCACACTGATGAAATGAATGACATGTGAAATATTAGGAATGGTGGATGTGTAGTAAAAGAGTAGCAGAAATTGGCCAAACTCTGAAGTGCAAAGAAAGAAGTGCATACTGGCAATAAGTTAATGCTATTGCTAGCTAAGCTATTTTCTCTCAACGTGGCAAAAAATACAAGAATTAGAGGTATGAAGTTTTACCTTCTATCCAAAACACTCCTGACAACTTCTTTTGTCAATTTTACATCGTACTCGCGAATGACGCTGTAAACTCTCAAACCTTCCAAGTCAACGAGAATCTTCAACTTTCTTCCATAACTGTCGTCTCTATAGCGGCCTGTGAACGTCTCTACGCCATACCCTTGCAAAACTGACATCTGATGAAGGAAATTTACCTCGGCCATTTGCGGTGGCTGACCTGTCAATTTGTTATGCTCAAATGACACCTCTTTCTTCATGTCACAAGATTTAGCAAACATTGACCATACCCACAAAGGCAAATACGAAGAATAATCCGCAATATTGTCTGGATTAAAATCGCCTGTTTCTGCCTGAGCCAGATTAGCGCAAATTTCTGCCACTGTTCTGGTAGGAAGCGTACTCAAGTCAAATCGATTCCGCCTCAAATGCAACTTCAACGTCAAAAAATATTGATGTCTAAACAGAAAAAATACCTTAAATCTAGAGTACTAATACAAATGAAACCACTAAGCCGAAAGTCTATCAAGTGATTTCATTTTATTATTGTTCAAACGAAACTACTTCATACTGTCGTGTTCTTTAATATTTAAATTACTTGAAAGCGCACAGATTACATTGTAATATTAATGAAAACTCAACACTCGTTTGAGTTGTTAAACGCAGTCACTTATGAGGTTTCATTTGGTAATTTACCTGGTGATTTCTTGCTGCAACTCTTGGGGTTTGACAAAATATTTTACAAGAAACCAAAGGCGATACGGCGGTTTTCCATGTAATTGTGCGGAAAGACGATTTCTTAAATTCAACCATGTCTCGAAACCCTTACGTCCTTTGTATCTTAAACCGAAATAATCACCTTCATATAGCTTCAACCGTTCACAAATCTAAAGAAAACATAGTTTCACTTAAATGTCTAAGTTTGACAGGTGAATTCATATTATACAGTCGATTTGTTGTGAACGCTATTTCTTTGTTGGGTTTCCCCTGGCCGCCTTTAAATGACGAATTACATACTTTGGCATGACAATCTTGTCCTTTTGCGTCTTTTTTCAAGTAAAATTCGTGAATTACACCATTCGGTTCGTAAATAAGACACCAGAGCATTTTTATTAGCGCTTATACATCGTTAAAAGGCCCACCAAAAAGCATAAACAAAAAAATGTCATTTAAGAGGTATCACAATAACAATTTATCTCGCCAGCTTTTACTGTATAATTCCAGCTTTCTTCAGCCAATCACTGCGCTCGTACCATTTGCAACGCTGTTTGATTGGTTACTACTTATTGTACAATATGACATCTAAACAAAAGATACTACATCTATTTAAAATGTGTCAAAAATTTTTCCTTTTCACCTTTCAATTCCATTCATTTTGAATGGAGTTCCCTACGTAAAGGAAAAAGGATCTCAGCCAAAATGCCCAAAGACAGGTACCAGTTGAACTTGAATGTAATGAACGACGCATGATTAAGAATAATTAAAAAGAAAACAGAATGATTACATATACGTTGCTTTTTTTTATTCAAATAGCTTGCAGTCGTAGGATACAGCATCTTGAATTTTGTTGACTGTCGAATCAGTTGCCTTTTGCCTTTGACATTAGTCACTTTACAATATAAAACGAAGCAATTCTTATCTCATTTGAAATTTGACAAAACAGTGACCTAAAAAGCAAAATAACAAAAAATCTTCACTTTATGATTGTTTTTCGGATTTCGGTTCATTCTTTATAAATTCATTGTCTTCAGGAAAAGGAACATGACGTGCATAAGTGCTTCCTACATGTTTTTGTTTGAAGTTAGGTATATTGACGTCATTAATTGACAATTACAAATACTCCTTGTCCAATACTCGACCCACTCGTCCCAGGCATTCAGCTTCGACTTCGATATAATTTGTCTTAATTTGTAATATACCCACAGAGACGTAGCCACGAATGTAGTCCTAGTTTCAGAAAATGAGCTTTTTTTCCACTGTTTACTGACAACTTTCCAGAAATAACTTTTTGCGTTTATACCGTAGTTTAAGAGACCCTTGACAACGCCACCTTTTTTCTGACACTTTCTCATTTTACATACGATTCAGGGCTCTCAGGTATTTTCATGTCAATATCACAATATAGGAATATACAGTAGGGCCACTTTGCTGTGCAACAAGCTGCTGGCCACTGGCTATTTGGTTTACTGGCTGCCGTTTGCCATATCGTCAATCCTATTGGTCATACAATGCAATTTAGTGGCTGCAAATATGGTAATCACATGCGCAATAAGATATGCGTTGCACGAAAAAATTCAATGGAGTGGCCCAACTGTATGTTTTCTATACTGTGTCAATATCAAACGTGACCAGAAAAGTGAAAAATGGATACAGTGAGATCACTTAAGCAGTAAACCTTATGCTGTTGCAGCCAGAGCTACTGTTGTGGTGCCTGAATTGGCTATGGCTATGGCCTGAACCACAAGGGCACGTCGCCTTCTTTTTTGCAGGCAATTCAGGCTGTTTAAATGGCGATATGAATTATGAAATAGTCAAGAAAGAAAATGTCTGGTCGGATTCCTATTCGGATTAATATTTCCCCTTGGAAACTACGCCTTTAGTGTTTTGGCTTGTGAATTTTACATACAAATGATTTACGTGGAAGTTGTATCTGATGTGGTTGTTGTATTTGGATGAAATTCAATATGTTCTGGTGTAATTCTATGATTCCTTTCCTCGTTTTGCTCACATTGTGCATAAACATTTCGGGCATGAAGAACGAAAAGTGCGTTATGACGGAAAAAAACGGGTTTTACTACAGCTCTAAACTTTCCAATTTGTCTGCAAAGCTTGTGAAGACCTACGAGATTGATAGCAGGGAAGAATGTCGAGATGCCTGCTGTGATTTACAAGAATGTAATTTTATGATGTTTACAACCATGTTAAAGATGGCAAAAGATCGTTATTATGCCTCAAATGTGACATGCTTTCTCTTCAATTGTCCTGATATTTTGAAATGTATTACAGTGAAGGTGCCCAATGACACAGGTGTATCAATCATTGAAGTAAAACGAGGTATTTATTATAAGATTGCCCAAGAATATTATTTTTAAGCATGAGACAATATGTTGTACGTTAGTGGACTTTCGGCCACGTTAAGAAATGAACTTTTTGTTTCTTTAATAGAAAATTTTTTATTTGACGATCAGAGCACAAATGAGGTAAGTTGTTAAGTTGTTAAGTGATTTCAATTTAAAGCCTTTCAATCATTCATGTTGTTTGTGTCAAGTTTTTGGAACTGCCTTTCCAAAGTCTTTCTGCCTTGAAATCGGCTGAAAGTTATTCATACAAAACTTGTGTGTATAATCAAAATCATAAAACATATAAACATTTACGTGTATTTTAGCATAAACATATCACCTCATTTCATCCATCAAAATCTGGATCATTTTCGTACATCTCATCTCCAAATCACGGAGATAAAGAAACGAACCATTTCCCCATTCTCATGCTGCATACAAGTACAGGAGCATCCCAGTATGAAACACCCTCATCTAAAAATTTCAATCCCATAGCTTCCTTTCACGAAGTCTTTCGTAGTATCTTTTCACCACACAATTCACTTGTGTCCTCCTCAGTCCTTAATAATGTCACAGTCAGTGCAATACTATCCACCAGCACTTCATCACTCCCTGCTGGAACTGTCAGCAATTATACAATTTCAACATTCGTAAATACTTTTCTCACCACTCATATGACACCTTCAACCATTGTTGTGCCTACGCAAGGACATCAATTGGTGTGGAATAGTTTGTCGTCAAATCATGTTGGTCAGTTATCAGGATCATCAACACCCTTGGTTTGTAAATGCTAATGAAATAGTAATGTGCAATCTCCGTATGTTTCACCTTTAGCTCTGGCTAAATAGTCTAGCTCCTTCTGAAAATATATTTTTCTTTATTTTTTGTTTGATTTCTGAATTAAATTTCACTACAGGAGTTGATTTTTTTTAGTTCAAATTCATTAGAACTTCTGCTTCCTGTGCACAGGAGTGGATTAAAATTCAGGCCGTTATTTTGTGACTTACATTGCAGTACATTGTGTTGCAAGCTGCTCTTGGTTGTCGAAATATTCATCGTTTCTACAAATTGTTGTTTCTATTGCATTTTGAAGATTGTCTTGTAATATTTAAGAACATGGCTTTATTAGAAAGCTGAATAACCTGTAATTAGGATTGAATGAAAATTTTGTGTATAATCTGACATTGCCAATTGATAATTTATTTTGTTTTTATTTGAAAAAATGCAACGTTAAAATTGCCTTGAATGACTAGGGCTGAGTTGTCTATAACTTATTGATGGAAAATTTTTGTTTTGCGGTTGTAAAATTCAAAGCATTTTATTCTCCCGGCCATGTCAATAGGTATATTATAGGCCCATTGATGATGGAATAATTGTGGCAATTTGCAATCAAATTTACACATCTATCAAATAATTGTGTAAATTTACAATCGAATTTACACATGATTGTGTATATTACACCGTTTTCAATGACAACATTGTTAACATGATTAATCAATCATATCGTAGACTTGTTTTGTAAGCACATTTTCTACCCATATCTATTCTGCTCATTTTGTATTTATTAGACTTTGAACACAAATAGATCCAGTATCCAAAGCACCACTCCAGGTCAATTTGCCACAAAGAGTACGAACTTGCCAGAATTACGCTCATCAAGTGTTTTGAAAAGTACAACAGGTGTGTAATGTGTATGCAATGCTAAGTTAATGTTAAGGAACGTTCTTTTGTCCCATAGTTTGGTTATGTTAAGGAACGTTCTTTTGTCCCATAGTTTGGTTATGTTAAGGAACGTTCTTTTGTCCCATAGTTTGGTTATGTTAAGGAACGTTCTTTTTCCCATAGTTTGGTTATGTTAAGGAACGTTCTTTTGTCCCATAGTTTGGTTATGTTAAGGAACGTTCTTTTGTCCCATAGTTTGGTTATGTTAAGGAACGTTCTTTTGTCGGTTATGTTAGTTTGTCCCATAGTTTGTTATGTTAAGGAACGTTCTTTTGTCCCATAGTTTGGTTATGTTAAGGAACGTTCTTTTTCCCATAGTTTGGTTATGTTAAGGAACGTTCTTTGTCGCATAGTTTGTTATGTTAAGGAACGTTCTTTTGTCCCATAGTTTGGTTATGTTAAGGAACGTTCTTTGTCGCATAGTTTGGTTATGTTAAGGAACGTTCTTTGTCCCATAGTTTGGTTATGTTAAGGAACGTTCTTTGTCCATAGTTTGTTTGCGTTATAGTTTGAACGTTCTTTTGTCCCATAGTTTGGTTATGTTAAGGAACGTTCTTTTGTCCATAGTTTGGTTATGTTAAGGAACGTTCTTTTGTCGCATAGTTTGGTTATGTTAAGGAACGTTCTTTTGTCCCATAGTTTGGTTATGTTAAGGAACGTTCTCTTTGTCGTTCATAGTTTGGTTATGTTAAGGAACGTTCTTTTGTCCCATAGTTTGTTATGTTATGTTAACGTTCTTTTGTCCCATAGTTTGGTTATGTTAAGGAACGTTCTTTGTCGCATAGTTTGGTTATGTTAAGGAACGTTCTTTGTCCCATAGTTTGGTTATGTTAAGGAACGTTCTTTTGTCCCATAGTTTGGTTATGTTAAGGAACGTTCTTTGTCGCATAGTTTGGTTATGTTAAGGAACGTTCTTTTTATAGTTTGGTTATGTTAAGGAACGTTCTTTGTCGCATAGTTTGGTTATGTTAAGGAACGTTCTTTTGTCGCATAGTTTGGTTATGTTAAGGAACGTTCTTTTGTCCCATAGTTTGGTTATGTTAAGGAACGTTCTTTGTCGCATAGTTTGGTTATGTTAAGGAACGTTCTTTTGTCCCATAGTTTGGTTATGTTAAGGAACGTTCTTTTGTCTCATAGTTTGGTTATGTTAAGGAACGTTCTTTTGTCTCATAGTTTGGTTATGTTAAGGAACGTTCTTTTGTCCCATAGTTTGGTTATGTTAAGGAACGTTTTTCTGTCTCTTAATTTTCTCCAAGGTTAATTTTCTAAAGTAAATGGTTTGAACCCGGGAGTATCGATCTACATTTACAAACATGTTAATTTTCTCATAAGGATTTATCTCCTGGTCGAGTTTCTTCAGAATCCGCCAAGTTATGCAATGAGACCACCGTCGTTCAACAGATCCATAATTTCTGAAGCCCTGAAGCTCATTTTTTCTTTCTTGCTGTAGATTCAAACACTTTTTTACATGGATCTCACGGTGTGCACAACATCAAAAGTCCGTTTTCGGAGAAACGAAGTCATACAACACATGTGTCGTTGATCATATCTCTTTTCATCGGGATCGTTTTTTTCGTAGCCGTTGTTGTTATGATAGGCCGACGATGGAGCGAGCGGTTCTCCAGACGTGCATATAATCGCGTTGACTTTCTGCTCAATGATTATGATTGATCGAGGTTCACGTGATATTCTCTAGTAAAGGTATTATGTAGTTTGCTTTAGTGACGTTACCACGCATACAGAGGCAGTGCCGCATTAACCACTGTGCCCGTTCCTAGGGGTCAAAAAAATTTTTGAGCTCCAGAACTGGCGTACAACAGTTATATGGGGACTCACTAAGTGCCCAGGGGTCCAAAAATCTTAATGCGGCCTGTGGGGAAATGTTTTGTGATCACGTCACGTGAATACGCAATATTTTTTGCTAGAGCTGGATATCTGCTTTCTTGAAGTGTAATATCAGCAGAAGGTGCATGTACATAATTTATTGAATCTTTGAATGTGATTTTGCAGTGTTGAATAACAACGCTACAAAATGAGGTATTAAGCTGGAGAATTTGAATCATTTCATTCATTTATCTTGTTAAGAAATCCTACTAAATTTACCGTGAGAGAAATGCTACCCATGTTTCATAAGTAACTAGTTACCGTAACCGTTGCAGTCATTGAAAACAGTAACGATTACATGTAGCTGGTTAGTCGCAACGAAGTTGTTATTTTCAGCACTGCTTTTATTTTCAAATTTGAAAACAAACAGTAACGATTACATGTAGCAAGTTAGTCGCAACGAAGTTGTTATTTTCAGCACTGCTTTTATTATCAAATTTTTACAAGAAACCTTGGCGGATCTAGGAAACGGGAATGTGAACAAAACTTCTGCAACTTATGCCGGAGTACTCAGCAGTAGGTAGGAGTTATATTTACATTCTATATCACTTTGAAAATTTGAAAGTAATTTGATCGTATGTAAGGTATGGGGCAATTTGTTTGATTTAATGGATGGGGTCGTTAGTCAACTGAATCCTACCTCGACCCCTCTTGGCCACTGCCTCACCCTAGATCCGTCACTGTGTACATACTCTGATTGTTGTATGTTATAGATTGTATAAGGTTAGTGTTTTGATTTAATGGATGGGGGTCGTTAGTCAACTGAATCCTACCTCGACCCCTCTTGGCCACTGCCTCACCCTAGATCCGTCACTGTGTACATACTCTGATTGTTTTATGTTATAGATTGTATAAGGTTAGTGTTTTGATTTAATGGATGGGGGTCGTTAGTCAACTGAATCCTACCTCGACCCCTCTTGGCCACTGCCTCGCCCTAGATCCGTCACTGTGTACATACTCTGATTGTTTTATGTAATAGATTGAAAAAGATTAGTGTTTTCATTATAGTTATAATTGTAGTAAAGTACTCAATTAAGGAGATACGATGACAAAAAAGCGAGATATCGCAACTTATACGAGTTCATAAGCACGTGCGATCAAAGACTTAACTTTTTGTGATACTCAAGATCGGCTATTCGCGAGAACTCGCTTCATGTAATCATGGCCGTGCCTGGAATGCTCGTTGCGAGAGTGCGTATTCATATATTCACTTGTGCCCGACTGAGTTCTTTTGATAGTGTATGTATTTTTGATAGTGTAGGCATACCAACGGGTCAACCCGTCTCCCAATAAATTCCTATTAGCGTTTACACGATAGCCGGGTCAATTTACCAATCTGGGGCACCCTTCTCAAGACTCTGGTCGACCTTGGTTAGCGTTGAATTTAGCTCATTTCTTCATGTAAACCCGGGTTGCCTTGTCTTTTACTTTATTTTCGAGCCAGCCCGGGCTGAGAATTGCTGACCCGGATTGAAAAATCAGTTCTAACCCTGGTTCGTGTAAACATAACCACCTATCGCAGTTTGACCCGAGTTAAATATCAACCCTTGGCTCGTGTAAACCGGGCCATACTCTGCCCATGACCCCATAATTTAATAATTAATTCTAAGTTGTAATTTATGCTTCTGTGGCATAAATTTATCATTCAATTAAATTATTCGAAGAAAGTCTTTGCAATTTTGTGATTATCTACATCACACTTTATTAAATCAACCAGCTTTTAAGAGACTGAATTCCACAATGACGTCACGGTGACATTGCGGCTTTGGAAGTTTCCTTGGAAATGACTAGTCGGTCTAGTTCTAATCGAGTTTTTCTTTTACGCCTTTCTGTCGTTTGGAGGTTACGGTGACGTCGACACATTCTCGTGTCAGCGGATTTGCTATCGGAAAGGAAAGCAGTAAAGTCCATTCAGGTGTGTTTGCTTCAACGTTCTGAAATTTATCACCTCAGGTATTCCAGTCGTCAAATTTAATTAGATTTTTGGGCTTCAACCCAAAAATTCATTTGTTACGTCATTTACAATCGGAAGTCAATATTCATGACAACCGTCTTGACGTTCAAATTATTTTCGGTGTAAATTTCTGTTGAATAAGTGTTAATCATTGTGCTTTGTTGAATTATCAAACACTATGACGTAAGATGGTTAAAGAACATGCGCAGTGTGAGCTTTCCAAAAACCTACGAAGTATTTCAAACTTATTTTTTTCATGGTATTTTGGATGCACGAAGCAGTATCAGCTGTAAGAGTTTTGTTTACTTTGTTGCAAGTGCGATCTTGACGAATATCTAACGATACGTTAAAGATATTGATATAGAATGCAGTTATAAAGTACGCAATTCTCCAGTCATGTGTGAGATGCTTTATTTAGGCAATGAAAACCGTTTCACGGCTTCTGTAGCCTAATTGTAACTTGCAAAATATCAGCTCTTCGTGCCGCCGTAAACAAACCTTTTGTCTTGCAAATAATGTCGCAGCTGTCGCACAATTATTGATAAGGTTCTAATTATCAGTGATGGGCGAACATGCCGAACAGAAAAAATCGCTTGTTTTATTTCCGCACAGCATTTGGCACAATGCAATGCTATTGAACAACAGTTAATTGCAAGATGCTAACCAGATGTTCGTCTCAGTGAGAATTTTTTTTTTAATTTTATGAGTAAAGATTTCCGAAGCAAACCAATCAACGCGAAGTGGTCGAACGTGTCACGCAGTGGCGATTATAGTGATTATGTTTAAACAAACAACAAATTTTTCTTTTTAACAAAAATGTAAACGATGTTGAATTTATAAATTTGCGGGTACCAACAAAACCTCGAGTATTGTGTGTCAACAATCAGGAAATGACGTGCTACTATTAAGATATTTATATTGAGTGTAACCGACCAAGTCTCATTGAGTCTGCCGTCGACTGTGAGCGTGGCTGGGAGTCGAATACCAATACATTTGTCCTAATCAGTATTAAGTTTGATATTTCTAGCTTGGAGAATGTCGGGCGTTCAAGGTTACTATGTGGGATTGGTGAATTTTCAAAACAAGTATTTGACGGCCGAATCTTTCGGCTTTCAGGTAAACGCGAGCGGTGCGCATTTGAAGAAGAAACAAATGTGGCTTGTCGAACAGGACGCAAGTGACATTTATTTGAAAAGTCATCTTGGACGCTACTTGACGGCAGATAAAAATGGAAAACTTTCATGTGAGGCAGAAGAACGCGAAGATGACGCGAAGTTCTCTGTTACATATCAGGCGGATGGGAAGCTCGCGTTGAAAAGCAAACACGACAGATATCTCGGTGGTGAAAGCGATCAAATCGACGCATTCGCATTGTCAATCGGGAGATCCGAATCATGGACCCTTCAACTGGCCATTCATC
Source organism: Xenia sp. Carnegie-2017 (assembly GCF_021976095.1). Taxonomy (NCBI): domain Eukaryota; kingdom Metazoa; phylum Cnidaria; class Anthozoa; order Malacalcyonacea; family Xeniidae; genus Xenia; species Xenia sp. Carnegie-2017. Next base: position 7,663,384 of record NW_025813481.1, read on the forward strand.
CTCAGGTGAATTTAATGCACGTTGTACGAAAACGGTATGCGCACCTTGAATCGAACGAGATCCAAGTTTCCGAAGATATTCCGTGGGGTGGCGACGCTTTGATCACCCTGGAATTTAAGAATGGCCGATACTCGGTGCTTACGAGTGACTCGCGTTATCTCAATGCAGACGGTTCCTTGGAGGAGAAGCTCACGGAGAAGGGACAGTACGTTATCGAGTTTCACGAAGGTAGAGTTGCATTCCGCACGCACGAGGGCAAGTTTCTCACATGCGTCGGTAATAAAGGCAAGATTCAGTCGAGTAAGAAAAATGTAGCCGGAAGAGATGAGCATTTTGTACTTGTCGACAATCACCCGCAGTGTATGCTGACGGCTCAAAATGAGCGCATGGTGTCCATCAGGCAAGGTAAGCTTACAAGCTAAAATAGAAGTTGTGTGGGCACTTAAAATGAGTTTGTCACGCCCTTATACGATGACGCTTTGTGATACGATGCTTTTCCGCTACAGTGAAATGTATGTATGAACTGAATTTTGCAACCTGCAGACTTCGCATTCAAAAGGTGTTTTCGGTTTTCATTTGGGAAATTTTGTGCTCGTTCGATTGGCAAAAGAAAAGTTGAAAGACATGAAATATTGTTTCTTTGTTTCGATATTTAAATGAAGATGAACCCTCTTTCAGGAAGGAAACCACTTGACATACTTAGACAATGACACGGTCGACGTGCTATTTTCTTGCATTTTATGCGAAGGGAAATGTGTGGACTTTCTATATATTTATAAACACCAACCCAGGTTGTCTGTAGAAACAAAACAGACCGTGGTGTTATAGAACGTATGGCGTTTCACTACATGATATCGAGTGTGTTTCTTTAAAACATTCTTGGATATTAAAGCTCATTATGATACTTGACGGGTAAAATGTTGCTGGCACTTTTTATTTGTGGCTTTGGCTACAATAACAGCATTCATTCCAACAAATGCCAATTGTAAAATCATCAGACGTTTTCCACACTTAGAGAGAAGGATCCTACGTAAACCTTACGAATTCCACTTTCAATGTAGCGTTTAATATTTCTTCATTGATAATGCCTAGATTATTTTCAATAATATTTACACACGTTAAAACTTTCTTTCTTTGAATACAGTCCAAATCCGCTAATTGATTTTTTGATTGACTCCACGGCTTAGTCTTGAGCGGAAGGGTAAAAGTCAGATCAAATGGGGAGTGTGATCTTAGATGTAGAAAATCTTTGACAATCTTTCGATCGCCTTCGCTTTATAAGTCACATACAACACTTTCACATGACATAATTTAAAATGCGCTGTTCTTAGTTATTAGTATTTTCGCTTTTGTTCAGTTTGTACTGATAAGCTATTTGACGTTTACAATGAAAATAGTTTCGTGCTCGGACGAAACTGAAATTCAATAGTTATTACAACTCCATATTTGGTAATAGATTAAATATATATTATCATTAAAAAGTCTCTGTGTAAGCTGTTGGTCGTAAAGCCAACAAAACAGTTTGTGTTTGTCGTTATTCATGGGTCCCCAAAACTGACGTTTCATTTTCTAGTTTTGTGTAAAATGTGAACGTCCTGTCCACTCCTTCGTGTGTGAAGCACATTTTCAAGGGTCATTGCATAGGACTTAGTGTGTATGATTTTCTCATTGGTTCGTTCAGACAATGCTGATTAGCACTAATGAGTCACTTTCTGAATTTATCTTAACGTATTGTACGTCATCGCAAACCTGAACGTGCAGACATAGTTTTTTGTTTTTTCCTATTTTCATGCTTAGTTCAAGTTTAATCATATTTTTCTTGCTATATTGTGGTCACTGAAGCAAAATGCTATTCGTGAGCTAGGAGGAAAATACAAAAAGATGATTTTTTTACTGAGTTTCTTTTGTTTTACTTTGCGCAAATGTGGAATGATGTACTTGTCTTCGTCTTTATCTCAAAGTGTTAAGTGCGAGACTAAGTTTTTTGTTTCGTTGTTTTTTCTTCGCTTAATTCAAAAGGGAAAAATATCTTTGTAGGAAACGAAGTTACAGCAAATCAAAGATTCGATACAACTGACAAGGAAATTTTCCAAATGGAATTTGACCCAAAAAGACCTGGCAAAGTTTGCATGCTTGCTAACACGCGAGAGTATTGGGTGGCTAACGGCGATGTGAAGGCCAGCTCTTCCAAACGTGTAGATGCTGCGTTTTTTGGAATCGATTGGCATGGTAGTCACGTGAGTTTCCAAGCAGCCAGTGGCAGCTACGTCACCATTAAACCCAATGGAAAACTTGCTCCAAGCGCGGACTCTATTGGAGAAAAAGAGAAGTTTCTCTTGCAACTCGTCAACAGGTCATTGCTGATTCTTCGTGGTGAGCATGGTTTTGTTGGCATGCGAGGTCCGACCACGGCACGTCTCGAATGCAACCGAAGCTCGTACGAAGTATTCAAACTACATTTTGAAGATGGGAAATACAAACTTGAGGGTAGAAACGGCAAGTTTGCTAAAATCGACGGCGAGTTGAATGTGAATTTAAGTGGTAGCTCCGACGATTGCACGACCTTCTATTTGGAGTTCCGGGAACATACGAAGATGTGCATTAAGGCAGACAACGGCATGTATTTAAAAGGTGAAAGCAATGGAGCGTTTACGGCAAATGGCGAGTCACCGGATAAAAGTACCTTGTGGGAGTACTAAGAAAGTCGTAAAATTGAAGTTCTTCGGCGTGCCATCCAATTAAATACATTTTGCTCCGTAAATTTTAATGAACTGCCAGTAAAATTTTAAGAAAATTTTGCTGGAACGCTGAATATAATATTCTTGCAAGTTGAAAAATAATTTTGCAATTCTCGAAGCCTGTTTTCAAAAAAATTTTGACTGATCATAAACGAGAATTAAGTTAAGAATTATAAAAGCACTAATTGAAGATGTGACTTTTCGTAGGAAAGCCTGATTATTTACTGTAATATTTAGATTAAGTGTATAATTTCTCGTTAAAAAAATTTTTAAAAATCAAAATAAACTGATTAAAGTTTTAGGTGTCTCATTTGCATAAATCGCGGCAAAGCTATGACTTATGCAACGTCATGATAAGCAAAGGAGGGTGTGTTTAAATTTTCGCAGTCGATGGAATCATGGCGGTCGTCTATGAAATGGCAAAATGAAAAGAATATCGCTATTATTTTGGCTTTAATACAACATTCGTATTACGAAAAACAGGGTAAAGCACAGCAACACAGTGGTTGTTATTTTCAGGTTGGGTCAGTGTGCAAATACTTGTTTAAAGATTCTGTTTTCGTTGAAAGTTTTTATCCAAGCTCGTGTGATTTGTGTTATGTTTAACATTTAGAAATGCATATTTGCTGTGTAATTTCTGAAAGTTGGAAGATACATCATCCAGCTTTGAGTAAATAAAAACGAACACGGGAAGACAGGCTAAACTCAAGGTGAGAATCTTTTAAACAGTTCGTATGTTGACTGCTGTAACCGTAATAAGTGCTGCTATTTGAAATGTGTCGTGAAGTCCTAAGTGCTTTCTCGTAAATTTGATGAAAACGGACGGCTAGCAAGTTTTTCAACAAAACTATAAGTCCAGATAGTTCTCGAATAGTAATTTCGGCTGGGTGGGATGAAAACAAATTCTTCTCAACTTTAGTTATCGCAGAGAAATGTCCAATTTTTTTTCAAAAAGTCGCTACACCTCTCGTCTCTTCTGCAACATATATAGCCATCGTTTCGTTATAGTTAATTATTCTCTTATTTGTACATAAGTTAAAATCCTTATAATACAACTTCAATACTTAGTAATAAAAATAGTCTTTTGTCATATTTACACTGCATTGAACTTATTGTAATCCATTGATTTCCTATCTCTTATAATTAATTAGTTCACATATCTTCTTTAATCTTTTCATAATCTAAATTCGGGCAGCGTGCATCCTTAACTATCTAATCTTGTGTTTGCCTTGTGACAATAAATAAAGCAAAGAATTTGTAGAAGACTATCTCTGATCTAGTTGACATAGATGACATCAAATGCCGATTACTTGTTCAATTTCGTTGGTCTCTGTGTGCAATGTCCTCGTTGCTTTTACAGCAATATAAAATATCCATTCTTGGTTGTCTCTTCCTATTGATGCAAGCTACATGAGATAAAGCGGTGCGTTGTTTAGGAAGAGCAAAGTTTCAACCACTCACAAATGAAATGAGGTGCGTTAAAGTCAAATCATTTCACAAAACCGAAATCAACGCACGATGATTTCATGCGTTATATTGTTGATGGAATCAATGGTACAACAAGGACGTAATTGGAGTAAAAATGGATGAAGTACGATGTGTTAGCCAGACAATTCATTCCACTAAACCGAAATCAACGCGCGATGATTTCATACCTTATATTTGTGATGGAATCAATGGTACAACTATCGGACTGCGGTCTGGTAAAGGTATCACAAAATGAGACGCTCGCCGACCAAAACAATATTTCCAATTTATATACTGTGGTTTTTCACAGTTACAAAAATAACAAAATCCACTGTTAAAATTGCTAAACAAGTAAATGGTTTAACCCAGAGTATCGTTACATGAGGAGTAACATGTTGACTCTGAAAATGACCATGGCAAAGAATGTTGAAAGGTCTTCGAAAACCAACACCAACAGTCTATTTCACGACTGCACTAAAGTGGACAATCTACATGTGCAAACTTAGAACAAGTTTCGGTGTAAATTTTCACCAGTTTCGTACCAGTCAAAAGCTACTAACGAGTGGCCGAAAACAAAAACGTAGTAGTAATTGATTTTTTTTGTCCATCATATCGTAAAAAATTTTTATCCTCTCACCCCCCCCCCATTTTATCAAGTATTGACCATATTTTACCTTCATTGTCTTTTTTAAAAGTCGCGATCCCATCCTGTCATATCATCGATAGGAACGTCGTCATCGGGGGGATAGTCGTCGAAATTTGACGCATCTGTTGCAGATTTTACCTGCAGTTTGCAAAGATTAGTTTAGTTGAGTTCTGGCTTATTTGCTCAATATAAATACGTCTAGTGTCTTTCATTCGAACTTGTCAAGCACAGCTATCTTTTGAATAACTAGGCCTAATCAATGTACCAGTCAAAGGTTTCACTTGCAAACATTAGTTGTCAATCGCTCTCGTGTTTCGTATATATAGGCCTTGTCCACACGTATCCGGAGATTTTTTTCTCCCTGTTTGAAAAAAACTGCGTCCGCACGTGTCGTTTTCAAATCGTATTTACCTTCCATATGAATACGCTAAATCGCCAAAATATGCCTGAAAGAGCACCAACCATTAGAGTTTGTGGCCTGGATCCTAGTTCTGATGCTATCGTATTCGAAAATCTCCGTTTTGAGCTGTCCACACGTATTCGACTTGCCTGCGTTTTCAAAAATATACAGTCTGAAGAGCGTATTCAAAAACTTCCGTATTTGTCAATGAAAACGCCGGATACGTGTGAACAGAAGGCCATAACGGAGAAAAAACCTTCGTTTTTGAAAATACCCGGCTACGTGTGGAAAAGGCCATAGTTTTCTCCACTATCTCACACGTCTGTTAATGGTATTGCATCTTTGATATCTATAACTACTTACCTTTGGTATTATCGGTGGTGTGAGCTTTCCCTGTCTTAATCCTTCCCAGTTAAAACCATCAAACCATCTGTGCTTCATTATATCTTTCAGACCTCCTTTCTGGTAGCCTAACCTCTCGGCAGGGTTGTCCCTTTCGTAAATCACACAAAAAATGACTGATTAAGTCATTGCCTTACAGTCGAAACCCGTGTGGCTTCAATAAGAGATTGTGTCACAGTTCGTAGGAAGATTAAGCGGTTAACCAAAGGTTGTGTTCTTTTTCCTTTCTTAAGTTAAAAGCTGGTCATCGAGTATGTTATTTTCTTGCAACTAAGAGCTGGTCATTGAGTATGTTATTTTCTTGCAACTAAGAGCAGGTCATTGAGTATGTTATTTTCTTGCAACTAAGAGCTGGTCATTGAGTATTATATTTTCTTGCAACTAAGAGCTGGTCATTGAGTATGTTATTTTCTTGCAACTAAGAGCAGGTCATTGAGTACGTTATTTTCTTGCAACTAAGAGCTGGTCATTGAGTATGTTATTTTCTTGCAACTAAGAGCTGGTCATTGAGTATGTTATTTTCTTGCAACTAAGAGCTGGTCATTGAGTATGTTATTTTCTTGCAACTAAGAGCTGGTCATTGAGTATGTTATTTTCTTGCAACTAAGAGCAGGTCATTGAGTACGTTATTTTCTTGCAACTAAGAGCAGGTCATTGAGTATGTTATTTTCTTGCAACTAAGAGCTGGTCATTGAGTATGTTATTTTCTTGCAACTAAGAGCAGGTCATTGAGTATGTTATTTTCTTGCAACTAAGAGCTGGTCATTGAGTATGTTATTTTCTTGCAACTAAGAGCTGGTCATTGAGTATGTTATTTTCTTGCAACTAAGAGCTGGTCATTGAGTATGTTATTTTCTTGCAACTAAGAGCTGGTCATTGAGTAGTTATTTTCTTGCAACTAAGAGCAGGTCATTGAGTACGTTATTTTCTTGCAACTAAGAGCAGGTCATTGAGTATGTTATTTTCTTGCAACTAAGAGCAGGTCATTGAGTATGTTATTTCCTTGCAACTAAGAGCCAGTCATTGAGTATGTTACTTTCTTGCAACTAAGAGCTGGTCAGGCTAGACTTCCGTTAACAGGATCATATCTTCTTGCAATACTTGTCGCTGATTTAATGTCATCTTCCTGCAAGTGAGAGCTGGTCATGGTTGACAATTGTTAACGGTGACTTACCTTCATGTAACTAAAAGATAGTCAAGCAATACTTTTGTGGAATGGTGTCTAATCCTGAAGTAAGTCGCTAGTTAAAGCTAGACTGTCGTTAACAATATCTTATCTTCTCGCAACTAAAAACTAGTCAAGCTATTTTTTTGTGGATTAATATCCGTCATCCTGGACTAAACAGCTAGTGAAGCTGGCGTATATATTTATGTTAGCTTGACAAGATCGATCCGTCCACGAATATTAATTAAAAAATACCTGCAGAGCTTCTTGATAAGCACGTGAGCGTTTCTCGTAATCTTTCGTGGAAACTCGATCATATCCATTCCACGTAAGATGATGTTGTAAGTCTTCATGGGATCCGCTCCACAAAACGGTGGACTAAATGAAACAAGCAAAATTTCCTGGTAACAATACGACTTGCTATTGACATCGTGCAATTGTAGCTACCTTCCGGTCAAGAGCTCGTACATGAGTATACCAAGTGACCAGTAGTCGGCTGACAAATCGTGGCCCTTCATGTAAAGGAAAGCATATAACTATAAGTTACCAGGCGTGTAGGCTTGGACGTTCTCACGTCTATTATTCTGGTTTCTAGTGAACTGGAGTGACTAAAAGTAGTAAACTGTCACCTTATTCAAGATGATCTCGGGTGCAACATATTCCGGTGTGCCACAAAACGTCCATGTTTTACGACCGAAGCCAATCTTCTTTGCGAAACCAAAGTCAACCTTGACATCGTTGAACATGAGAATATGTTACATTTAGTTCAGTTGCATCACAGACCAAAACTAAAACTGTCACTCGCTTTAAACTTTTGCAGAAAAAAAAGAAAACACCCACCAATTTACAATAACCTTTGTTATCGAGAAGAAGATTTTCCGGCTACAAACGAGACGTAGGAAGCGACGTAAGGTTAAAGTGATAAAGTTAAAGTGCATATGAAATGAAACATTAAACCATCATCCAAGTGTTCGTCACGACGTCATGTTTACCTTCAGATCCCTGTAAACAATTCCGTTGGAATGAAGATAGCTGAATGCTTCCAACACACAGGCAACATAAAACCTGCATGTGCTGTCATCAAACGACGATCTGCAATGCATGAAAATAATGAAGTTTAAATGTTGCTCTTTTCTTCTACATACATCCAACGTGTACAATACTAATTTTACAAGAAGGTCAAAACAGAAAAAAAATGACATCCCCCCTCCCGTCTACGGCTATAAACATGGATTTAAACTGGAGTCGAATTGACGTAATGATGGAAATCAATGACTGTTTTTCTTACATATTCCGAAGCACAGTCCATAATTCACCGCCTAAACAGGTTTCTAACAGCATGTACAAATACTTGTTATCCTTAAATGACATCCCCCCTCCCGTCTACGGCTATAAACATGGATTTAAACTGGAGTCGCATTGGCGTAATGATGGAAATCAATGACTGTTTTTCTTACATATCCCGAAGCACAGTCCATAATTCACCGCCTAAACAGGTTTCTAACAGCATGTACAAATACTTGTTATCCTTAAATGACATCCCCCCCTCCCGTCTACGGCTATAAACATGGATTTAAACTGGAGTCGCATTGACGTAATGGTGGAAATCAATGACTGTTTTTCTTACATATCCCGAAGCACAGTCCATAATTCACCGCCTAAACAGGTTTCTAACAGCATGTACAAATACTTGTTATCCTTAAATGACATCCCCCCTCCCGTCTACGGCTATAAACATGGATTTAAACTGGAGTCGCATTGACATAATGGTGGAAATCAATGACTGTTTTTCTTACTTATCCCGAAGCACAGTCCATAATTCACCGCCTAAACAGGTTTCTAACAGCATGTACAAATACTTGTTATCCTTAAATGTCTTGTACAGCCTAAAGAGAAGCAAAGAAATGGAAAGTTCTGTTAATTGTAGATTATTCATGGCCAGCCTTTTGGATGGTTAGCACAATCTTGTAGAATCTTCATGAAATTCATAATTTATCGTGTAGCATGGTTCTTTTCTGACTACCGGTCACCATGAAGAAATCACGTATCCTAAAATCTTGGATTTTACACTTCCCTCGCCAAACTACAAACGGAGAACCCACCTTACTATAAACGGAGATTGTGCTTCAAACATGATCCTTTTCTCCGACATGATGTGGTCTTGTTGTCGTGTTTCCACTATGTGATGCTTTTTCAGTTGTTTTAACGCGAACGTCCTTTTGTCTTTGGTTGATTTCACCTGGAAAAAAAAGTCTTATTTTGAGATCAGTGGTCAGTGGCTATTTCAAAAGCTGGCATGTAAAATATACCAGCTCAACTCTTCCAAATCCTCCAACGCCGAGTGTTTTTATCACTGTTAAATCTTCCAGATGAATGTGGGCGTACTCGCTCTCTTGTTCTCGGAGTTTTCTATGAAAACAACACAGGTGATTTCTCCAAATATTTACAAGGATGATGATCATTTGTGAAGATAATTTTTCATTGTCAAATGTATGTGATGTTATAAAATAGAATCACCATGCTATCTCTAATCACACCATAGATTGTTTTAATTAAAACATGGAATGCTCTAATTTAACAATTGATTATTCTAAATGAATCCTACATTCGTGATCTAATTATCGCTTCATCTAATCGAAATATCAGTTGTTCTAATTTTACGGAGAATTGTTCTAATTTGTCCACAAACTGTTCAAATGTAACAACCATTTGTTCTAATCTAACTCAAAATTGTCTTAATTGAACGACTGATTGTTCTGTGTATGCCAATTGTTGATCATCAATATAAATATTACTCACTCTAATTTAACTGAGGCTGGTGTTTCAGTTTTGTCGTCGTATTCCTTGAATTGTAGACCATTGATAAACTGACTGTACGCCCTTTGAAAAAAGTTCATTTTACGTTAGATATAAAATGTTGTTATTGCAATGTAAGAAGATTATATAAGTCATTACTCTCTATCCAAAACCAAACAATGCGTTCCCCCTTTTCCAGCGATACAATTGGCGGTACGAAAATCATCACTAAAATAAGAAAAGAAAAACTAGATTATTTCAAATACGAATAAAATCCCACAGCCTTTGAGCTACTATGATAGAATGACAACGGAACCTTAAATGGAACTTTCATTGAATTAAAAGCAAAGGACCCTTAAGTGACCAACGACGAAACCACCAGTCAAGAAATCAGTTAATATTAATTGGTAATATGTAAAATGGAACTTTCATTGAATTAAAAGCAAAGGATCCTTAAGTAACCAATGACGAAACCACCAGTCAAGAAATCAGTTAATATTAATTGGTAATATGTAAAATGGAACTTTCATTGAATTAAAAGCAAAGGACCCTTAAGTGACCAACGACAAAACCACCAATCCAAAAATCAGTTAATATTAACAGATAATATATATTTGTTTTTCTATTGTTACCCTTTGAGAGCTTTCTCTCCGAAGTATTCACCCGACGTCATCTCTCTTATCATTGTCGGCTCATCATGGACATTCTGACGCATCGTGACTATGATCTATGAAGGTAATAAGAAAAATATCATTAACCATAACCTATGATATACCTCTACAAACACTCCACATCCACAAATAACATATGGTGATCCTGTTATTCCCTCTTCCCGGAAATGGATTTGAAAATTATCTATCAGTGCTGGATTTCTCATATCATAATCGAGTTGTCCACGCTATCAAATTACACCTATTACCCATTTCAACCCTGTTGTGTACTCACCGTTCCCTTTTTGATGATAAAGAATGTTTCGCCGCGGGCACCTTGTCGAATAACGTATTCACCTTCATCATAATGCTGTTCGTCTATTACGTCGGCGATTTTGTGCAATGCATCTTCCCCGAGCTCTTTCAACAGTGGAACACTGCAACGACCAGCAGACAATGAAGACCTTCCATTCGAATCGAATGCGCATGCTCACATATTCATGCGCAACGTAAGAAAACTGACCTCTTTAAGAATTCCATATGTTCCGCTTGACGCATGAGTCCAGTCTTCATCATGATTGTTTGAAATGTCTGACGATTTATCACCCATAGTGACGCATTAATAGTGGCTAGTAGGAAAGGAGAAGTATTCGTTTCGTTGAGTATGTTTAAACCTCTCCTACATAAGTCATCGGACTTGTAAGATTTCTTTTTGAAAAAAGCGATGCTTTATGCAGGCTACGGTACCTTTAACCGTGGCAGTTCTTGTACAGTTATATAAAATCGCCAACTCTCCAAAGGCCTTTCCCGGCCCCATGTTTCCAAGCAACTGTCCTTCTTTCGACACAACACATTTCCCATCTAAATTCGACCGAATTCAAAAAAAAAGCATTGATTGGATAATTTCTTAGAGAAAAGCAACTATTTAGCAGGAAACTTTATATAATGAGGGGGGGGGGGCATCGTACAAATGCACGTAAAATGATAATGTTCTATTAATGCATGTTGGGGGGGAGGCGTTGCCTCTCGTTTTAAAAAATTGTGAGAGAGTCCATTTGCCTTCTTCCTCCCCTTCCCACGACCTTGGTTGGTACGGGGGAAGGGTGACTTTAAACGACGCTCACTATATACGACAATACCTTCTAATACGTAAAGATGTGATCCAGTGTCACCCTCCTGTATTATAACTTCATCTTTCTTGAACGTTTTCTCGTACATGCACTCAACAACTTCACGAATTTGCGATGCCTCGAGATTTTTGAGAAAGTCATTGTCGAGAATCGCTTCTTTAATCAATTCTTTCGACCTAAATAACAAGTGCAAATCTGGAACTTAAGTTCATAAGATACGATTTGAGATCAATGGACAAATACAAGTATTATGCGTGAAACAAATTGAGTTATACACTCGAGTTATACAACTTTTTAAATTCATGTGAATTGAACAATTTCAATATACGAGTTGGTTTTGTTGCAATTTTGCTACGCATGTATGTATGCATAATCAATTTATATCTACCATTAATTTGACACAAAAAACAATTTCGAAATTCTAATTGAAAATTTCGATAGCGTATACACTCGATTAAAAAGCTATATCTTTGAGACATCAACAAACAATGGCTTTGTCAAGATGTCAATTTTTTTAACATTTTTATTTAGGAGATCAAGCTGTGACCGAGTGTGATAAATCCTTGTAATGTCATTTAAGTGAGAGCTCCTACTGCAAAACATACACTCGAACGTGTGAGATGAATTTTCAAGCTGTGTCTAAGAGGACTGCGAGGGTGGGTAGACAAAAGACTTTTCCATCCGTATAATAAGTTTAAAAAAACGAAAATTCCTTGTTACATTTCGTAAAAAATATCCGTGAGTATGTTATTATAATTTAATGTAACGAACGAGGCTGTTTGTCATTTTGCGGTGCGCGCTTCATAGTAACAATGTGCAGAATTCTCGACTACATTGCATGCCTTGCATGCAATTTTAGACAAATCTTGCACGCTCAGAGAATTGTCTTGTCATTGATGTGTGAATGACTAAAAAGCCTGCAAAAGTTTCCTTGTGTAAGCAATGCGTGTTTGGGACTGCACAGTCGATTTCTCACATGTTGTTAAACATAGTGGTTTATTATCCTTTTATGTGGGCAATAATGAAAGTAACAAGCAGGCTTTGGTTCACCTATGTTTTGTGGTTAACGATGGACGAGCAAAGAAATTAAAATAATTTGTTACATGTTCATCTTGTTCACAAAGCAGCGACTTTCGTACCATCATGATTTATAATACTAGGAAACAATAATTTTCCAGTGAGAAATATGTTTCGCTCGAATAGTGGTCTTTCTATTTCGTACTCAAACACGAAGCTATTACGCAAAAAGGCTTATACTTTTGTATCAGACAAATTCGGTGGTGTTGAAAGATAAATCTGACAAAAAACGCTTAACTTCTAAATACCATAAAACTGACACGAGAAACTTCGGTGTCTGCAATATTGCACAGACATTTTAATGGTCTATTTTTGAGAACAACATACTTGTAAAGCATGCAAAGGCAAGGTCTCGATTTTATTTTTTTTTGCCCACTTTATCTTGCCACAAGGGACAGGTGTTTATTTACGTACGATAGACCGAGGTAGTTCCTTTTATAAATTGCACGTAAATCGCCCTACCGTGCGTTTTATTAAATTGTGCATTTTGTTGGCCGGATTTTGCGTGCAGATGATTTTTGCTCGATACTACTCGAACAATTAAGTACAACAACAATGACTTGTCAACCGAGCTCCGTTTCAGCATTCTCGCAAATAAAACCAGCAAATCTCGAATGTTTTCGAGCGAAATGCATAGGTAACATTGGGGTCTGTATTTATTTCGTCCTTAAACTGCATAGTGACATAAAAAAGACATAATTGAATGTTCACTGTGTAAGGCAGGAAAAGCCGACAAATTCTCTTTGAAATATTTAATGACTCAGCATTGTGAGGATGCTATTGTTTCATTGAAATCAAATCCCTTCATAATACTTGTATACGATAATATTGTGTGCTATAATTGCTACAAACAAATCCAGAAACACGAATAATAATAATGCAGTGTTGGTCTTCAGAGATCGATATGCTGGGAGATCGAAGTCAAGGATAGTCTTGTTATGGGATTTTCATTCGAAATATAAAACGCATGGACTTCTAAAATTTATCTTATTTCTTAATGTACATTCACAAAATCGAACAATGAAAAATTATGGGCTCATTAATTGCCTGCCATGAAGTTTGAACCCATCACGCTTAACTAAAAATGAAAGCTCTGGTTTCATACTACATGCCAATGCAGTGAACGAGACCGATCTTTTGTTTAATTGAACGATTTGCAAGCCCATCCAAATGAACGCAAGTTAACACATGTAGCGCTAGTGTAGCTTTGCGTATAAGTTTCTATGTTGTTGGTATATTCAAAGAAACATTGCAATTTATACAACGCCGTGCATGTAGACAATTGTGGAAAATGTACTCCGATCACTTTTGTACATGTTCACGGTAAATTCCAAATATTTTAATTATGCAGAGTAAGATATTGAACGTTAATGATAAATGGCAATTCATATATAACGATCGTCGCATGAAATGCTGCTGCTTTAGCCCCCTATAAGCACACAATCAAAATATTAAAGTTAAAGCTGTTATGAGTTTGCATTTCATATAATACAAGTAAGATTTGATGCTAAATACGGATGAACACAACTCGTGAATGCCTATCGAGTGACTTTCGCCTCAACATCTTGCACATTTTGCCCTGATTAAACGGAGAAAGATGCTGTGCGCCCGTGTACATTTTCCGAGCTTGCTAAACAAAAGTTCACGTTATCTGGACAGGATTAGTTTCAGTCAATACATAACCCGTGTGGCTTTCTTAATTTGCCAATTCCGATTAGAATATATTATCTAGTTTCGGTTATAAAGGTTTCTTTCGTGTCTCAAATGGCCGTCATTTAATCGAAGCCGTTTCATTATCTACGGCGACGGCGACGACGCTTTTCTACATAAACACGTAGGCCGGACATCGTCGTGATGTTTTGAAATCTTTACGTATGTTTAAATATAATAGCTTGCCTGAGAGACTTGTCATGATGGTCTAATGATGCTGTTCGCTTTGATATCCTTTCTTCGATGTGTTTGGCGAACGTCGGCTCCGCTGATATTCCAAGCCTTGGCAACCGGGATTTAGGAACATTCGTGGTCGTTGGTTTAAGAACGGAACGGTATTTATCCAATTCCGATTCGATCTTACGGATCTGCTCGTCCTTACGTTTCAACTCGGATTCCAACACTTGAATGCGGTTTTCCTTTATTTGCAATTCCTTATCCCTTTCACTTAGCGCCGCCTGCAGGTCACGGACGTTCGCCATCTTTGTGTGATCTTTACTGCGGGCGAACATGTTTCTATTATGGCGTTTATATGCCTAGAATGGTCAATTTTCATCGGCTCATATGTACTTACTTACATTGAAGGCAGATTATCCGCCGTCGCATCGCGATGCACTATGGGCCAAGTGAACCGGCGCATTAAAACCATTGATTAAAACACCAAGACGCTATCATGAGGATATGAAAGACTGAAGCTGCTTACGCCACTGTTGATTACCAAAAATCGTTGTGCACTTGTTGTACGACTTTGCTTGTCACGTGGATGATTGGGTACAATATTATTTTCGTTGGTAAAAATCGCGATGTACACGCACCGTGACAAACCGGACAATGAGGGTTGTGAAAGGATTCCATCTAGAAATGTCGTTTTTTGTCGACAACGAGTTTTGTAAAATTGTTAAAATTGTTAAAAGATTATATGAAAACGTCGAATGCATTTTCAAACATCATGTACATTCGATATAAATGTTGTCGTTGGTTGGCTGTGCAACAGCTCGCTGATATTTTGCACAAAGATCGATGCGAGACTCCAATATCAAGCCCGAACGTATGTTCGTACGATAAAGCCGTAAGTTTTCACACCTCCACCTGATGTTTACACACGTCAATGCAGTGCGAACTTTTTCAGTTCTACTTTCCTGTCTGCGAATGAAAAAATACGGCAATTTCCACTATAGACATTAGGTGGCAAACAAACGTAGGTTATGTTAACAAATGCTCCTTAAAATTGCTCAGGTGTTGTAAGAATGTATATATATAACATTAGGAAATGTTTATTCGCCACCAATTGCACCGCCTTCGCTTTCCCACGTCGGCCGTTGGCGTATCAAACTGCCTCTCAATGTTTAAGTACATTGAGAGAGGCATAGATCAAGTACGTAAACAGGTGACATTGCTATAAATAGTTTCTTAATATTAATAAACCGTGACGATATCACATACGATTATTGTGGCGAAGGTAACGTTCAGTACGAAGTGGTAACAGACATTTTTTCGTCCACGCTGCAAGAAATTCAAGAGTTCGGAATGAATTTGAGGTGTTGCAAATGCTTGAAAAAAGGAGGGTTTGCTTCAGTTGTCAAGGGGACTTTTTATTACATACATCGTTTAAATAGACGGTAATTTGGTCATGTGAAAGAAATTTTGTACGTCATTTGGAAATGCTTTATATACGCTTAGGTACATATTAAATTGGACGATTGTCTCTATGCGATCAAAAGAAATCATTTGAATCCGAAAAGTATACTGTTTAATCGCAAAATTACTCGAGAAGAGAAGTTCCTTTCTGGATTGAATCATGGTAATATTGTAAGGTAAAAAGAAATTTACTACCCAAAATGAATCAAAATTTTATAACACAAGGGTTGAAAGCGAGGTTCAATTTAGACGATACAAATTGCTTGGCTTGTTAAATGTTATCTTTATAAAGACTATTATAAAAACGTAGATAATACCTTCTTTCCATGAAGCCCATGGATGATTTTGTTCATGATGAGAGAATTATATTGTATAAGGAGGCTTTCGTTCGTCACGAGAGAGTTATGAGAAAGCTACATAGTAAAAGGTAACATGTAAAAAACTTATAAGCATGTTTAGAGTTGGTTTAAATTATAAGTCAAAGAGGCAGAAGTATTTTGATTCTTTGCAGAATCCTTCGATGTTCTAGTTTCTTTTATAAAGATAAACAAAAAGATAAAATTCAAAAGCAAAAAACCCCGTTTTCGGTTCATGCTTCCCGATACCTTGTTAAGCGCGAGGCACTAGAACGCCGCATGTTGCCGTTTCGGTAGGAGATTTCGGCCCCTCCACGCTATCCTACTTGAGAGATGCCAATAGCAAGTTTCCGCCCATCAGACACCGAGATCACCTGCGATAGGCTTTGCTCGGGGTACGCAGGGAGAGTGCGGTCGCGATCGAAGTCTGGGCCCCTAAGCCACTGCATACCTAATCGCACACAGCTTCCACTGCTGGTTGACATGTACTATATGAATTTTTAGATTTATGTATATATATATATACATAAATTCAAAGGCTTACGAAAGTTGTGGTATTATAATTATATTAGTTGTGGTATTATATTATATTAGTTGTGGTATTATAATTATATTGAGACTAAGTGAGCTAATTACCACAAATGTAGAGCAAATACATATAGTTAGTCGTTTCCATGACTATGAACAACTAGTCGAGGGGACTGCGCTTGCGCAGCTAATTTCTCTATTAAATTGTTAATAAGCACGCTATTTCAAAATCGGTGCTAGTAGATGAAGTTGGTCGTTGTAATGACCATGAACCATGACCATGACCATAAACTTGTGCAGCTAACCAATTCGACTGTGCGTGCGCAGATTATTTAGCTGAAAATTTGTGACTGAGCTAGCTAATTGCTCTATATAATGGGCATTTGTTTTTGGCATGCTGTTTGTCTTCTTAAGCTTCTTTTGACAAATGCATATCAAACTCACCAACACTTTGTTACGCCACTCGTAGTATCCGTGCCAATGTTAGAGTTATTTCTATTTTTCTCCGTAATTTTGTATCTGCATGTTTTGTGCTTAGACGATGCTCTATTCATGAGAGATGTTATAATTCGTGGATTGATGTGGAAGAAATAACTGAAAATGAAACTTCCAACAGTGAAACAAAATCAAGCATGACAGAGGAGAAAAAACGACGCAAGATTGAAGATGACGTCATGAAATTGAACGTAGTTGAAGCACCTAGCGTACCCTCGAGAGTTTTGGATGAGGGCTCGTGGACCAATGGAAACACGAATGATTCCAAACATGTTGACGACGATAAAAGCTCTAGCGAGGACGAGGCTCCAATACAAAAACAACCATTAATAACACCGAGTCTTCTGAAGATATGCTCAAAAGAAATATCGCTGTATCACATATACAGTTTAGAAGCTCTTTGGCTCACATAGTATATAGTAGTGGGAACTCTTCATGATGTTGCTGAAGATATGTAAAAATAATTACCAGCGTCTTTCCTTTAAGACGAGGCATCTGATTTGAAAGCGAAGAGGAAGCACTCGCCACAAGAGTTTGACAGAAGATTCAAAGTGTACTTTGCAAACCCTTGTTATATACAGATGAAGTATTGTGAGAAGAGAACTCTATAAAATGTTATTGACAAGGGATATTGCAAAGACCAACAGAGAAAATGTGGCGACTTCTCCGCGAGATTGTAGAAGGATTAGTTCACGTTCATTCACAGGTAGATACTTTCGATTATTTTATGTGTTAACTGTATGTATGTGTAACTAAACATGAAAAAAATGTGAACAATTTTCGTTTAGTTCAATAAATATATATGAAGACTTATTATTTGCTATCTTTCTCTCATTTTTGCCAATAAATCAGGGTATGATTCAAGTAAACGCGTTTCGACATTTTTTGTTTTCTATTGTTATATCTTTTAGGGGTTTTCTTCAAAATGTCAACTAATGTCAAGGAAAAAAAGGTTGGTCTTTGGATGAATTAAAAAGCTCTTTTTGGATATCTAAGTTCCTTTTCATTGAATGGCAGTGTTATGAAGAAAGTTATCCTTCTCGGAATATGTGCTTATCAATTGTAATACGAAAGAATGTTTTATGCAGTGCGGTGTTTGAAATTAAATGAAGATATGATCTTCGCACTTTGTTGGACAATTTAAGCAATTGTCTCATGAACCTGAAAAATTCAGGTGACTCAACGGGATCCCGTTGAAAAACAAGCATGAAAGCGACGAAGAATTTATGGCTACTGTCTTTTAATGTCATATACTTTGTACAGATGTCTGTTTCCGGAGAACAGTAACCAATGCTTATCACAGCAGCTTCTTGGCTGTCTCTATGCGATCAAAAGAATTTATTTGAATCCGAAAAATGTTCTCTTAAAACGTAAAATTGCTCGAGAAGAGAAGTTCCTTTCTAGATTGAATCATCAAAATATTGTAAGGTAAAAAGAAATTTACTATCCAAAATGAATCAAAATTTTATAACATAAGGGTTGAAAGCGAGAATCAATTTAGCCAATACAAATTGCTTGGCTTATTAAATGTTATCTTTGTAGAAACTATTTTAAAAACGTAGATATTCCCTTTTTTCCATAAAGCCCATGGATGCTTTCGTTCGAGATTAAAGAGTTAAATTGTTTAAGCGAGCTAATTACTCCATAATCTGTACCAGTACATACAGTTGGTCGTTGCCATGACCTTGAACTTGGACAGTTAGTGGAGTTTATTACACATGCTCAGATTAATTCTTAATAAACCGAGCAAGCTCTGAAATTGGTGGGGATAGCTTCAAGATTTGTTTACCACAAATGTGGAGTTGCTTGTTCCAGTTTATTCCAAAGCCATCATCAGAGAATTTATATTGTTCCAGTTTTATTTCGAGATCAGTGGTTGCGCTTTCTAATATTATTACGTCCAGGTAATTACTATACAGGTCAGTGGCAGTGGCAGTGATAAATTTCTAAAGCACAACCGTGTGCATTTCCTAAATCCCCTTTTCCATTTCAGTACTGTTTTATCTAGGTTTATAATGACACGACAGCTTTCATTGACTTGTAGTGGACACACAAGACCTGTCGTTCATCTCTCGTTCTCAGACAACACATCGTACGGCTACTTTCTTATAAGTGCTTGTAAAGGTGAGTGGCGGACTAAAAACACTTTTACAGCTTCTACTCGTGTCAATATAAATATTGCGATTCGTCGGATGTCAACCTTTCTTTTTTCATACATAAAGGAACGTGTACATTTGCCGTAGATTAAAGAAATTACTGTCTTAAAACAACGTGAATATATCTGTCAATTTTTTTAGTTTTGTGTGCCGAATAAATCTTCATTTTCAAGATAGTGGTTTAAAAAATAGTCAACAACATATAAACACGAGTCGACCACATATTAAAGTATTCAAAATTCCATGAAAAATGTACACGAGAGGTTAATACCATGTTTTCCCTAATGTCTGTAACCATTACCTATTGGATTAGTACTTTATTAATTAGTAGGATAAATTTGTGAAAGACAATGGCTGGTTGTATACAGAATGGAGTGTAGCAGTAATCATGCAGCTTGTGCTTTGTGAATGAATATGTTTTATATATTTTGCATATTTCCATTGCACATCTTATATTTTTAATATGAATTCATATACATAATGTATTTGCAATTGTTTTACAGATGGAAAACCTATGTTACGTCAAGGTGAAACAGGTGACTGGATTGGTACATTTGAGGGGCACAAAGGTGCAGTTTGGGAAGCCACTTTGAACAATGACGCAAGTAAAGCTGCTACTGCTGGAGCTGATTTTACTGCGTAAGGATTAAATCTCTATATATTGAAGTATATGCAGTGCACGAATTAACAGTGTGCAATGTGTAATTTGCACATCATTTTAGATAAAATGAAAACAATTGCACATCACTTTTTTAAACGATGTGGAAAAATAAGTGGTTTTAACGAAAAACACTGTCGTAAATCATATGAATTTGTTCACATTTAAAAATATTAATTTTGCATTTAGCGCTATATAATAATTAACGTAATATCGATTTGATTATGCCTCTAAAGAAACACTTTTGTCAAAAAAATTGCACATCGTTTTTTCTGAACTAATTTGCACACTGATATGATAGGTTCTCTACATATTCTTAATATATCTCTTTTTTTGCATTAGTATGAGTCTTTGATATATGATTGATGTAATAAACTATTATGTTTTACTATCAGCAATATGGTTGTTTTGAGGAATCAATTCCTGATTTTTAGCCTTTATAGAAATGTAAAGTTTGTGAATGTATATTCAAATGATCCTTTTGCTTCGTACTTTGGGATGTTTATTACGAACCTTGGTTGAAACTAGTGTAGTTCTTTTTCATAATTTCTTTCAAATGCAGGAAAGTATGGAATGCAATTAGTGGAGAGGAATTAGTGACTCTTCAACACAAACACATAGTGAAAACTGTGGATTTCTCTGAGGTTTGTTAAGGCTAGAATTTTAAAAGTCTTGATCCCAATACGGTGATAATCTCTTACACGTTATAATTCTATGTTTTTTAACATCATCATCTAGGATTCTACACAGCTTTTAACTGGAAGCAATGAAAAGGTCTTGAGACTTTTTGACCTCAATAATACAAATTCAGGTATGAATGCTTTTTCATCATGAATTTTGGTCTTGACAGGGGAATGAAGGAATCAGGAGGCACTACAAGGCTAAATGTTTGATACTGTTGATCATCAGGAGAAATATGTTGTCTCAATTGCTATTTTGTATCATTGACATAAAAATCTTCAAAATTGTTCAACGCTGATCATAGTTCAATATGTTAAGCAAAGGGAGTTAAAAATGATGAACATATGCTGGGTCGAAACTAGAACGTTAATTGGGGGAGGGTGAATATTCATATATTCAGCATTGCCTGACTGATTTTGTTTGTTGGCGATTTTAATTTCAAAAAGGAATCAGTCAGGCAGAGCTGAATATATGAATATTGACCCTCCCCCCCTAATCAACGTTCTACTTTTAGCCCTGGACATTTGATTTGTATGCATAAAGATTATTAATGGAGTCCCTTGTGCAACCTTTTTGCCATTTGCATTGACAGAATTGGCTTTGAGTGCTTAATAGGCTGCCACATTCTTCATCGATTTTCATATTATAAGAAAGTATTATGTACAAACTTTTGAATTTCTAACAGATCCAGATTTTTTACATGGTCACAAAGGAAACATAAAATCGGCCGTATTACATTCTAGCGAGCAAAAAATATTTAGTGGAGGTGATGATAAAATAATGAGGTTGGTACACATGTTCAATGGTTAAACTACATGTCAGTCTTAGAAAGTCTTATTTATGCATTGATTGATGTTTTTTTGTGACTAGGTTTTGGGATGTGCGGACGATGAAGGAGTTCAAGACCTTAGAAACTGGACATAGTGTGTCAAGTATGGAGATCAGTAGAGATGGTAGTATTTTAGTGGTGACCTATGGCAACGAAGTGTCCTTTTGGAACACTAGCAGGTACATGCTCTATGTTATATGTAGTGGTCACTTATGGATTTTGTGGTACTTTTATTGTTTTGTTTGAATGATGCAAAGATGTTTGCAACCTTAAAAACCACGCGGAGAATTGCTGAGCTGAGTCATGGTTTCATTGATGGATCTAAAAGAAAGCATTCTTCACCTGGACTGTCAGCCAAAGTCTATGATTTTACTGGTGGTTGTAAGCTGCTGTGTGACCAGTCGGCATATTTACTCCTGCTTTGTAAATCCTGAAGGATTATTATTCATTCTTCATTTCTTTAAGAAGTTTATTGTTTTCTTGAGAACACAAAAATATTAGCAAATTCGGGCTTGGTACGCTATTGTTTGTAAGAGGGAACGTTCTGCCTCCTGACTACCTGTCAAAGTCGATAGTTTTTACCTAAGTATGTCAGAGTGAACGGTTTCCTTCTAGCATCAATCAAATTCAATGTTTCTATCACTGGTTATGAGAGAAATAAATGGTTTGAAAACCAGAGTATCTTTAGATGTCATTTGTAGATGTAGATTGTCCAGGTTAGTAGAGTCCTGAGAAAGACTTTGGTGTTAATGTTGATTGACGTTTCGACAACGTTAGCGGTAGTCATCTTTTGAGTCAAGGGCATTACCACCGCTAAGGTTGTCGAAACGTCAGTCAACATCAATACCAACAGTCCTTCTCAGGACTCTACTAACTGGGGCGATCTACACCTGCATAGATCTACTGGTTATAAGAGAAGTTGATTTGAGCTATAACACCACAGACTTTGACTGCTGGTTAATGTAACTCTCATGTTCTTAACAACACATTCATTTGCACATAAAATTTCACATTAATTTGAATTTTCAGGTTGAAATAAGTCTATCGTTACTTGTTTTTACAAACCGATGTCATAAAAAATTGGAAGTGTCATTGAATCTCAATGTTTAGAGAAACGTCCGTGTCACAACCGGAGTATCCGTGTGTTTTATTCGACTTTATACATTTGGTAAATCATGGATGTTGTTCTTACTGATGTCTTTATATTTTTTCCAGTTGCGAGAAAATAAAGTCATTCGAATGTCCATGTGATATGTACTCTGCATCTCTTCATCCGGACAAATCGTGTTTTGTAGCAGGAGGAGAAGACTTTAGGCTGTTTAAGTTTGATTACGAAACTGGTAAAGAGTTAGGTAAGTTTGACCTTGCTCGTTTATAGTGTCTTAGCATGTCTTTCGAAGGACTTTTGATGAATTCTGTCTGAATCGGGTGCGGGTTTTATGGGGCGTGAGCACCCTACGAGAAAAAGTTGAAAATGGCATTACGTAAGGTACAGCTGTAAACTAGTATTTATAATTTACATACATAATTTGTTTTCAACTTTAAACTTCTATTCGTTGATGAAAAAGATATAAAAAATTGTATTAAATGCACAACAGCTGGAGACGCTAGGCAACTTTAGCTAGGACACCGATGCACCCCCGTTGGAAAATCTGCACCCCTCCTGTCAAATGAGCATTGATTGCCCCATTAGCTATACTTACCCTACCTTAGCTCTACTTAGACCACCTTAGCTATACTTACACTACCTTAGCTATACTTACACAACCTTAGCTCTACTTAGACCACCTTAGCTATACTTACACTACCTTAGCTATACTTAGACCACCTTAGCTATACTTACACTACCTTAGCTATACTTACACAACCTTAGCTCTACTTAGACCACCTTAGCTATACTTACACTACCTTAGCTATACTTAGACCACCTTAGCTATACTTAGACCACCTTAGCTATACTTACACTACCTTAGCTATACTTACACTACCTAAGCCAAGCTAAAATAGTGTAAGTAGAGTTAAAGTTGTGTATAGCTAAGGTGGTCGAAGTATTGCTGAGGTAGTGTAAGTATAGCTAAGGTGGTCTAAGTATGATTAAGGTTGCGTAGGAAGGTATTACGTGTGTTCTTTTATAACAACAAATTGATACACTTTAGGAATGGTCACATAAAGTAACTACCGAACATTGATATGGCAAAGTAATGCACCATACACAATCCTAATTTAAGCTGAAATAGACACATTAACATGTTATTAGTAGTTTTAAAATGTTTCCATGCAGGCTTAATTTCAGAGAAATCCACACTAAATGAAAATAAAATATTTTTAGAATCATACAAAGGTCATTTTGGTCCAGTCCACTGCGTTCGTTTCTCGCCAGACGGAGAGCTGTATGCCTCGGGTTCTGAGGACGGAACACTAAGACTGTGGCAAAACACTGTGGGGAAAACATACGGTTTGTGGAAATCTTTAAATGCAGAAGAGCGTAATGGGAACGAGAACGGAAAAGTATGATCATAGTGTGTTGTCCATATATGGTAATGTTTGTGAAGGTCAGTCAGCCGCAGGCGGAACTAAGAATGGTTCAACTGTAAAATTGGTTCCATTTTTACATGTCATCGGTGACTTTTAAACCTGTGATCTATGGGACGAATTTTAGGCTCGACTGATGCCTAAATTTCGCACGTCTTTTTTTAAACCTCGGACGTTTTATTTTTTACTGGAGTGTAATGCAGAAAATGTTTGTCGAACAGGTTGAAATATTTTCAACTACAAAGCATGTCTAGATTTTCAACTACAAAGCATGTATAGTCACATCTCGTCTCATACAGTAGCGAAAACAATTGAAAGGACGAAGCATTCGTAGTTGCGCCATTCTATAATTAAGGCGACCTTACATCGCGTAGTAGTTGAGCAAATTAATTATCGATAATTTTGAAAGTTGAATTTTATTAAAATCTACTACATGATATATATATATATACATACAAGTATTAATGGTTAAAATTTTCGAAGTCACTATCGTGTGTCGCGTTTTAATAAGTAAGAACAAACGTCAGTTTGCTAAAAAAAATAAGAAATGCGATCAAAGCATTTCGTATTGACTCGTGTAAAAAAAACTCGTAATGCTTCTTGCTTCGTAAGAAAATAAAACTTGCAAGAACATTTTTGCAGGTGAAAAGCGTAGTTAACGGGTGAAATTCTTTAATCTCTAAATCTGAGGTGCAGGTTGCCCAAAGCCTACATAGTGCTTTTCACAGTGTTAAATACCCCCTCCCTGTAAAAATCCTTTACAAGGCAAAAAGTTATGAGTTATACGGGGAATCATTGGAATAAATTGTTTGTTCAAAGAGAGCAAAGTTTCGTTATTTTATAAGCATCTAAATATAACTATCTTTTTTTTAAATATACTTTACAAATTCACTATTCATGGCTAGTTCTCTATGGGCTATGTGCAACCGGCCCCTGGTAGCAATATTAATTGCAGAAGTTTATTTATTTAGCGAAGAGGCAATGACTTGATCAATATTAACCCCTTGATTATCAGGAAGAACGTATAATCTCGAGCCATCAGCCAATATTGAGCAGATCTAACGTGCGCATGCGTTAAAACTCACCGTTGCGACTATTAGCCGTGTGTATAATCTTGAGCAAGCAATTCCCGAACTCCTCTAGAACCAACTTTTGAATGTCTGTCCGTGACATACTTTTCTGTCAAAAAAGGTAAAAAACCGTACATGAGGCCTTTTGCCAGTAAGATGAATGTCGAAAGTACTAAATTTAAGAACTAGGTGAATGTCGAAAGTACTAAATTTAAGAACTAGATGAATGTCGAAAGTACTAAATTTAAGAACTAACTTTTTCGGCCGCCGAAGCTTGCACAAGTAGACATCGACAAGTTGCTTCGACAACGTCACGTGTAACGAACGAAAATGGAAGTCTATACAATCACAAATATCACTTTTAGTTGATTGCATTATATGACATTTTTTATATTGTGGCCTTGCCTTTCACCAGCATGCGCAAGTATAGGCGCCCTGCTCGGAAGATCCTCCATTTGTGATTCCAGTTTTGTTTTTGCCGCGTTCTGCTGCTGTACGCGTACTTCTGTGTGGATAAAGGGAGAAAAGTCAAACAGTACACCGTGTAAAACAGTTGTAGACACATATAGGACGCCTGGAGACACACTTAAAACACCTGGGGATACATGTAGGACATGAAGATCAATTGTAAAACATCGCAAGCTTACCTGCTGCGTCAGCTAAATGCATCAATGTTTTCCGTTCAGGGCTTTCCTCGAAGTTTTTGCATCCAGTACATTTGCATATGCTTGTACACAATATTTTAGCCTAACAGACATGGGTAAATGTGAAATTCAAGGACAAATATATGTAGAGCGTTGTCATTTGTTCCCCAGGAATCCACATGACAATGAAGGAAGCGGTCATATTGGTTTTGACAAACAAAAGAATTTCATTAAAACTTTTTTCATTTGGTACACCAATATGGCGGCTATGACGTCAAGTGAAAACGCTCTTTAGAAATATAGAGTTCTCCACAGTGTTTGATAAAATATGAATGAATTCATTCATATTTGCATGAATAAACATATTATCATTGCAACGCTTCCTGTAGCTATGCAGAAAGTCCTACGTGATTGAACGTAAAACAAAACAACTTTGATTTCATTATACTTACTTCGTAACATTCGCAGTAATTTTTCAAACATCCCGATCGCTTGCAGTGACAACCTAAATATCCGCTCATGTTTATACCCCCGAATGTATGTGTTTCTATATACCCTATTGTATTTATTTATATTCTATATGGCATGTATTTATACTCCCTAATGTATGTATTTATACCCCCTAATGTATGTATTTATATCCCCTAATGTATGTATTCATACCCCCTAATGTATGTATTTATACCTCCTAATGTATGTATTTATACCCCTTAATGTATGTATTTATATCCCCTAATGTATGTATTTACACCCCCTAATGTATGTATTTATACCCCCTAATGTATGTATTTATATCCCTAATGTATGTATTTATATCCCCTAATGTATGTATTTATATCCCTAATGTATGTATTTATATCCCCTAATGTATGTATTGTTACCGCCAACTTTATTGCATATACATAAAATCACTGTCAATGATTTCTCGCCTTTATTGTGTCTTCGTTCGGTTTCTCCCTGAAGAAAAAAAGTTCATTTTCTGAATAGTTATGCGATTGATCTACAGTATGCAGAGCTCTGTTAAAAATTTTAAAAACATATACCTTTCCTTTACCAATCTTCGGGTGAAAAGCGTAAGGATTTCGTTCTAAACAAGCCTTTGTAAAATGGAAACGTTTGTAAAACTCGAGGATACTGAAATATAGAAGGCCACCTCAAGTAATTTTTGTGTTTAATGCTTTAAGGCAGTGCGGGAAACAAATAATATCCCCCCAACCAGATAGTTTAATGTTCTTTTGTTTAAATAATGAAACAGAGACTTTGTCGTGGTAACAAACTTAAAGATGGATTTCAAAATAGCAAATATTCATCTTTAAGTTCTTTTGTTTGTTGAATCTACTATTTCCAATTGAAAGCACCCGGAAGTGGGGAAGGGGGAGTTACATGAACCATTACTATTAATTTCTTTTAAGCCAGATCAAACCTTGATTGCTTTACTTCTTTCTTGTTCGTGTTCCATGTTGTTGGAGCAATTGTTGCAATTACAGTGGTTGCAAAATTCGCCATTTGCAAAGCAGTCGCAATATCTGTGGGAAAACCGGCGCACATTAGTCACGTGGCTAGCTTGTGGATAAGCATATTTTTTTCAATTTGTACGTGTCTCTGCTGTTTACAGTGATATTCACAATACTATTCCCTGCAGGTTGCAAATTTCGTTCAAAAATTCATTTGTCATGTTATCGTCACTTATGTCGTTCTTCCATTCTGACTTTCCTATGTGATTGGACGATACACGAACAACGTGGAACAAATGAATTTTGGAATAAACCCCGCAACATTAGATGGGAAGAAAAGCCACGTGAAATTGACCACTTACAATTTTAAACATTGAGATTTGGTGCAATTGCAAGGCTTTCTCTGTCGCGTAGGTGACGGAGAATTGGGTTTCCTGAAAAACAAAATGTTAGAATGAAACTTTGATGAAGTTTGTGCTTCATCGAACTTTCATTTTGAGAAAATTCTGGCGTTGATCTTTCCACCTACCCGTTTACAGGCTGAGAAACATTGCTGACTGAAGTTTGTGTAACTGAAACGCTAGAAGATTGAACTGCGCTTGTCACCGCGGTCCCTGATTGCATTGTCTGCAGATCAAATATATAGTATGTTACAACAAATTTTTGGTGAGCGCACATAGAAATTCCCGCAGAACCTTAGATATTTTTATTCGTGTGTTTTTGTGCTTTTGCCATTTACACAACCCGAAACCAAGGGGGGGGGGAAGGCTTTACGTCAAGTACGGTCATAGATCGTGAATAACTTACCTGTGGTAAGTACACAACATTATCTTTAATTATGGTTCCAGGGGGGAACTGTATCGTTGAACCCGGGGGTATGCCCAAATTTGGAGCAATAGCCCGTAGTTGACCCGTATTAGAGACAGTTTGTGCTTGTAACAGAACACGTTGTTGCATGACACCAGTGGCTGTCGAACTTGTATTGGTTGCAACCTGCAAGGACAATGGGTTGTTACATATGATCTTAACCATAAACACAAGCTCTTATTACTTTCTTATTTCAAAGAGTAAACATAGAAAGTAGAAAGATTTGAATGAAAGTTAATGAAAGTTGATCAAAACTATCAAATGTTACTATAAGTCAATTCATTTTCTAAATCATGAAAGTACAGCAGTTTCTTGAGTTGCTAATGATACACAAACCTGTTTCCCTGCTCTTGATGTCGCCGGTTTCACTTTCACCTGATTCATTGGTGGTCTGGTTGGGTTGATACTTGTAGCCAATCGAGGAGCTATGTGTCTCAAAGTGTTCTGTTGTGTCAACCTGGCCTGGGGCACCAAGATACGTTGTACGTTCCCCATACCACGAACAAATTTAGAGACACTTCCACCAGCTATTGGTATCAGCTTTGATGGCGAGGAAGAAGTTTTGAAGAACATCTGAAAATCAAATGGCAACAACAACACTGTGGTTAATAATTTGGTCGCCTGGATATTTACAATGCAAGGAAATGTAATCATGTTGGAGAGAAAAACTGATAATCATTGTAGATATTGAGAAGATATTAGCTGACCAATGCAACCTTGGTTCTCATCTTCATCTTACTAACCTTACCACCAGGTATTGTACCAGATGTTGTTTTTTTGCTTTTCGTTGCAAATGAATGTGCAACAATGCGCTGCTGAGGTTGACTTGTCAATGGCAAGGCCATCCCTGAAGATTGAACTGCTGTTATTTGAAGAGGACCTAAATGAAATCACACTAAGGCAGGGGACTAATTTTGAGACCAATGAGTAAATTACTCAAGCTACTGTCACATGACAATACTAAGATTTAATAATTGCTTATATCACCTATATTTTGCAATGAGTTTGACACTGTTGACCCTGTTTGTGTAACTACAGCCAGTGACGATGCACCTACTGGCTGCTTTAACGTTGCTTGGTGTGAAACTCTCTCACATGGACCTGTTGCAATTGGTTGTGAGGTTGTCATTGTTGTGGTCATGGTTTGAGCAACAGGGTTAGATTTTCCCAGCAACTGAGGTACATTTACTTGCAATGATGGGCTAAATGACTGAGTTCCCAATACTGGCTGTGGCATGCCATGGTCAGGTTGTGCAGTGGATTGTGTAGCATTGGCTGACTTCATTTGCATAACTCCAGCCTGCGTAACACCTGAAGCTTGAACAGATTGAGCAGTTATAGTTTGGCAGACTGATGAAATAGTGACAATTGTAGAATCATCTTCCTCCATGGGTTCTGTAGTGCTGGTAAATTCCATTGGTACTGAGATAGTGCTATCCATCCATTGGAACAAATGCTTCACCCAAAAATTGACTTGGCTACCCTTTTCTCTAAACAAACAAAATTTTATACTATGTTGCACTTTCAAATATACATTAGACTGTTTTTTACTTCGTCAGTTTGTATTGTATTGCACTTCATATTGTCGTTAGTAATTAGCTCTGCATTTGCATTGACACCAAACTATAACAGCTCTTTTTTTACTAATTTTTAACGCAAAGAATGCCCATTTCTGACCATTTCTTTTGCTCAGTATTTGTACAGCTCAGGTTGTATACAAAAGAATACATGGCAATGAGCATCATTAATAACAACAAATTTGCCATTAAATAACTTACGACGATTCAAAAGCAATATACGATCTCATATCATGGTAATCTTCAACTTCGACTACGCCTGTAGGATTGCTATTGTTCACTGAATTTAAGACAACGAAGAACGGAATCGCTCTAATATTCACTGACTTTCTTTAAAGACCTTAGCGATAAGGTCTAAGAGCTTTATCAACCTTACGTCAATTCCTCTCAAAGTAGACCAAGACAATGCCGATATTCCCATCACTTTACAATCACTATGAATTTATCAATTTATGGGCGTTTTCAAAGAACCTTGTTTTATATAAAATTTAGAAAATAAACTGTTTCAAAATACTACGTATACACTTCCGATATTCGCCGTTTAATTTAATATAACAAACAGAATTTATTGCAAAAATTCAATACATTTTTCTATCAAAACAATAACAATTAACAAGACGCAAAATCAAAATATATTATCACACATACCAAAACGATTTTCAGAGACGCTACTCCATAAACTGCGCAGCAACAATGACAAAAAACCCAAAGGGATATGCTTTTGTTTTCACAATACTCGTCACCCCCGAATAGCCATTTTGTTTAAAATCACGCGCTTTTAGACACGAAGCACCAATGTATCCCGTCGTGCACAGTACGCAGTAACTGTATTTTTATTGGCTTTTCTAGCTACCAACTTTCTAACGAGCTCGCTGATTGGTTATAATGGAGAATGGTAAAAGCAAAATTTTCGAGAGTTCAAGGCAGTGGTTCAAGGTGGATTTTCTTTCACCCTAAATTTTTAACCAATGCATATCTTATCTTGTGCACAACAGTTAGCATAATGGCATTCAAAATTTTTCACAGCACATAATCTTGATGTCTATTGCTTGAGACTTTACTGGCTGTCACTGTGCGTGGAACATAGAAATGATTCAACTGATTCGAAATTATGAACAGGAAGTTTGGACTAGTAAGGGCATGCCTCGCCATGGTATTTCAAACATTTTTCCCTGATTGTGAACCACGAAAAGGAATTTGAGCTCGAGTAAAAAAGATGACTTTTTGTCTAGCTCTTAGTACTGGATGATTATTGTAAAGTTTTGTCTTCTTAGAGGCCTTGCAGTGTGGATTACAGGAAGATTATTTTCCACAAATAACTTCTTCGATGACAAACTGTCAAAGTTAGTTCACAGAGGAAGTTGATCGTGATACGTGATTAAAAACCATGACCAGCCGACAATTTAAAGATATAAAGAAAGACAAAGATTCAGAGAACAAGACGAGTAACTTCGACTTTATTTAAAACCATACATACACTTATTACACACATCATGCGTTGTAAATATATATGTGTATGTATGGTTTTAAATATCATTCTGTCTGAGGATGACTTTGAAATAAAGTCGAAAATTTACAGTTTACTTCTCGTCTTGTTTTGATTCATATTTTGCAATCTCAAGATGTCTTCCTTCTTCGGAATTTGTTTTATATTATATGTGATTAGTTTTATTAATATGAAATGTGAAATTGAAACATTATCAACTCGTGACAGTCACATGCACACATTGTGATAAAATAGCACGTCGTTCGGTGTTGGATAACAGAACGTCTGTATCAGGTGTATCCTGCGCATCTCTATCATACAGAACGAAAGGAAATTTGTGAATAGAAAAGATGAAACTTCTCATTTTTGTCTGCTTTATTGCGCTCGGTGAGTACAGTAGTGTTCATATGTTTCTGAAAAAAGAACTGAGACAAATTTTGAAAGTCTAATGAGAAAACTCAGACGTCTTACGATGGATTTAAAAAATACCGCTTCATGCGTAGATCAATATGGTGCTAATTAAACTCCTTGAGTTCCAAATTTCATTGAAATTTTTTGCTACTACATTACGCTGCTATTTTTCATTGGGATGTAAGAAAGGACTAGATGAAAATTATGGAAATTAGGTTGTCGAAAATCCATATATTATCTTGCCATTGAGTCATTGACACGCGCTAGGTGTTATTCTTGCTAGCAGTTATTCTTGCTAGCAATTGATGCCTGCGGAAGGCTGTTGATGCATACGGAAGTAGAAATGAAAATAAACTTTCATTTTCCGAACTTTCTGAAAGTGAGCATTTTGAAACTCGTGCGATGCATGTGTCGCATCCATTTTCGTCGTTTGCATCATGTGAAGATGATAATTAAATTAAAGGATATCGTATGTTTTTGAACATCATACCTGTATCGTATGACAACTATGATGTAGAATTTCAAAGGTTGTGTAACACGTTGCGCTTCCCTCTTTCAAATTTTGCTTGTTTCACTTTCCCACTAAAATTGCTTTTTATTCAATCATTGGCGTCACTTGTTCTTTGCATACGAGCCAAAGTAACTTTCGTATCCTCTTTCTTTTCCAGCCAGTGCCCATCCTTATAGGCTTGGTCTTAGCAAATGCACTTACGGTCCTGCATATTGGTGTGCAAGCTATGCTCAAGCTGTTGAATGTCAGGCCATTTCACATTGCAAAAACTATGTGTGGAAGAAGAAGGGTGTAAGTATTAAAAGCATGGGCATCCAATATTATGATATATATCCATTGATTCCAAGGTTCAAATTTTCTCAGCATGAGATCACCCATACCCCAGAATGTTTAAGAGGGTAAAAGTCTAAAAGGGCATACCCCCCCTAGAAATTTTGAAATTTGTGTTTCTGAAATGGCATTTCTAGCATTCTTGAAACCTATTTTACCATTGAATTATGGTTCCTAGAGTCACCAAGAGCCATGAAAATCTTGTCCACTAAAGGGAGTGATAAAATTTTAAAGTCGTCTTCAAACTCTTATGCCATCTTTTGATGGCATTCAGGCTTGATGTGACATTTTATGTATAAGTAGACTTATTATGTGCAATTAGAACAGAAAAAACTCAATTAAATTGTATATTAATGTGGTTTATAATTTTCTAATGAGCATGTGAGGTTATGCATGTGAGCATGTGACTTAATGCTGAGGTGTTATACTTGGCATGCATGTATCAGGGAGGGGGTTGTTCAAAACAAGGCCAGAACCTAGTATTTCGTTCAGGTTATGGCTCAATCCACATTTTACTCTTCGTTTTGAATTGTGCTCAATTTCATACTATATGCAGATTAAACTGGATATTATTGGGAACTAATCATTCAAGCAATTTTAGAAAATCAGTAAGGCAAGCCCAAATCATTATCAGAGTTGTTGTCTAAAAAATGGCACCCATAAATGTTGGTGCATTGGGCAATTTGTTGTTCATTTAAGTTGAATCTCCATAGGCTGATGATTGTGATGAATGCAAAGCTGCTATTGAGCAAGTGCATACTTTATTTGCGAACAATGGATCAAAGCTTCTCGAAGTTATGAAGAATGTTTGTACTGGTCTTAATGTGGGTGCATTAGAGGTAAATTCAATGCTTACATTTGAATTTGTTGATTTCAGTTAAAATGGTTTTAGTTACCCTAGCTGTTTCTGGTCTTTTTATTGATCAGTGCAAGATAGCTGTCGATGCATATGGAAGTCAGATTATCACTTCACTTGAACAAATGACGGTAAGTTGTGTCAATTAGGCCATTAACTTGTAAATTGCTATGTTCTGTTTACATGGATGTAGGTTTTTGCATATTTCTGTCTGCTTATAGTATGGTGGCGAGAAACTTTGCCAAGAAATGAGAATTTGCTCGTCCATTGAGCATGTGAAGATCACCAAGAAAATTATGTTGGCCAACTTCAAATCTCATGCCAACATTCCCTCCTTGAAATCTCCCAGTGTAAGTTATGAAAAAGTTTTACTCCTCGATGAATTGTGCTACGTATTTCAACAAACGACTTGTCATTATTGTGTTTTTGCCTACAGGCAGATGATTGCATTAGTTGCAAGCTTGTCTTTGCGGAAGTAAAAGATCTTTTACAAAGTCCAGACATACAAAAACAAATTATTTCTGAAGTGGAATCCCTTTGTGCAGAATTAGGAGCATTCGCTAGTCAAGTATATGTCGTTCATTTAATCATTTTTTTTTGTAATTTTCGTATGATCTTCATTGGTACAATGTCTTCTCATTGTCATTCTAAAAAAATTGAAACTTTTTCTTGCTAGTGTAAGTCTTATGTTGACGAAATTCTCCCATTGGTTTTCACCGAAATTGCTTCAAAGATCGTAAGTATATGATAGAAGGTTGACTCAAGTGTTGTGCCAAATTAAACAAATAATATTATTTCTCACACACAACTGGGGGCTTCTGCTGCCAATCTGCCGCAAGTTTCACATTTTGTGTTCATCAGAACAACTAATACAGATACCCATTACATCGCCCAAATGACCTTGCTACCTGGAGTTGCTTAAACTAAACAGTCTTAAATACCAATTTGCATACATATGTGTATGATATTCTAGGATGCTGTGTAATATTCTATTCTTGTTGCAAATCTGCCGCAAGCTTGACATTTATTACTCATCACAACAACCACGAACGTAATGTAGGTACCATTACATCACCCAAATGGCCTTGCTACCTAGCCTAAACTAAACAGTCTTGAATACCAATTTGGAAATGTGTATAATCTTCTATCCGGATGGGCAGCTGGTACTCTTGTCAAGCTGTGCGGATGCAGCAACAAAATGTCTTTGTCACACCGTACACCTGTCACACCGGCTCCCAGGAGTGCGAGAAAACATTTTGGACTTTTTCGTTTCTCAGTTGGTAGAAAATGATTGTTACAACTTGAAAAAATGTGGCAAGCTTTATTGTATTATGAATAGTTCCGTCTGCCCTCAACTGCCCATCGCACAAAACTGTTTTCTCGTCGGTCTTTAATGCTATACATCAAGAGATCGCACGTTGTTTTCTCTAACACAACGGCAAAACTGTTTTCTCGTCGGTCTTTAATGCTATACATCAAGAGATCGCACGTTGTTTTCTCTCACACAACGGCAAAACTGTTTTCTCGTCGGTCTTTAATGCTATACATCAAGAGATCGCACGTTGTTTTCTCTCACACAACGGCAAAACTGTTTTCTCGTCGGTCTTTAATGCTATACATCAAGAGATCGCACGTTGTTTTCTCTCACACAACGGCAAAACTGTTTTCTCGTCGGTCTTTAATGCTATACATCAAGAGATCGCACGTTGTTTTCTCTCACACAACGGCAAAACTGTTTTCTCGTCGGTCTTTAATGCTATACATCAAGAGATCGAACGTTGTTTTCTCTCACACAACGGAGCTGCTGCAGCCCATCTGCCACAAGCGCGACATAAGCTTAAACTTACTCGTTTAAAGAACTTATACCGTTACCATTACATCGTCTAAAAAATGGCATGCAGCTTTTGGTGGCCTAAACTGAACAATCTTGAATACCAGTAAATTACATATGTTTATAGCGTTCCATCTTGGTTGACGGATGATAATACAAAATGTGTTTCTTACAAAATTTGTTACAACACCTAACACCTCTCGCAACACCAATTCACAATCGGGCTCCCAAGAAGACTTTTTTTATTCAGTCGGTGAAAAACAATGCTATATCTTTAATCATGTAGATATGATGAAAATGATATAATAATGATATTTACGCACAAGATCTTTTCCTATTCCTTAGGTTCCTGCCGAGTTGTGTATTGAGCTGGGTTTCTGTCATAATTCGACAATAAAAGCACCAAACGTTGTAAAAGCCTTGAAACTGCTACAGCCTCAAGTAAAGGAATTGCAGATTCCCATGATTCCTGCAGAAGTGGCGTTTACTGATTCTTATGCTCACAAATCAATTGAACCATTGGATGAGGTACGACGACGAAACCTGATTTTCTGCGAAGATTATATAAATTAGGGAGAGAGACTTTGGTTATTCAAGCAACTATTAATGCGTTCTACTGGCTAGTTAACTAGGCTGTTGTGGTATTAAGAAAAAACTAATATCAATATATCGAAAAAATATCGATATTTTTTCGGATATTTTTTTCGTTATTTATAGTGTTGCTCGCGATGACTCATAGATAGATCAAATTGAAACTTAGCCAACAGTTATTCACAATACAAACAAACGATCAACTAAAAACATTACACTTCACACTAATTCACAATGACAATACACAATTGACACCGACACGTTACAACTAAAAACATCACACCTAAATCACACTTCACAACTAAAAATATTTCACATCACACTAATTCACAATGACAATACACATTTCCTGTACACACAATACAATGACGTAAGAACCAGATAACAAATACGGCTAACCTGACGTTTACTCCTCATTTGACTCTGAAGATGACTACCGCTAAGGTTGTCGAAACGTCAGTCAACAACAACAAAAACAGTCCTTCTGATGACTATACCAACCTGAACGATCTACATTTACAAACATGTAACGATACTCAAGGGTTCAAACCATTTACTTTATTAGCCAACAATTGCCGCGCATGTGTGATAGGGTCAAGATGCTAGATGCTTGATCCAGTCTTATTTCGAGATCAGTGGCGTGAATGCGTCCTTGTCTCTTGCAAAGTGTCACTTGAGGAGAGTATATTGTCCCTTTTTGACTGCCGTCCCGGCTTGAAGTAAGGCACGTGACTTTAAAAAACTGAATCAATGCGGTAGCACTTCATTCATGGCGACAACTGAAAACGATTGAGTGTAGACTTCTTAATATAGTCCTGAAGGGTCATGTTGACTTCTTCTTTTGAAAATACGTAATTATTACAATGTTGAAATTAGAAATGGTTGTGCTTATCACTGGTATTATATTTTGTCTATGACTCGCTTGTTGAAACCTTTTTTCTTTGGTATGAAGGGAAAATGCGAGCAATGCAAGATGATGGCTAAAAAACTTGAATTGGCTTTAACTCAGAGGGAAGATGCGTTCATTGATGTCTTGAGGAAATCATGTCCATCTCTCGGTCCCCCGTTGAATGGGCTGGTACATATATGTATACATAATATGTTATATTTTCACGTTTGTGCTCAAACTTATTGTTGGCTTATTTGTACGTAACGCTTATCATTTGCTCTTTTCTTGTAGTGCTCAGGGGCTGCGAAAATAATCGTTGATATGCTCAAAAAATCTTTGGTATGATGTAGATAAACAAGTTGTAACAAACCATTCGGCATTCAAACACTTTCCAAAATTTGCTGAAGTGCCCACAAAGCTTGAGTGGAGACGGTCATTGCCTATATTATGCACATTCTGGCTTTCATCGCTATCGGTTTTGTTTTTGAGTCTGCATTTTGTCTCAAAATTTGCTGAAGTGCCCACAAAGTTCAAGTGGAGACGGTCATTGCCTATATAATGCACATTCTGGCTTTCATCGCTATCGGTTTTGTTTTTGAGTCTGCATTTTGTCTCAGCGAAGCAAATTTGGAAAGTGTTTTTTTTACAAGAATGATTTATTCGTTATTGACTCAGCTTATCTTGTTCAAGAATGCTAGTGCAAGAAGTTAGAAAATTTCTATATGATTTTCATAACAAAAAAATTTTTGTTTTCACGCCAGGGCAATCCTGCAGGTTTTTGTCAGATGATTGGGATGTGTCCCTCCACTGATGACGAAGTCGAAACATTTGAGACGTTGCTCTTGAACATCTTAAAAAGTCATCCCAAGATCGTTGCTCTTGCCTCGTTCGAGGTATAAGATGTGTGATAAGAACAGGTTCCATTGAGACTGCAGTGGCGCGTATTCGGTCCTGCTATGTAAATCTTTCTGTCTTCATTTACTGCAAAAACAATGAGTTTTCAAAGAAATGTACAATGATAATGCTCTGAAATTTACAAAGCAGGATCAAAACTTACTTTGTTGTTGGCGTGGCCAAGTGTTCTCGACGTTAATTTCATTTTAATGAAGGAATGCATTTTTAAATGTCATTTTTATGTTCAGGGAAAGTATTGCAACTACTGCAGGTCGGCTGTTGGTGAACTCGAAACCATCTTGAGTGATAAATCTGTACAGGTGTTCTCTCGTTAAACTTATTCATGTGCATTTGCGAAAAACTTATTTCTTTCATGCCATTAATATCTGGGTTGTTTTTTCATCAACAGCAAGATGTGATTAATTTGGTTGATACTCTGTGCATCGAACTTGGAAGCTTCGCCCCCGTAGTAAGTGTAGACATCTTGTGTAAAACTGATGGGAAGCGAATGATGTATCTCTCTAATTTACCTGCATATATTTTTCTTTCTTGAACAGTGTAAATACTTTGTTGATGCGTACTTACCTTTGTTTTTGGAAAAGCTGGATTCCTTCATGGTATGTTGAACCTTTTTGCGTACTTGTCTTGTTTTGTGTACCGGCTACTCGATGTGTTCTTGAACGTTTTGTTTTCAGAAATCTGCAATGCTATGCTCCAAACTTGGTATTTGCAGCGTTAGTAAAATCGAAGGATGATCCAAGCGAGTCGCGGCGTGCCTGCCAAAAAGCATGCTGTTGGTAAGACCATACACGCTCTTCCACTCGTTCCAAGTAAGCCTAGAGCTGAAATGAATGTTGAAAAAGATGAAGAAGTTCACGCTCTTCCACTCAGTCCAGCGAAGGCCGAAGCTGAAATAAGTGTCAAGGAATATGTCGAAGGTCTAACCATTCCTGCCATTCCAGGTACTCCAGCGAAAACTGAGGATGAAATAAATGTCAAGGAATATGTCGAAGGTCTAACGATTCCTGCCATTCCAGGTACTCCAGCGAAAACTGAGGGTGAAATAAGTGTCAGGGAATATATCGATGGTCTAACCATTCCTGCCATTCCAGGTACTCCAGCGAAAACTGAGGCTGAAATAAGTGTCAAGGAATATGTCGAAGGTCTAACCATTCCTGCCATTCCAGGTACTCCAGCGAAAACTGAGAATGAAATAAATGCCAACGAAAATGAAGTAGTACGGACCATACGCGCTGTTCCTTTAATTGCTGAAATGGATGTACCGGAATATGTAGAAGGTAAAACCTATCCCGCCATTCCAGGCACTCCAGCGATGACTGATTCTGAAAAGAGTGTGAAAATTGGCGAATCGGGTGGCGAATGTATCCTGTGTGAGTTAGTGATGAGAGAGTTGGACGGTCTTCTTGAAGACAATGCAACCGAGGTGCGTGCTGTTTTCGCTCAGTTGTATTTCCTTGCCCTAATATCTACTGATTTATATTACTTGTTATCAATTGTGTGTTAAACTTTCACTGGAAATCGAAGTGTTTGACCCAAGTCAACTTTTAAGAATGGGCTAAAGAAAGTCTTTAGCGAACGTAAGACAAACAATTTGATTTTTTTATCAATCGAATCATAAAAACCGTTTTTGGTAGCTCGTTTGAAAAATTCTCTTGAATCCACGAATTAAATTCGACAGTGAACAGAACAAAATAGTATTTACAAAGTTTTGTTTTCGCCACTATCGTTTTGATAGCAAAAGATAACGATGTCCAATTTTCGTCGAGTTTGCTATTTTTCGACCAAACTTTGAATTATTCGTTTGAAAGAAAGCTAGCTAGCTCGTTTTGCAGAGTGAAATAAAGGTTGCTTTGGATAAAGTATGCTCACACCTATCCTCGACCATTTCATTGCGCTTTTAATGATTTATTGTTCATTCAGAGTGAAATAAAGGCTGCTTTGGATAAAGTATGCTCACTTCTACCCTCGTCCTTTTCATCTGAGGTGAGTGTTTTTATTTCTTGTAATTTAATTTGTTTCAAATATCTTATTATGCGTTATGTAATATTTTCTATTCGTGATTATTATCTGACTATGCGAGGCTAGAATTTCTAATGTCACAGTTGACAAGTAATTTGACAATCCTCTCATTGTTCAATGTTTGTAACCAACCAATCAGTTGCTTTTGTGGCTCATGAAACGTTTGCTCTACCGTCAATTTTCTATTTCTCATGTTTGTAACCAACCAATCAGTTGCTTTTGTGGCTCATGAAACGTATGCTCTACCGTCAATTTTCTATTTCTCATGTTTGTAACCAACCAATCAGTTGCTTTTGTGGCTCATGAAACGTATGCTCTACCGTCAATTTTCTATTTCTCATGTTTGTAACCAACCAATCAGTTGCTTTTGTGGCTCATGAAACGTATGCTCTACCGTCAATTTTCTATTTCTCATGTTTGTAACCAACCAATCAGTTGCTTTTGTGGCTCATGAAACGTATGCTCTACCGTCAACTTTCTATTTCTCATGTTTGTAACCAACCAATCAGCTGCTTTTGTGGCTCATGAAACGTATGCTCTACCGTCAATTTTCTATTTTTCATGTTTGTAACCAACCAATCAGTTGCTTTTGTGGCTCATAAAACGTATGGTCTGCCGTCAATTTTCTATTTTTCATGTTTGTAACCAACCAATTAGCTGCTTTTGTGGCTCATGAAACGTATGCTCTACCGTCAATTTTCTATTTTTCATGTTTGTAACCAACCAATTAGTTGCTTTTGTGGCTCATGAAACGTATGCTCTACCGTCAATTTTCTATTTTTCATGTTTGTAACCAACCAATCAGTTGCTTTTGTGGCTCATGAAACGTATGCTCTACCATCAATTTTCTATTTTTCATGTTTGTAACCAACCAGTTGCTTTTGTGGCTCATGAAACGTATGCTCTACCGTCAATTTTCTATTTTTCATGTTTGTAACCAACCAGTTGCTTTTGTGGCTAGTGAAATGTCTGCTGTAGCATTTTTTGGAAATATATTTAGTAATTATACAATCAATGAAAGTATGACAAACATATCTATATCCTAACCATATGTGATACAGATTTTTAGTTTCGACCATAATCTTCATTCTTTTCTTCACAATGATGTTTTGATCTCATCTCATTGTTTACAGTGCGACAAATTTGTGGAGGATTACACTACCAAAATCATCGACTTTTTACGGAAGGAAATTTCACCTATGGAAATCTGCTCTTTGATCCAATTGTGCACCACAGAAAGCAAGTCAAATAAAGGTAGGGTCACTAAATTTATCTAAGAAATATGGGTAACAAGCTCGTATTTAGGGTAACAAACTCGTATTTAAGCCCCTTTCATCGTTTTCAAATTTTTTGCGGCAGCGTCTCTGTAGATTTTGTGTCTTTTTTTAATTCTAGTGTCACCAAGGAAGCCAGCTTTTATATTTTGCATGATTTGCAAGAAAATCGTCGAGAATGTAGACAGCCTAATTCAGTCCGGGATGTCTTCGGTACAAAAACCCGTTCACATTTTCTCTTCCGGTTAACTTTATGTGACATGAGAAGTACACTGACCTCTTGAATATGTGTGTTTGTAGAGCGAAGTTCAAGAAGCGATTCAACATGTCTGTGACATGTATCCTCCATTCATCAAATCTCAGGTAAGAAATGTTATCTCCTTTAGGGAGCGTGCGATCTTTTTATTTGAAGGAAAGGAGGCATCATATGATTTTCTGATCGATGAAAAGATGTGACGCAGTATAATCTAGACTTTTTTACACTAGTTAAGTCTTTTTTTTGCTTAATTTGCACATTTGTACATGTGATAACAAATCTCTACAAAGGATGCTCTTTCCAGCTTATAATGACTCAGGTTTAGTTTTAGGTTGCAAACTTGTACTATTCTTTGAGATGTTTGCTTTAATCACGTACCATTTATGGCTAAAACAGTGTTGGGTGTTAGGCCCTGTTTACATGAGATCGGAACGGAGTCAAACCGGAATGAAAATCAACATTTGTTGCATGTTTACATGGGACAGGCACTAAATCAGGAAAAATCCTTTTTCGCGTAATGCGTCCTTTGCAGGCTAGTTTTACACTTGCTGTCCATTTTGATTTTATAATTCGCTATTGTGCACATGCTTTGCTGCCATTTCAGACCGGTCTTAACGTTAATTTGAGTTTACATTGTTGGCGGTTTTAATTCACACCGCTCTGAACTCAATCGGATCGGTTCAACACTTTGAGTTATTTTTTTAACGGTCGCATGTACACATCTTCTATAAATTGGTACTATAACCGACACAAGCTGGTATAATTCCACATCAAGCGCAGTTTGCCCAATTACCAGCAAGTCGGAATTTCCTAATTTAGGTCTACGTGAAAACAGCTACAAGAAAAATATTCACTCTGATAATTGATAATTGCTTTCACCCTTTCGTCGGTGCGTTACCAAGATATGTTTGTAACCAAACGTAAAACTTTTCCTCAAATGTGGAAAATGGCGCTTCAAACACCACCACAGCCGTTTGCCAAAAACGTTTCCCGATTTCAGGCTAAAATATATATTTTCTAATATTAGATAAACGCTGTTATTTTTACCTCTGCGAACACCCTGAACATTTAACAAACCATTTAACAAACTCTCGTCCCCTTAGGGAAATTCTGTCGAAAATAGTATGCATGCAAACACACAAAAGTAGGATGGTGGCCTTGCAAACCTCAAGGACGGTGAAGCAACACAAACTAACTTCTATTTTTAGTTTTCCCACATCAGAAAAATATGAATAATTTTTATAGCCGTGACAGCGCTGCTGCGCGCATATGCTGTGTTAATGATACATTACTTGGGAATGGGAGCTCTTGGCCGGCCTGTCATATCGTTGTTTGGTAGAATTAGATGGCAGATTGATGGAACCTTTCTATGGGGTTCACTGTACAACACCCTTGGACACATTTATCTTCAGTGCAATTTTGGGTTACGTCAAACTTGTATTACTCGGATCATTTATTTTCCCCGTGATATCTTCCTTTAGTTCTTTTGCCATCTTTTCTCCAAAAACACTTTGTGATCCAGATTCCTGGGATCTTCATCTTACAGCAAATGACAAGATAGAATACGGGAGGCCTTGCCAATATACTTTGCACATGTTTAAATATAATATATTAATCCTCAGAGTATATACATGAAGTATATACATAGGATTAATATATTATGTATATACATGTTTAAATCACTTAGTATATTTTTCTAACTCATAAAACGTTATTGTAAATTCCAACAAATTATTCGCAAGGCATAGATTTTTCACGGCCCCAGTGTAGATCATGATAAATGATGTACTTTGCAGACTTGAATATTGATTAATAGTTTTTCTCGTCCTGATCTTTAGATTTCGACTCTTTCTCTTTTTCTAATTCTTTCCATAACAATGTTATATTAACCTGATCCTTTTGTTTACAGTGCAAACAATTTGTGTCTCAATTTACTTCACAAATCATCCAGATGATAACTAGTCAAGTTTCACCAGACCGAATCTGCGGCTTGCTCCATATTTGTTCCAAGGAAAACGAGTCAAATAAAAGTAGGGCGTTAGTGATGTCTTTGAAATGTCATTATCTCGTACTCATTACCCCGTCTCCCTTTCGGCATGTGATTTGTCTTTTTTCTACTAGTGTCATTAAGGAAGCCATCTTTTGGGACATGCGACTTGTGCAAGTTTGCCGTTCAGTATGTAGATAAC
Organism: Xenia sp. Carnegie-2017; assembly: GCF_021976095.1. Lineage (NCBI taxonomy): Eukaryota > Metazoa > Cnidaria > Anthozoa > Malacalcyonacea > Xeniidae > Xenia > Xenia sp. Carnegie-2017. The sequence continues at coordinate 7,706,608 of NW_025813481.1, forward strand.
GAACTCAAAACCCGTGGAGTTGAGGTATGCATTAACGTTTTCTCTTCTTGGCGACTTTGTGTCGCTGTGTGTGTGTGTGAACTCGACTCATCCAGATTGACGCCTTTGTAGGACGAGATCGAAGAAGCATTGGAAGAAATCTGCGACGCGCTTCCTTCATCATTGAAAACTGAGGTGACATGTTTTATCATTTCTAGTTACTTTTCCATGCTTGACAATACCAAAATACCTATCAAACAGCTTAGGTATTGAAATTTTTTTTGAACCATGTATTTCGGGTGTTTTCAAGAACGTCAGTAAACTCGCTTACTATATTGCGTGGCTATTTTCTGAGATTCCACCATATGCCGTGTGTAAGGTGCGTTTCGTTCAACCGATTCTCGTTATTTTCTTTGCAGTGCAATGCTTTGGTGAAGAAGTATGGTGATTTGCTTTTGAATATAATCATTGGCAAAATGACTCCGGATGAAGTTTGCGCGGTTCGTCTTGTTGTTTTCGTTTAAAGGCGTACATTTTTGTGCTTTTTCTAACTACAGAAACTAACGCGACATGTTTCTGTTCGAATGAATCTGATAATTTTTATGTTTCGTATTTACAGGAGCTCAAGCTGTGTCCCGCAGCCTCAGGGATATCGATTGTGAAGCACAAGTGTATTTTGGGCGAAACATTCTGGTGCAAGAGTTACGAAAACGCGAAACTGTGCAACGTAAGTGAAGCAATTATAGTTGGGATTGGTTTACCTGTGGGCGATAAACTTAAAAGGAAGTCTGACGAAGTGATACTCACCAAGAAGCCTCCCCCCCTCCCCGATTGAAATCATCTCTCAATATACATAGCGGCTTGATTAAATGTGAAGAGGGAATCTGAGGGATTTCTGCATGCACAGAGCACATGCATTTTGACATTCATCATTGTCATGTTATGTGTTGTATATCTGCTTGGATAGCTTCCGTAATACCATCTCAATTTGTGTAGTATTTAAGATGCGTGACCCGCACTTGATCGTCTAGACTGCCCTCAATCCAAACTTGATCGTCTAGATTACCCTTCATCCACCTTTATAGTCTAGATTACCCTTCATCCACCATCGATAGTCTAAATCGCTCTGTCCTCTTTAAAGCATATTTTCGTGTAAATAGGTCATTGGCTGGCTTATTAACAAGTGCTATTTACTGCATTATTTCGATTGTTTCACATGTCTCTAAAAGATACAAAACAAAGCTTTGTCCTAGACAATGAAAAAAAGGAAAGAAAAAACATCCCGTGAATAGCACTTTACGGCCTTATTGAAACCTGTCCCCACAAATTTATAGAATGGATCCCGATTGTGGCCGTCGGCAAGCTTTATTGCTAGATTCGGATTTTTAATTATCTATTACTTCCACGATAATAAAACAACTAAGAAATGTCGATCACTGTCTATGTATATTATTCCTTTCAATTTCTTTTAGGCACTGGAATATTGCAACTTCAAATGATTATTATGAACGGGCGCTGTGGAGCACGATTGAATTTTGTTTTGTTACCTAAATTTTGTCTGCACTTGATTTTCATATAGTCAATACTATTGAGCTATAATAATACATGGAACTATATCGAACATTTATGGTCTAGAGGATTTTGTATAACACGAATGGAAATTATTAATTAAATACATAATATAACTGTGGTGTTTATAAATGCGCACGTCTTCATATGTGAATTTAGATCGATAGCTATGATGTTTTTAAAGTTCCTTTTCTGCAAGCCTTATGATAGGAAGTAATCATGATTTGATTATTCGCTAATTAACTGTTTCCTATTTCGTAGCCCTTGCAGCGTGTAAAAAACACTTCTTCGGCGCGGGAGTTTTGAATTCCGTGGAAAGATTGAGTTGTAGTCATTTGATCTTATCGCAAAGTTCTTTCATAACTTTGTTTAGTCTTCAAAAAATTCAAATTGAAAACAGTAGGATAGGTTTAGTTGACGCTTGCTCTTACTTATGTTAATGTATCATTTGTTTCAGTTTATTTTTATGTGTGATTTTGGTGAAAATGTTGAAAAAGCCACACAATAATGCGGACTGTTTCCTCACGAGTACTTTGGAACATTCGTCGTTGAATGCTGCAGCATTTAGGTTAAAAAGTGCGATTAAATATGTGTGTGATCTAACTGTGTTTAATATTCGATTTTTAATTTCAAACTATTGTGATGCAATTCTGTGTTTAAAACAAAAAATTCTTAGCAGGTCCGGGAGGAGAGAAATGATTATCTGTTATTTATCTACATTGCTAATGTAAACTTGAAGAATGAGAAGATTACTTTTAATCAGTGACTTTACGATACTAGTATTTACCGTTTGATAAATGCAGTATTTAGAACGTCAACTAATCAAAATTAATTATTTGTCTTTCAAAATTTATTGAAAATGAACAAACGAATCAAAGAAGACAAGTCTATATCATTCTTCTTCCGAAGATGTTTTTAGTGATGCTGATTAAGTCTTGAATTCTCCTTACGTTCTTACAACGCATTGAAACGAGGTCTCGTATTCTCGTGTTCAACTCTCTGTTTCGCATCACCAGAGTCGGAACGCTTTTGAAATCAATCGTGAGACTTGGAGCGCATTTTGTGGGTTAATTTCAACTATAAATCATTATCAAGTTAATCATTTTGCTGCCCGTGAACAAGTTTAATATTTCGTCGGAGAAAAACGTGGGAATCTGGCGCTGTTTCTTCACAACATGCGGTTCAGTTGAAACTAGTGTGGAGTTGGTTTGATTATCATTTCTACTTTATTATTGTCCACGAATTTTGAATATTTTGGTTACATTTTTCTCGCCACCGGAACCCATCCGTCCCCCCGCTCTTGGGATCAGAAGTCACACTGCTTATTCCTTGCACCTTAAGTTCGCTGTCATATTTATTTCGGTGTGATTAACAGACTTGTGTAGCTCTCGTTTATTGTCTTAATGTTGAGAAAACTGTCATAGTGTAAAGTACAAATTTTCGTTGCAAATTGGAGGAGTTTTTGAACAGCAGAGAAGCTCATCCGTGTTTTTGGTAATTCTACTTGAAGATGTAGTAATTCCAGTGTGGTTATGGTATACGATGGGTCTTGAGTCAAATATATTTGAGATACTATTGGCTAATATATGAGGGATCAAAATTTCAATCTCTCGCGCCTTTCATAAACATTTCATGAAATCAAATTGAATTCATCATCGGACGGATTTTCAAATGGCAGAGGGAACGAGAAAGAATCCCTTGGAGTACCAACGCGAGTACAACGAGTTCATGCATAAGCTGAAAAGATATTTAGCTTCAAAAGAGTGAGTTAATGTTGATCAGTAACTAAAATTCCATGCTTAAAAAATGATGTGATTTTTTCTGTTTACCAATTAACTTAGTATGCCAATGAAGAAATTACCTCAATTTGGTGGACAGGACATTGATTTGTATCTTTTGTATAAAACAGTGACAAATTTTGGTGGTTGTCTAAAGGTATTGTCTGTTTTCCTTTTGGTTTATATGGGCTTTTTTCATTTTTGTTTCTCTATTTAACATCACTTTGTAGGTGACTGACGATTGTAAATGGCATGAAGTTGCAAAGAACTTTAACCTTCCTCAAAGCTGCCTTAACTCGGCATTTGCATTAAGGCAGTTGTATGTTCGGTAAGTTGCAGCCAAATATATGCTTTTCTACTCTCGATTTCAACTTTTTTAAGAACTACTTTATATACACATTTAAGTCATCAAATATTTAAATGAGTATTCAAATATTTCATTTATTCAATATTGACCTTCAAACTTGCCTCTGATTGGTTGTCTAAATATATTAACCAATATGAACATTGTAGTGAACTATGTGATTGAAATCGTAGTCGATACTCAATAGTAAATTTCCAAATGAAAACTGAAATTGAAAGTTAATGTCTTCAAAATCATGTTTTGTTGCTTTTTTCAAGCAGTGAAGTAGTGTTACTCAAATATGGAACATTCCTCACGAAATAATAAGAAGCAATGTAATCACATTTGCTTTTTTCTTATTCATAGCAAACATAGACGTCAATCCTGCAATAATTCATATTCATATATTCAGTTATGCCAGGCTGATTTCTTTTGAAAGTGAAATTGTTTTGAAAAGAAATTAGCCAGGCATAGCAGAATATATGAATATGATCCCCCAATTAAGACAGGATTTTCGCCAATGATAGCAAATGTTATTCAAAAATGCTGGTATTCATTAGGTTTTGTTATCTCTCATTCATTTCTCAATTTGTCGAACATTTTTAGAGATATATAATTCTCTGGTTGCCATTGTAGATCTTTTTACAGAATTTACATGTTTTTTTTACAGACAACTTGAAAACATAATAGACTGTACTTTTTGCTTTCAAAAAAGATGTACAATTGGGGATGCTACTCCCCCAATCAATGAACAAACTAATTTCATTTGTGATAACATAAGTACTTACTGAGCTTTGAAACTGTCATTCAGGTCCATCATTATCGATAGCTTTGCTGTTATTGGACTTTGCTTCAACCTATTTACTGCATGACCAAAGACTTATAAATAAAATGATGATTACTTCTTTTGCTTTAAGTTATCTTCAAAGTTTCGAAAAGCTATATTTTCTGGGAGAGGATGGCGAAGATACTTCATTACCACGACCTAACTTATGGAGTCTTGCTAACAATGCATCACAAGTCATTCCTCAATTGTTTGACAGAGGTATGATGTTGAATCATATTTGGAAAAGAAGCTTGCTTTGGTTCAACTAGAGGTGTCAAAATCATTCACAGATTTTCATGTATTTGTGCTGGGGTGATGCTAAAAAGTTTAGGGGGGGTGAGCTGGTAAAGAAGTGATGTAGGACCAAGTAAGTTGGGTAGTGCAGCCATAAGATAGTAGTGTAGAAAGTTGTAATAAAATCCAGTGGAGGGGTGGGTTAAAATGTTTTCATAGACAGCTGAGCAATTCATTTCAGGTTAACACCCATTGCACCCCTCAGAAAATTCATTCTTGGTCAAAGTGAATTGACATCCATAACATCCATAATGAATTTGGTCGAATTGACTCGAATGCTGTGAAATTATTTTAGAGACTACCTACCATAGTTTTTCTTATCAATTTCTCTAGATCCTTTGAGAAACTTCGAACGGCTTGTGTTATCTTTACAATCTGGACTTCCCAACGAAGTGGATTTTGCAATGAATATTTGCATGTTGCTATCAAATGTGAATAATTCTGTGTTTAGCTTGGTAAAGGTAAGAACTGCCTTGGTTCAATTTGCCGTTGAAAAATATGACACAGATATTGTCAATTGTGGCATGTACATGCTTCTTATGTATTTTATTATAGGCGCCTTCTGTTATTGACATGATATTGGCTCATGTTGGTATTTTTGATGAAGGTACTACCATGTCGTAATGATAGCTTGAGTTGTTTGTCATTTTCCATGTAATTATGGATTTGATGTTTTTATATATTTCTACAGATCCTTGTGGATCAAGGGATCTCTATCTGCAATGGTACAAAAATTCAGGAAAGGATTTTCTCAAGGTAGATTTAAAAGATCGTTGATTCTGCTGCTTTCTTTGGCGTGCTCTGTTTGTCAACAGTAGTGAAGGGACACCTTGCACCCTGATACTTTTTAATTAATGATGTGCCTTTGTGGACCACAGAGACGAGGAAACATTAGAGCCGCTGCCCCCCACTTTTTCTATGAACCATTTTTTTGGGTAAAATTCCGTGTCCCACATATAAAGTATTTTTCAATTGATTTTAAGGGAACATGACATGGCCAAACATGTATGTTTATTTAAACACACCTCCCTGGCCACTAACAGCATGCAACACACACACCCCCCTGGCCACTAACAGCATGCAACACCCCCATCCCCCTGGCCACTAACAGCATGCACTGCCATATCTATAAAATTTGAACCATTAGATCAATTTTACAAGTTTTTTTAATTTTGTTATTTTTTAGTTTTGGCAACGTGTCTTAAATTGTGAAGAGATCAAACAACTTCTGCCTACATTCAAAGAGGAAACTGCTGTGGAAGATGAAGATAATGATGTGGACAGTTTGTTCAATCTCGAGCAGAGTGTAGCTCACAAAGACTTTGAACTACAGCGTGTGCTACAGGTAATATTTATGAACTTGCATGGTACATACCTATTACATGGATATGGTTGGATCTTGTTTTTCATGAGGAATTTGCGCATTGTGTACGGCAATTTATTGTAAATATGTATATATGTGAACTGTACATCCTGTGTCCCAAGTGCAGGAATCCCCATTATTGCACTTTGGTGATAGCCTGGAGGGCACATTGTTATACTCGTTGTATATAAATTTATACATATATAGGAAGTTTTTGTGTTTTGATTCTCCGTAATAACAGTGCTCGATGTGTGTAGGCAAAACGTAAATATACAGGTAGCAGAAAAAATTCACAAAAGTACAATATTGGGATGAAAATTTAGTTTTGTGAATTTTTTCGTCTACCTTACAAACTTTTTTTTCTTTTTTTATATAAATACATTTTGGTGATCTTCATCTCTTGATGTATTTTAGATATAATCAGTTTCTTGTTCTAGGTTTGCACCATCTTGCATAACTTTTCATTTGACAAAACCGATTCCTCTGTTCTGTCCTCACATCCAATGTGCATAAGGTAAAAATTTTGGTTTTACTCTGTTTTCAATATCTCGACGTTCTCTACGTTCTTAATCGTGTTTTTCTTTGCTTCACAAGGTTCTTGATGCTGTGCCTTCACAGCAAAATTGGTTCGCTGAAGAAACTGGCGACAGATACCATTGCGAACCTCGCTGATAAGATGATTTTAGAGCCGGTCGAATCTTTGAATTCGCAACTGTTGTTCTTCATGATCGACTCCTATCTCAACGGTTGTGATCGCTACAACAGGCTTTGTGGTTAGTTGCATTTGAAACGTCTGAACAATAATAGTGCTTGTTATAGCTACATTTTGTAAAAATTGATGTGGCATCCACAGGACGATGTTCGGTCGTTCAGGATGAGTCATAGGTACATATGGTATTTATGATATTAAAGAATCTGACAATGTATATGGTTATAGTCTTCGAGGTTATTTTTCTTTATTTTTGAATTTTCACACGTTAAGCTATCGCGATTACAATGGCTCCGCCGAGACGAGAGTATGATTAATGACATTTTGGTTTTGTTGTATTTACATTTAGCCATCAACGTTTTACGGAAATTATGCCTCAGGGAAGAGAACCACGAGTTTATATGCAACGCTTTGGACGTGCGAATCTACGAGGTTCTCGTGACTATTTTGCTTCTGGAAGACGTGCAGGTATATACTTCATGTTCCAGATTTCTTTTTCTTTCATGAATAGAATTTTTTGATTATGAGATTCAGAAAAATGTTTACACGGCCCGATGGCTGATTGTTCCCGTTTTGTCTTGCACTCCGGAAACTTTGCCTCCGAGAAATTTTGAATTTTTTGAAAAGTACGAAGGATTTTTTTTAAATTTAGCTATTAATAGCATCACTTGAAGCGCTTTACCAGTTAACTAATCTTGGTCAAGTTCCCTGTGATTATGTCGTAGCTGTGGAAAAGAGTATCGGTATGTGGAAATCATTTGTTTATAGTAGACTGTAGTGCTGATGCTATTAGGCCTTTCATTATCTTTACGACGCATTTGGTTATTAACTATTGCTGTTGTCAGTTGCAAATTATCGAGTAGGTTAGGTACGCTTAAGCCTACAGCCCGAGCTTCGGAGAGGCTCGTAGTATTTAAACATAATTAGTGTTTAGTTTTTGCTATTCCAGACTAGCTAAATGTTCTCAGCGGTCCAACTGTTTATGCTGTTGAAAACTGTACAAGCGATTGAATATTGAGGAAAAATAGCTTTCGTACTATCTACTGTTTAAATGCACAATGCCCAGAAATCATAATATAGTGGGTTTTCCCAGGTTACCCTGGTCATGTAAGTGGTTTTCGAAATTTTGTTTGAACTTTAAAATGAGCTTTTCCATGTTGTTTACACACTATGGGTTATAAACACAAGCCAGGAAATGCAAAGAAACGTTAGGAGCACAAACGTCGTCAGGAGACTAAACTTAGGGTTTGGATTAGTTCATAAATATTTCTTCAAGGCCCACAACTTTGTCTTAGCCTACAGGTCCCGTAACTAGTCATCCTCCACAGGCTGTTGTAGCCCTCTTCATTAAGGAATTTTTTCTGTGATATGGTTACCTTGTTTTTGTGTAGTGTTATTTCAGTTTGATGTTAAATTTCCCAGGGTGGAGGCGAGACTGGGAATATTTAAACGAAATTCAATGATGACTTGTTGGAATTACTACATTGCTGAAGAAATATGATATTGTTCTCTTACGATCAGGCTCTCGAATGTTTGTTTTTACACCACTTCTACATTCACATTGAAAAATAGTACACAGACAGACTAGGTGCCATGTCGTCTTTATTTCAAAGATATGTAAAGACATTTTTGTTGGTTCATGCAATAATGTGTCTTTGTGTCTTTTCATGTACGCTCCCAAAGGTTTGCCACTGTTTGTGTCTAAGACAGTTGAATCACGATGTGATGAAATACTTGGTGTAGCACACAACCAGTTTTTTTCTTTTACATCACTGTTGAGTTGTGGCATGTTTTGTTTCATGAATAGCGCTTTGCGCTTTAAACACGAGAAGTTAATTAGGATTGTTATTTTCACAACGATGTAAAAACCTATTATTGCATACTCCCGTTTCTTGCGTAAAGTAGCCATGAATTCAAGTTAGCACATACTTAAATAGATATGGGAATGTCTTTTTTGAAATGAAGACGAAGTATTACAAACCAAGTCTGTTTTTGAATTTGAATCTCAAGATCAAATTGCTCTTTGATGGTGGAAATTCCCATATTAATCCACCATGTTGCAAGTTCATTAAAGAGAGGATTTAGAAAGGATATTATGTAAAGTGGATACACCAAAAGGGCATTTCTAAGTGGCCTTAACGAGTGCCAGGCAACTTTTTCTCAATAAGCGAACAATTGTTCTGTGTACTTTCTCAAAAGTAAGATTTTGGTGTGGCGAATCGGTGTTTAAATTCTTTGATTGTCAAAACCGAGGTCAACACGAAAGTTGCTGCTTTTTCTGACAAAACTATTTATTATAAAATTAACATATTCAGCTTATAAAGTTATTTGGCCTACAAGATCAAAAGAGATAATGTTCTGAATAAACATCGTTAACATTGAATACTTTAAATATTAGAAATTCTTGTTGCTATACTCCACGTTTGCGTGGAGTCTTTCAATGCCGACATGTTGGCTGAGATGAAAGTGGTGGATAACTACCAAGGGACTGTAGTAGGTGCGTATGTATAAACATGCTCACTTGCAATGCGCTAATGAGAGTTTGATTATAGATCTAGCCTAATGTGACATGCGGTTGTTTTTATAATCTCTAGTTTCATCTACTGCGTCGGCAGGTAAACATTTGCAGCAAAAATCGCTTGCAAGCAGCAGCACAACAGAGGCGAGCCATGTTTCGGATGCTGAGGCCGAGGTTATCGCCCATCATTGGTGAGTACCATTTTCCTATGAATTTTAAAGAATAAAGGATGCATTTGGATTTTGTTGGATTGAAATACAAAAACCGAGAACACCCGTTTTGTGCATGTTTTGAAAGGTTGCCATAAACCTTTTTGAATGGAAGAGACGAACATGTCATGACTCTTACTTTGATCTTACCAAATATGATGATGTGTGGATCATTTATTACATCATCCTCTTGCTTAAGACCAATTTCCACATTAGAGGTAACGCGCACTGAAACTTATCAAAACAGTATGTGTCTTAACAATGTCAGCTATTGTTTATTTGTCTACTGACGTACGTAGCAGCTTTATAGTTGATATTGCATAAACTTTTATTTCAATATGCGAATCGCCCGGAAATGCTGAATATTGCATTTTCAAACTGCGCATGCACAATGATATCTTACGTTTCTGATACCGAAAATGGAAAAGGTGTTAAGTCTGGTCATCACTTAAAAAACACAAGGATAAGCATACGTGTTCTCACCAGCAATAACATTAGCATATAAGCACAAAGAGTTATGTTGATCTTATGCTTATGCTTATGTATATGTCCGTAAGTGTGGAGCAGGCTTTACTGTAATTCAGCGATCTGTGCTGTTACTTACGTTGTGATTTTATAGGCTTCGTAATCTTTATGATGTCGATTCCTCGAGCTCTGTACTTCAACGTGATCTTTATGCGGATTACATGACGTCTTGTGGTAAAACAGCGAAGAATACTCTCAATGTTTCCTCGTTCTTCAAAATTGTCAGGTAAGGAACGCTTCTTTGTTGGATGAGCGGCTCTTTTACACGTGATCGTGGCGTCTAAATCGGTATATATTTTTTCTTTTCTCTTGTCCGAAAAGGTCTCTGTTCCCAAACTTACAAATCGTTAAATTGTCTGGTGGAGGTCAAACTCTTTATGCTCTTGTGGGGATGAGACGTAAGCTGCCCCCTGGTCAATACTTCATGCAAGCGCCTGCAAGTCATCCTGCCCCCTTACCGCAGGCAAGTTTGCCACCTTCAACCCGTACTATGCAGAAAACTGCATCAGCCCCTATGGATCCTAGTCATTTTAGAACATTACCCACATCGCCAGCGGCTGCTAATATTCCCAATCGTCCACAGTCTCCTTTTCGTGGTCAAAGGCATGACGCAATACTCGCAGCCGGTGGACAGTCTGCTAGTTTACAATCGAATGTAAGACCCGTAAACTCTGCCTCTTTGCCTGTTGGTATGAGTGCTTCAGAGTACTTGGGAAGTTTAGCCGGTTCAAAACAAGGTGTTCAAAATAATGTTTCTACGATTTCTTGCTCCATTGTTTCAAACACGGCTTCACGTTTAGCTGCTCCTGCGTCGTTAAGTCATGAACCAATCAGCGTCAACTCGACTTCGAAAGGAAGCCCGGTGGGGGTGACTTCAATTCCTAGTTCCTTTCAATCAGGTGCTGTCTCTAATATTGCTAGCAAAACGAATGGCAATCACGCGAGCAACAACAGTAAAGCCCATGGATACACCATGAACGCATGCAGCAATAGCGTGAAAACACGTGTTCAAACTATTTCGAACGAAAATCGTAACATCATCGATAAAACAGCAACAGTGAATGGGACTGGGGATAAGTCGAAAACTTTAAACTCGTGTTCTCCATTGCAAACAAGCGCTCCCGTTGCAAATGGGTGAGATTTTTTTTTCTATTTATTTAATTACGAGTTCTTCTGTCTTTTCCAGTTTGGATATTTTCTAAGGATGGTTTTGACTGTGATGGATAACGATAGTTTCAGCATAATATCAAGAATTATTCAGACCGAGGTCAATGTTATATGCCGAAGCGAAGCTTCTGTGAAAAACCCTGACTGAGGTCGGAATGATTCTTGATATGCGCAAAACCGAATTCAACAATTATTAATCTTATGATACGTTACCAACAGATGGCAAAACATTGAGATTTATCTGTAGGCTCTTAGCCAATCACAATCCAAATTGCACCGTATAATAATTGTATAATAATCCTAGTTAACGGTGTTTTTTTTTGTTTTGCAGACCCACGGTCAACGGCGCTCTTTACGTTGGTGAAGAAGAATCAGCTGCAAAAGTTTTATCCGAATGCAGCGAAGTAGTTATTTCCGTTGTGGAGAATTCGCGAGCAACTACTAGACGACCGAGTGATGAGGTGTTTCCTGGTGGGTTGGTATCAACTAAGAAAAGACCACCATCCATACTGGGTGATGTCACAGCCAAGGATGGGGAACAAACTTTGCTCATTAATGGCCCATTTGTCGCGAGCGAAATGTTACGGAACGTTGCTAAGCGTCAGCGAAAACAATCGCAAACCACGTCACACTTAAATGGGTCTTCGGAGCAAAAAGGTCTGGGGGCTTGGGACGAAATTGTAAAAACGCAGGCGAAGCCTCCTTTGACTTTGCCAAAGCTGCCGATTGCAGTAAATGGGGTTCGACTGGACGTTTTATCTGAACCTATAAAGAACCATAATCCTGGAACAACTACCAGCAGAGAAGTTGGTAATATGTCACACAGCAATACCAATGCTGGTATTAACCACAACACTGAAATCGCTGGCAATGGTGGTAGCAATGCAAATGTATCTGTCAGTAACTTTGAGAGTACAAAAAGTCGAAGTGCTGCCGGTGACGTTGCGATGAGTGTTGGCAATAGTAGTTCGGTCAATGCTGTTTTAGCGGCAAGAAAAAATGCGGATGTAAGCGAATCTTCTGGAGTCGTAACCGAATCTTTGCCATCTGTGAATTCACGTGAACAAACTTTGATTAGTAATTCTGTAACTACGGTTGCGGATAGTGCTGTTCGTACTACGGTTGGAATCTCAACTCCACAAGATGAGAAACATGAGAGCAATTCCCGGGTGGAGAAATCACCCGCTGGGGTTTCAACATTTAGATGTTTGTGGGCTGGTTGTGATAGGTAAGAAATATGACAGAAGAGAAAACTTCTGGCGCTGTGTACACATTTAGATATCTGTGGGCTCTCTTGTGAATTGTCATAGTTAAGCCTGTTATGCTTTTCTAGCACCTTAGATATCATGGAAACGAAGACTGATCTCACTAATTTATCTTTTCATTGTTAAAAATTAGCATTAAAGTTAGGAATGTAATAATGTGGTCCGTGACAGTATTGTTCTTGTTCCAGTTCATTTTCAAACTCGAAGTTGTTATATAATCATTTGGTCAGCGTTCATGCACCAAAGGAACATATGTTTACTTCATGTCAGTGGGAAGGCTGTAATCATGTTCGGCGATCGAGATCGTCACTGCTCTTCCATTTAAGGGTAAGTAAGACTACTTTGGTGTTATAACAGATGAATCTAAAATTATTTAGTTCAATTGCTTTTCAAGTGTAGTGTTTAATTTTTGGCTTGTAATATCAACTCTTTGAACTATGTATACCGCATCTTCATTGCTGCAAGGCAATTTTCATTTTTACTTTCTTAATTACAATTTGAACATGCAGTAACCTCGCTATAATTACCTTATTGTATTTTCTATTCATTGGAATATCTTATTTCAATCTTTTAGCAACGTCATTTGTCTTGCACACGAGCTAAAGACTTCAAACCCGTTAAGACTACTCCACCTGCCAGTTCCACTAATCAACCCAGTGGATCACAGCCTACACCACCTGCTCCTGCACCTCAAGGGCGTCCAATGTACCATCCACATCCCTCCGTTAACCCGTTGCTATTAAATCTAAAAGAGCAATTGTTACATGTTAGTATATGGATATTAATTCTCTGCAATGTCGATATTTTCACATCCCATTGTCATTTTTTATTGGTAGACGGAACAGGAATCGCCTTTGACCAAATCTGCTCGTCTAACATCGGCTCTTGTGCTACGAAACATAGCCAGATATTCGCAATCGGGGAGAAGGTAATAATTATCATGTTTAATTATTTGATTTCTCGTTCATTGTTTCGTAATACGTGACATGAATGCTAATGTGTAAGACAACCTTAAAGATGCTTGTAGATGTAGATCGTCTAGGTTAGTAAAGTCCTGAGAAGGATTGTTGTTGTTGATGTTGACTGACGTTTCGAAAAAATTAGTGGTAGTCATCTTAAGAGTTAAACGATTGTGCAAGCCGGAAATTGAAACAAAACTTTATAATTGTTTAAATCGAGAATTTGCACTCGAAAAGCAAGTTTAACTTACACGTGTTTTTCCAATATTTTTTGCCAAAAATAATAAACTTTTTTGTAAGTTGTGGTTTGACGACATGAATATATGAATTTCGTTGCTTTCCGAATATTTAGAAGATTAAAGCGTTTCGAGTCGTCATTCGCTGAGATAATCTGCTCAAAAGTCGAGTCAAGTGGTGTAATCGCCGTTTGTCTTCACGAATTAACACGATTGCGCAAGGAAGACACGCTTCCAAAGAGATGACCGTCAGAAACGGGGCTAAAGGGATTTCGGGACCTATATTATTTATTATGTATTATATGAAATATTCAAAACCGTCTATTATAAAAAATTATGAACAACTTACATCTTTTGTTCTGGATGATCTATAATTGCAGCAAATGTTGGTGATCAAGGCGAGCCCTTCTCCTCAATTTCCGATTGATGGGTTTTATAGTATGTGTGAAGCATTTGTGTTTCATGTCACTGTCCAGTTTTAACCACACAAAAAGGATCAATCAAATTTTGAAAATTTTGCTGAAATCATTCAATTCGATATAAAAGTGGAGAATAATCATTAGGCTGAGATTACAATCAAACTCGTCAATCTGTTTTTTTTGCTTCTTGTAGCCAGTTGAAACGCAATCAGAGAAGTGTAAATTTATAAAATGAGATAGTTGATTTATGACTGCAGAGAGGCTCTAAGTCCTGACGTAAATTTATGTTACACCGAACTGAAAAGTCTGAAAGTAACGGCAACTCTCTCGTTTACGCCCAATGCCATTTTCCACACAACGTATATGGTTTGTCTATACAGGTTTTGCTTTCCATAACAATATACCCTCCCTCCCTCCTTTCTCGCCAACACCACCTTCGTTTGTCGCTTGTGTATAAATTATCTCGAATGATAGACCAACGTTGGCTATAAATTGCTCGATTTGTATTGATTTAGGTGAAAGTGTTGTCGATATACCGTAATGTACCTGTACATATATATTTATTTCGAAGAAATTTCTCGCTGTTTCTTTGTATCGTAAACTGTCGTTATAATCTTTTAAATGTTCACGTTTTACTGTTGAAGTATATTTACACGACTGTTGTGTTTTTACTCGGTCATTTTTAGATATTTTCAATGTACCTGCTTCCTTGCTAAATGTGAGAGATATTTATTGCAAGAGTACTTTACTCTAGCTTTTACAATTTGACTTTTTTATGATTGTTTTTTTTTTGCATTCGTACTTAACAGTTTTGTTAGACTCGTGATTTGGTTTTGTACATGTGAGGTGCACGTGCGTCTTTCCGGTGGAAAGTGGCGGAGGGATGGGGCTCATATGATTGTGTTAAACTATTTGGTTTTAGTCACACGTTTTCAAAGTAGTGTCCAATGGGGTTAAAGTTTGATGTAGTCGAGGTCAGCGGTCAACCAACATCAAAGTAAGCATGACATCCGTTACTGGTCGACCCGTTTCATTACCTATTTGAAATAACATACCAAATATCAACTCACGTGTGCACCGGCAGCACAGCAATGACGCACACGCGTTATGACGCACGGCCTTGATGAAAACGCTAAAATAAATATGCAACCTTGGTAAGCTACCTACTGAACTTGCGGCCGTGGTGGAAGGATTGGAACTAGTTGGGCCGTGCATGGAAGGATTGGAACTAGTTGGATTGAAGGCTTTCAACTTTGGCGGGAACTAAAACTAGCCTTCCCACAAGAGTGATAAACATGATGGCGGAGTTTCACTTTCGAAAGACTCGTTAAACTGTTACGTTTGGTCTAACAATAACGTCAACAGTTAAAACATTCTGGGTTGTTTTGCTCCAACGTATAATGTAGAACATTTCGTTACCTGCTGAAGCAGTTTGCCGAGGTAGGAATGTAGAAAATTGAAGAAGTGAACCATTTGCTAATTGCTCAAGACAGTTATCGAAGGATTTCAAAACGAAGACACGATATAAATTTTGTATGTGAAATACTTTTGTTTCTGAATTATTCGTAGATGAAGTGCTTAAATGTTAAGAAAATATTTCTAATATTCATATCATAATGTCTTGTCAGCTTTTCAACTAGCGAAGTAGACGGTAAGTTTTTAATGAAACTACAATCGTACACAGTAATCACTGCCTATTAATACTAGCTGTACATATCAACACAATCAAATTCTTCTAAATCTTGCTGAGGTATGTTAAACGCAGAATTTTGTTGTGTTTTCTTTAACTTTAGTTTTGTGAGGCCTTCCTAAATCATTGTTTGGTTTTCTTTGTTGACTGTGGTTTCACTTTGTGCGCTTTCTTTGTGGTCTCTGTCTTCCTTGGGACTCCCGACTTTTTCTGTACCCCACTCAATCCTCCTGTAATGAAGGAAATACTCCAAGCTTGGTAGTTTGAAAGTCTTCAAGTATGACGCATAAAATTGTAGGTGTTAGTAGCTACACAGTTTTTATATGATTTTTACCTCCCATTGATGTTGTGCCAGGCAATGCAGCACTTATTGCCGCATCTCCACCTAGTCCCCCTCCAAACCTGGATAATCCACCTTGATTCATCATTTCTCCTCCACCTCCCAATGCAGCAGTTAAACCACCTTGGGCTCCTCCTATTGCTCCTCCAGCACTTCCTGTGTTACCCATTAATGCTCCCATGCCACCTCCTAAACCACCTGCATTAACTCCACCAATAGGGAGCCCAGACGGCATTCCACTTGCTAACCCAGGGCTTCCTCCACCAAGAAGTTGTTCTAGTTGACCTGAACCACTTCCCATACTTCCTAATCCTCCCATACCTCCTAATCCTCCCATACCTCCTAATCCTTCCATACCTCCTAATGCTCCCATTCCTCCTAATCCTCCCATCATTCCCATCATGCCTCCACCTAAACCACCGCCACCACCAAGGCCTGCCATACCACCTAGAATTCCCCTGGGTACCAGTATTGGCAAAGCTGGTAGGTTAGACCTACTCCATAAGAACGGAGTTTGAGCCATGCCAGAGGGAACTGCGGCTGATGGCCATCTAAATCTGTAAAAAAGACGTTGGTTAATACTCTACATTTTAAGCTTTCGTAGGCAGTTTTGATCGATCAGATGCTATCGGTAATTCCATCACTGTTAATTGTCTTCTCCTATTTCAAGGCTTGCTATGCCAAAGCCTTCTTAAACTTCTGTATTTTTCACGTACCCAGCACCAAAAGGAAATGGATCAGCAGGTGGCTCTGGATATCTAAAAAACAGTCGTGAAAACGGTTGCAAATGATACCTAAGGAATAGGCTAAGTTTTTATCTGCCATTCCCACCTTTCTTCATCAAACATTCAATTTTACCTTAAATTGGGTACTCCCAATGGCTCGGCTGACACTGGCGTGAATATTGGAGACACTTGTCTTTTTTGCATTTTCAAATCTTTTTCGTCTATGGATCTTCTCTGAAATGTATGAGATAGAAGTACAAAATCAGAGTTTTGTTTTATTCAAGAAACTGCTATTACACAAACAATGTATGACGATAAAGTGTTTTTGTCTTCGCTAATTTACCTTAAAGTATTTTGGTCTATTCACAGACGATCTCCTCGTGGTTTGGACATCTACCTTTACACGTGGGGAACCAACGTGGATATTTCGTGTTGGCGGGACATCCATCGGTGCGTACGCATAGGATATAGGTCGCGGCGGAGAACTGGCTGCAATTCTTGGATCTGTTACCAGTGGAACCTTTAAATTTGTGGAATTTGGCATGATGTCATGATAAGGTACGAGGGTAGTTGGTAGTTGAGTCTTTAACACTTAAAATGTCACGATTTCGATTTGACTTCTCGGTGTTTACTGATGTATTTTTAAAACAACGAGTCCTGATTCCCGTGTGTTTTTGTTGTTGTTTTTAAAAGCATTAAATGTACTTGTTACTGAAAAGCTCATTTAATATGTAAAAGAAATGTTGAACTATTGACCTTCCTGTTAAAATACCGACATGGGATAAATCGTGGACCCTGTTACAACTCGCGCTGAGTTTTAAAAAGAAAAATGAAACAAAAAAAAAGAAACTGTTGTCCTCCAATTTTCATAAAACTGCGCCTTGTGTCTTAAAAATTTCAGCAGCTAGTGTATAGAGTATATGGTATTAAGTTTTTCTACTTGCCGAAAGTGAACCTGCGACAGGTGATGAGTATGGTGCTCCATCAATAAGCGATGATGCTATAGGCATCGGGACTGTTTGCCGTTTGGCGTATTTTGTCTGGTCATTCTTCTTCTTTTTGAGGGATTTACTTTCCTCCGTGCTTTGGTCAGGTAAATTGCCGCTTGAGCTTTCATCTTTATTATCTATTTTATCGACGAGAAAGGATTCATTTTCAACGTGTATGACATTCATAATGTAATTCTGTTGTTATTCATGGCTTCAAGCACAGACAGTAATCAAGACTTTACATAGTGTAAGACTATACATATAGACTATACAAGTAATATATATATATAGACTATACACTATACATATCCCATGGATATGTGTAGTGTATAGTCTATATATATATATATATATATACAAAGTGTATAACAATGAAGTATATTATATATATATATATATAATATACTACACTTTGTATACAGTAAATGGTTTGAACCCTGGAGTATCGTTACATGTTTGTAAATGTCGATCGTCCAGGTTGGTATAGTCCTGAGAAGGACTGTTTTTGTTGTTGTTGACTGACGTTTCGACAACCCTAGCGGTAGTCATCTTCAGAGTCAAATGAGGAGTAAACGTCAGGTTAGCCGTATTTGTTATCTGGTTCTTACGTCATTGTATTGTGTGTACAGGAAATGTTTATTGTCATTGTGAATTAGTATGAAGTGAAATATTTTTATTTTTAGTTGTGATGTGTGATTTAGGTGTGATGTTTTTAGTTACAACTAAAACCACACATTATATATATACAAAGTGTATAACAATGTGCCCTCCCAGCTATCACCATAGTAAAATGGTGACTTCTGCACTTGGGACACAGGATGTACGGTTGTAGTGTATAGTCTTATATAAATGTATTGTCTAAAGTTACCTAATGTAATTTATCTGAAAACATGTGCGACCCACAAAAATTGACATTCTCTTTGGCCTTTTAACAAACGCCACACTCTGCAAACTTTGATACGGCAAAGTAATAAAAAATTCATGAAATACAATGTTCCGCACAGACTCTAACTCTGAGAATCGCCACAACATCTACCTTGACTTGTTCTCATAAAAGTTGCTCTCATCAAATAAGGTCAAAACAATCATTGTTTACAATGTTGTATAGTATTTTGAAAGTCAAACCAATGAATCAATTGTCAATTGAGAAATTCTATACCGTATTTGTGGCGCATCTCATCATTTTCTTTTTGTTTGCTGTCGTGTGCCTTTTGGCTGTTTTTCTCTTCTATATTATTTTGTATACCTTCCAAATTTGTCGTTTGAGAATCCTTTTCCTCGTTATTGCTGCTTTTGTCTGCCCTTACACTCGAGCGATAATGTCCTCCAAATCCTCCTTGGACTAAATTACTCCCAAGCATTGTTGATGAGTCTTGACCCAACCCTAAACCAACTCCAAAACCAGTGCCCCCTAACCCAAAGGGTACCCCACTGTATCCTCCTCCTAAACCGTAATCTCCAAAACCCGGGTAACCCATCCTTGTCCATCTCCGTGAATATTTCCACCTATTGTTGATCCAATCACTTGTCGTCTTTGTGAGTGTCCCGTGTCCTCATCACGAGTCTTCGTGTTCGCTTTATCACGTGTTACCTTAGAACGATATAATCCATTGCGGCCAAATCCTGCACTGTTGGGTAACGGAACACCTGTAGCCAGATTGTAACCGTATGAGTAGCTAGTTGGATATGGTGAAGGATAGAATTTTCCTGTGACGCCTGCATAAGTACTCGGGTGAAAACCTATGATTTGCTTACGATCGATTTTATCAGATGAATTTTTCTTCTTGCGTTTAGGAACTTTAGATCGGTAAAACCCAAATGGATAGCCAAGACCAGGGTAGCCATAGCCATAGCCCAGACCATAGCCATAGCCCAGACCATAACCCAACCCGTACCCTGGTATTCCTGCTCCATTGGCTAAACCATATGAAAGATAAGGAGCATCTAAGTATGATGGAAAACATCTCTTGCCGCTTTTCCTTTTCCTTTCCCTTTTGGTACTTTAGACTTACACAGCCCATAAGGGTAACCGTATGAACCAATGCCGTACCCGAACCCTGGGTAACCAATAAGTTGGCTAAACCCTGGAAAGAGTCCTACTCCAAGCCATGGCGAGACTCCTAATCCACCATAGCCAAAACCGTCTCCAAGCCAGCGTTTTGCTGTTTTTTTAGCAGACTTTTGCCCAGGCGCTGATGCATAGAATGGACGGTCGATGAATCCTGGGAAATAACTCGGGAATCCATGCTCCGGACTTCCATGCCCCGGGTATCCATAACCCGGGTATCCATACCCCGGGAATCCAAACCAGATGCCATATGGTCCTAGTCCTCTGTAGTGACCAAGACCGTAGTCACCACCATCATAACCGAAACAGCGCTTGGCCGAGCGGTTCTTGCCTTTAGGAACCATGCATCGTACAAAATAAGGTGGCATTCTCTGATGGACGTTAATCGGGAAATCATAAATGTAAGGCATCTTGCCACTCATCCATTCCTTACCGAGTCCGTATGGTAACAATTTTTTGGTCGTTCGTACTCTTCCTTTTTTTTTATCTTTATGTCCTTCAATTTTGGAACGCAGTCCTTCAGGCTGTACCGGCGTGACAGATCCAAGATATCCATTGTTACCAAAGTAACCTGGGTCTATTGTGGCTTGTGGTGAGCCAAGGTGAGGTCCAATATGGATTGCGTTGACCATTTGTTTTTTCGCAGCTTTGGCATTCACTTATTAGCGAAATCAAATATGAACGAATTAGTGTCGTATTGAGATTTGTGGTGAAACATACAGCTATCGATATAAATTACACCTCATATTATACACCTCACGCATGCTTAGTTATTTTAGCGCGCACTGTTGTGTTTCAAAGTTTGCTGTCAGGGTTTTTTTAGCAGATGTGCTTTCGTGAACATAGCTGTAAACTATCTACTCTATCATACCGTGGGAAAGTCAAATTTATATTTCGCGTGTATTTTACTGTGAAGACGCAATAGACACTGAATCTTAAGAACTACCCGTTCAAAATACTAACGCATGAAATGCGAAAAGACACATTATACATAACTTCTTGCTGACATTTCTAATCTTCCGTACCTTTGTTATTATAGTTTGTTTCTCTTTTTTGTTTTGGCAAACTATCATCTTTATCGAACAGTTTTTGAAACAATTTTCGAATAAATCGCGGCATCGGTTCACGCGTTTTCATATCTTCAAGCCCCATTGTATTGGCAGCGAGAAAAGTCAGAATCATGGCTGTGAACATTTGGGTCCTTTTCATCATTTTGGCGATTCACTATCGAAAGCGCAGTCGTTAGTTAATTGTAGTTTTTCGACAAGCGAAGTTTTATGGAATCATAGCTTACTTGGCGATGATCAATTTCTGACTTTTGATGCGTAAATCACCTGTAATTTTCCTTTCAAAAGTGCATTTGTGTTTATAGATCTTTAGATGATTCATTAAATATTAACAGCGACGAACGTTGAACTGTATCAATAACTGGACGGCTAACTTTCTGTTAGTAAATTTGTCTTCACTTGCGTTTTCGCTATATATATTAAGTCCTGTATGTTGTATCTAATATTGTTGTTATGAAGTTTTGGACATGCGTGAAAGGACTGGGATTTACCGATTTCTTTTACTGCTGGAATTTCGGCTTCGGTTGGAAATGATCGTTGATTGACATTTCTTTTAGACAGCTAATAAATAATTGAAAATATATCACGAACATTCACATAGCTAAAATGTTGATTGAATACAGAATTCACATGCCAGTCATCCTCTTGATTTGGAAAAAGCTGCGATTGCAATACGTTCGTTAACTTTTACACTCAAACTAGCAACATCGACTCCAATTTACATATCCAAAAACGTTCTGTTTTAAATGCCGGGCTACAGAGCAAGCTGCTGGAATACCGACTGAAGTTACTAAAAAACAAAATGTTAGCAAAATGGTTGAAGTTAGCGAATTGATTATTATCATGATAAGGTGGATGATGAGGATGAGAATGAAGGGGATGGTGATGATGAGAATATTGATGAAGAGGATTAAGATGAGGATAATGATGATCGGAACGAGGATGATAATGATGATGTTGATGATAACGAGGATGATGATGAGGACGATAGTGACGATGACGACGATAATGATGATGTTTATGATAACAAAGAGGATGATGATGAGGATAATAATGATGGTGAAGATGATGATGAGGATAATAATGATGGTGAAGATTATGATGAGGATAATAATGATAATAATGATGGTGAAGAAGATGAAGGGGATGATGGTGATTATTGATTTAATTATCTGCCTTAATTCGTCATTCCTCTGATCATGTTTTACTTACTTGGAAACAGTATATCTTGTTTGTGGGTAGTCATGTTTTTATACATTGGTATGATTTTAAATAAACTAGTTGTCTTGACAACAACTTTCTTGTTGCTTTTGTTTTGTTGCTCTTGCCTACGAAGATAACACACAAGTTTCAGTGTCAGTGTAAGAAAATAGTGACGACAAATTACTTCGCATCATTGTAGCGTGGAAAATAATTCTGTAATCTGATTAAGGAGAATTGCATTCTAATCCAAAATAACCAGATGATCTTGCGCTACGCTCCCAAAGCATGATGTTCAACGAAATATCCATACCAAGCAACATCGTAGTCCTATATTTCTTTCAATTACAGTTCAAAATTCAAAAGGGCAGCATATGCTGCTCATAGCTAGTCGAGTTTTCAATGTTTGTACAATTAGCGTACATAAAATACACACGGACCACCAATTCGGAAACGTAAAGAGTTAAATGTTGAAATTATTAAACTGTTAAATCTCATACATTCAAAATTTTTTTTGTATTCCTTTGTAAGGACTTTAACTCGTTTTCTATTTTTGCTGCAAGTGTAACGTGGTTACCACCACCCCCATGGACGCCAGAACCGGGTGGTTGTGAGGGCTGAAGCTCCCCACTTTTTGCAATAGCAAAACAAAAAAATGTTTAAACTGAGCTGAAGTTGTTGTTTTAAAGTGTGTTTTTTTAAGACACTATAGTAGAATTAGAGACTTAGCCCGCACACCTCATGTGTTGCTCCGCCGTCCCTGACCCCACCCGAAAAAAACTGCTGGTTCCACCTTCTGCGATAGAAAAATCCACAATTGTAACTGAACCGACTTTGTTCGTCCTCTATTCCAGGTGTCACACTCCCAGATCTTTCTAATGTGCGCCCTTCCCTAGAGTCAAGAAAAAATATCTGTTTTCATGCAGTCAATGAGAAATCGAGGCAATTAAAGTGAATATTATTTACTTAAGAAATAACAAATGTTTACTGTGTTTACACAGGCTTATGCAAACCGACGAGACCTTTGGGAGAACTGGAGAGCAGATCAGTGCAAGCCCGAGACCGAAGGTCGAGGGTTACACCTGCTCGAGAGTTCTCACAAACGTCTCCGAGGTTTTCATAAGCCAGTGCAAACACGAAAAACATCTTTTATTTCTTTCATAATAACACTAATGCGAAAAAAACAAATATTTTAATTTTTCCTCTGAAATGTATTCATGATCGATTTGCAAATTCTCTTTGACTGATTGATTGTTTTGATGGATTTGATTGGTTGAGCTCAGATGTGTTTTGCACAGGTAAATGCAACACGGCCTTAGACCAATCAGCGCACGCGTTTTATTGTTTTTATTTTATAAAGTCATTTAGTGAATAAATAAATCGTTTGTGATTTTCTGATGAATTTTTGCACAAATTTTCACTGACTTATTAATGACGAATTAGAAATACAAGCAAATCTCTTTTTTCTACACCTCACGCATGCTTAGTTATTTTAGCGCGCACTGTTGTGTTTCATAGTTTGCTGTCAGGGTTTTTTAGCAGATGTGCTTTCGTGAAAATAGCTGTAAACTATCTACTCTATCATACCGTGGGAAAGTCAAATTTATATTTCGCGTGTATTTTACTGTGAAGACGTAATAGACACTGAATCTTAAGAACTACCCGTTCAAAATACTAACGCATGAAATGCGAAAAGACACATTATACATAACTTCTTGCTGAAATACAAGCAAAGCCATTTTTCTACCCTGTTACACATATATTTTTCAAAGTATACGGTTTTTCACGTTGCTTCATTGCACATATTTTCAAACGAAGTCAAGCGAAAAGAAGTTGGGCCATTTTTACGGGTTGTAATGAAGTGCAATTTGATGCTAAATTTATATTATATTATGTTATCATTATTAGTATTACATTTTGATAATATTTCTCTAAGATGTATACGTAGAAAGCGCGTTAGAAGGCATATAGACCCTCAATAGTTTGGGTGATGTCTTGAAACTTGCACTATTTTTTGGCAATGTGTGAACTCTACCGAGCATTTATCGTGCGTGCCAGTTTTATACGATTTTCCTTCGCTTATGCCAAGGACTTTGCACAGCGTTTGTGTTCGAGTTTTTCATTGTTCGCAATATGACTTTTGGTCAAAGTACTGTAGAAAAAAATTTAAAAATCCTTTAATAAAAAGGTTTCTAAATTATGTGATATTTTTTAAACTTTCAATTCAATGACATTTCTCGAAAAATAGTTTCCAGGGCCACCATCTTCTCTATGTGTCATGCATCTGCGTTATTATACTTTGCAAAATTAGGCAAACTTCTACTAAAGGAACATTTGGCGGCCGTTATTCTACATTTTTGCTAAATCCTCAGGCTGACACTGTCTGCTTTGAACGTGTTTTTACGCTATTTAAACATGCCTTTGTTAACTGCAGTATTGATCAGCAGGTCAATTTTTCGCTTTAAATTTTTTCTTTTGTTTTCTATGACGACATGATCAAAGTTAGCGTGTAAAAGTGCGGGTACCCGTCGCTCGATATGTTAACTTTGAACAAACACATTTGACCTGTGTCGTTGAAAAGTCATTCTTACTATTCAAGCTTCGATACAGCCAAACTGCCTTTGTTCAGAAATGAATTTTTTGTACGTTTTATTCGCTTTGGTTTCGGCGGCTACTTTGTGTGAAGCACTGCCTTTGGGTTATGAAATCTTTCATGGTGACGATAAACTAGACGAAGAAATGGGCAAAGGTACGTGATCTTTTTGACTTCATATTGAGATTATGTTTAATGGCATCAATTATTTGTTGAAACATTTTTCTAGTTTCAGTATTCTCACTTTTTGCCATGTGTTGACCTGGCAAAATAATTGATGATGCTGACTGTTTTTGCCATGTGTTGACCTGCACATACAATTCTAAATTTTGTAGATTTTTACGAGATGCCCAACGCAATCCATAAAGAAAAGACTGCGACTGCTGAGGATAAAGCCAAAGAACAACCACAAAAAAATGTAAACAATAAAAACGTCCACAAAGAGGAAGCACAAGTGAGCAAAGAATCGGAGGAAAGCGATAAGGCCGCTGATGAGAAGACAGATAATAAAGAAGAGGAACAAGGTGCCGAGAAATCGAAGCTAGCTTCTGAAGAAGATAAACCTGAAAAGGAAGAAGAATCAAAAGAAAGTGAAAAGGATGCTGATAAAACTGATGATAAAGAAGTGGAAAAAGATGCCGAGAAATCAAAGAGATCTTCTGAAGATGATAAACCGGAAAAAGAAGAAGAATCAAAGGAAAATGACAAGGATGCTGATGAGAAGAAGGATGATAAAGAAGAGGAAAAAGATGCCAAGAAATCAAAGAGATCTTCTGAAGATGATAAATCTGAAAAGGAAGAAGAATCGAAGCAATGCGATAAGGAGGCTGATGAGAAGGATGACAAAGAAGAAAAAGATGCCAAGAAATCACAGAGAGCTTTTGAAGATGATAAACCTGAAAAGGAAGAAGAATCAAAGGAAAGTGATAAGGAGACTGATGAAAAGAATGATGATAATGAAGAAGAAAAAGATGCCAAGAAATCAAAGAGGTCTTCTGAAGATGATAAACCTGAAAAGGAAGAAGAATCAAAGGAAAGTGATAAAGAGACTGATGAGAAGAAGGATGATAAAGAAGAGGAAAAAGATGCCAAGAAATCAAAGAGATCTTCTGAAGATGATAAACCTGAAAAGGAAGAAGAATCAAAGGAAAATGACAAGGATGCTGATGAGAAGGATGATAAAGAAGAGGCAAACGATGTCAAGAAATCAAAGAAATATTCTGAAGATGATAAACCTGAAAAGGAAGAAGAATCAAAGGAAAATGATAAGGATGCTGATGAGAAGGATGATAAAGAAGAGGAAAAAGATGCCAAGAAATCAAAGAGATCTTCTGAAGATAAACCTGAAAAGGAAGAAGAATCAAAGGAAAGTGACAAGGATGCTGATGAGAAGGATGATAAAGAAGAGGAAAGAGATGCCAAAAATCAAAGAAATCTTCTGAAGATAAACCTGAAAAGGAAGAAGAATCAAAGGAAAGTGACAAGGATGCTGATGAGAAGGATAATAAAGAAGAGGAAAAAGATGCCAAGAAATCAAAGAGATCTTCTGAAGATAAACCTGAAAAGGAAGAAGAATCAAAGGAAAGTGACAAGGATGCTGATGAGAAGGATGATAAAGAAGAGGAAAACGATGTCAAGAAATCAAAGAAATCTTCTGATGATGATAAGCCTGAAAAGGAAGAAGAATCGAAAGAAAGTGATAAGGAGACTGATGAGAAGAAGGATGATAATGAAGAAGAAAAAGATGCCAAGAAATCAAAGAGATCTTCTGAAGATGATAAACCTGAAAAGGAAGAAGAATCAAAGGAAAATGACAAGGATGCTGATGAGAAGAAGGATGATAAAGAAGAGGAAAAAAATGCCAAGAAATCAAAGAGATCTTCTGAAGATGATAAACCTGAAAAAGAAGAAGAATCAAAGCAATGCGATAAGGAAGCTGATGAGGAAGATGATAAAGAAGAAAAAAAAGATTCTGAGAAATCAAAGAGATCTTCTGAAAATGGTGAATCCGAAGAGGAAAATGAGTCAAAGGAAAGTGATTCAAAAAGTCCCCAAAAAGATAGCGAGAAAGATGATGAAAATGATGCGGAAGAACAAGTAAAAGAAAAACATGAGAAGTTGAGCAAACACAGTGATGAAGAACAAGATGATGCCGAGGATGATGATGACGATCAAGCTGATGACGAGCATCATGATGACGATCAAGATGATGACGATCATCACGATGACGACCGTGATGATGAAGAGCATCACGATGACGATCAAGATGATGACGAGTAGTTAAAAACCTTTTTACATTGACATTGCTGTGAAAATTATATTCCTTTGAACAATACATCGGGATTTCTTATAATAAGTAAAAAACAATTTTAATGTTTACTTACATTCAATTCAAATTCTTGTAGATAAATCTAAATTAAAATTACAAATAAATTGTGTTACAAGGTGATCTCCATTTGTGATTATTATAAATTTGCAAAGCTTTTGCTTTTTCTAAGCATACAAGCTTTCACTTGTTCCTCGGCGCTATAGCAATCGAGAAATCGGGCATTTAATTTTTTCCCTCGATTAACAAACATGGCAGTGATCTAATCTTGTGATTTTTTTATTTCATTGCGTTCTGCGTCAACACTCAAGTACATTGTTCAAGTTGCTCTTTTCTGAAAAGGAAATCACTTTATTCTGTACGGGGTCATTGTTTGTGATTTATGCTATTTGGTTTGTCTTTGGCTACTTTAGTGATTTCCATCAACATGAATTCTTCTGTATGTTGCGTCTTGATGTATGGTTTAAATTTAATCATGCAATGGTGGCCTCCATTTCTTTTGTTCCAGTAAGAAAAATTATAACGTATTTCCCGAATTAGAATTCACCTATTCAAATTCGAAGGTTGTATTACTAGCAATACGACCTTGCATGTTCTCTGTACTTGTAGTATTACAAACAATCCCAAATTTTGAGCTTAGAATGATAAAAAACACCACAAAGTATTCTCAAAAACACAAAAAAATTTAATTTACATGATCATTTTCAGTGTGTGAAGCATTAATTAAAACATTTCGGCAATCATAGTATAACAAAGTGAAACCATGATAGCGAGGCTACTAGTCATGAAATGTACTCGAAATCCGAGAGAGGGTAGTTTGGGAAAGTCTCTCGACTTTCGAGTACACTTAATCCTTGGGTAACCTCACTCTCAAATGTCATGGTTTTACATGTAATAAAAATTATAAAGTCAGGCCTAACTACCTTCGTATAAAGTTTTCCTGGCATGGCTTATTTTTCATTACGTTATAGGGGCACTGATGACATTGGATTGACAGATAATACCTAATCTTAACCCTAACCCTAATCTAGACCTATTCAAGGTTACAGCTAGAAAAGGTTTAGCTAAAATCAGTGCGAACCTTTGTGAAACACTCCCATTGACTTTTTTCTACTGCTGTTAGATATTTTTTGTCGAGAGTTTTTCTATCCTTTGTACATGGGGGCACGTGTTGTTTTTTTGTGGGGGTGCTCACACCCCTCTCTCCCCCTTCCATCGAGAGTTTTTCTATCCTTTGTACATGGGTGCACGTGTTTTTTTTGTGGGGGTGCTCACACCCCTCTCCCCCCTTCCATCGAGAGTATTTCTATCCTTTGTACATGGGGGACACGTGTTGTTTTTTTTTGTGGGGGTGCTCACACCCCTCTCCCCCCCTTCCATCGAGAGTTTTTCTATCCTTTGTACATGGGGGCACGTGTTGTATTTTTTTGTGGGGGTGCTCACACCCCTCTCTCCCCCTTCCATCGAGAGTTTTTCTATCCTTTGTACATGGGTGCACGTGTTTTCTGCTCACACCCTCTTTCCATCGAGAGTATTTCTATCCTTTGTACATGGGGGACACGTGTTGTTTTTTTTTGTGGGGGTGCTCACACCTCCTCCATCGAGAGTTTTTCTATCCTTTGTACATGGGGGCACGTGTTGTATTTTTTTGTGGGGGTGCTCACACCCCTCTCCCCCCTTCCCATCTTTAGCGTTAAAAAATAGTCTCCAATTTTTTTATGAGAGAACCTGCTTCCTTATACTTGAGAACACGAGTATTTACTCGTTTAATGTCATTTGTTGAAAATTGCGCACTTCATCCATCGTCGTTTTCTCACGGTTGTTTTACATAAATCAGTTCATAGATCAAAGTTGACATTTTTACTCGGCTGGTACCTGTTCTTCGCTTTGTTAGTCAAAAGAAATTTCTTATTGAAATTATCGCGTTGTTGTACGGTCCCAGCTAAATCGCTTTAATTCGACATGAAATCTCTACTTATTTCGTTGGCTTTTATTGTCGTGATGACTTTGTGTGAAGGACTACCATTAGGTGATAGCTTGACACGGATCGATGAAGAACTGAACGAGCAGATGGGCAAAGGTATGTGATGTTTGATGGAGTTCCTTTTATAAATCCAACTTACGCTGAAGTGAAAAGCCAATGAAATACGACCTAAAGTTATAGCGTTTTCTCTTATGCATGTTGCTTTGCGTTCTGCCTAAGTAATCAATTGTTTGTTTATGTATGTATTAACTTGCTAACAGATGTATAAACATCATTTCAAAGCCTTATATTGCGTAATTGTAACTATATTACTTTTTATGATCCCGAACGTGACTTACGCAAAAAGGGCTGCGATAGCTATGTGTTCAAGTATTAAGACTACACTTGTCAATCTCCATAGATTTCGACGGCATGTCTGTGGCCATGAATGCTGAAAGTTCAGAAAGTGCGGACGTCAGCACGACCAAAAAAACCGAGTATCGTCGAGTCTCGGTCCAAACAAAGGGAATCGAAACAGCAGGAAAACAAACCTGCATCACAGGTCGGTTTGTACGAATCGAAAAAGGAAGATGACTTGACGGAAAAAAGGCCGCAACAAGCGAAAGGCGAGCTTGAAGTCCCCAGTAATGAAGAATCTACCGTTGAGGAATCTTCGAGAGATAATGAAAAGATCCATGGAAAAAACAGTGAGCAAAGAAATGAAAATCAAAAGGACAATGTCGTGGAAAAGGATGGTGAAAACGAGAACGAGAACGATTCTGACGCTAAAAATGACGACGAATTAAAAAGGAAGACTGAGGAAAAGGATGACAGTAAAGAAGATGAAATTGATGAAACACAGAAACAAGATGAGCAAAAAGAAAGCGACGATGAGCAAAAAGACAACGAAGATGAGCAAAAAGACAACGAGAACGAGCAAAAAGACAACGAGGACAAGCAAAATGACAACGAAGATGAGCAAAATGACAACGAGAACGGACAAAAAGACAACGAAGATGAGCCAAAAGACAACGAAGATGTGCAAAAAGACAAAGAGGAAGGGCAAAAGGACAACGAAGAAGGGCAAAAAGACAACGAAGATAGGCGAAAGGACAATGAAAATGTGGAAGAAAAAGAAAGAAAAAACGAAAAGAATGAGAAAGAAAGAAGTAAGTGTTTTTGCATTTTGAACAGATTATTTATACATGTGCCACTGTGTAGTGATTTGTTTGATTTTAGTGTGAATTTTATACATTTTTACGCTTTTTTTGGTGTGAAGTATATATTTTTACAATTTTTGCACATTGTGTAGCATTTCCACCTTAACCAAATAAATGCTACATACTTATTATTAATTTGCTCTCTTTCTTATCTTAAAGAGCTGACCGGTCAGCAACTAAAAAACGAAAAAGCAATGAATGCTAAGCGTTTGGGGAATTTCTACGATATCTATCCTTATCCATTATGGCCCATAGATTACGGCTTAACCTATCCTATGCAATATCCTGGATATCCTTTGTATCCAATATTTGTCGTTCCCAAACCCGATGGTAGGTTGTTCTTGTGTTTTATTGATCGTGTAGAGCAAAGATCCCTTCTCAGACATGTTTCTAGTTTGACTGATTGAATGTTTTATGCCTTTAGACGAAGAAGACAAAGATAAGGAAGAGGAAAAGCCGGTGGCAAATAACGAGAAAGGATCGAAGAGGCATTTTCTTTATGGTTCACCATCTTTATACCGCAATGGTTACGGTTATGCACGCCGTTACGGCTATCTCAATGGACCACATGCTTTTCCTGTTTATTAATTTTCCCTGCACTATTTTTAATCAATTCCGTAACATTAAAGCACACGGCAAGACTTAGTCTATAAACAGTAGCGCGTCGCCTGATTCCTATAGAGAAGCACACTATTAGCGACAAGCATCATGATGATGATGATGATGATGATATAATTAAATTTTATTTCCTAGCTTGTTTCGTGTTTTTTTTTGGGACAGCTGGTTTTTACGTTTATTTCTTCTTTAGGGTAACTTTAAAGATGGCGAAGAACTTATTTTCATATAGTTTCATGATAACACCATAGATATCAAACATTTCAAAATAAAGGATCATTTTTTTACAAGTAAACCTGTTTTCAGGCATGCTTTATGCCCTCTTCAGTGTTGTGAAATGAGCAATTATTTACAAGTATTATCACGAGACTTAACTTGTTTATATCAAATTACTGAAAAGTCTACAACTTGTAAATAGAATTAATCGCTTATTCCACTGTACTGGAGATGACATTAACACGCAGGAACATGTTCACTTTGATAAAAACCATTATCGTTTATTTAAAATTTCTGTTTATTGTTATGTTCACTTGTTCTTCGAGTCATCAAAACTTTTCGTGCATCTTTTCGTCCAGTTTTGCTGACGTTGTTTTTTATGTTCCTCCACGCATCCTGAGAACATTGAAAATTCTGCTATATATTAAGATAAAAAATCTCATTATTTGCAGTTAACATCGTGTTTATCATCCAAACTTTGAGCAACTTGCATTGGAATTTGAAATTCTCTCTTTTTGTCGGGATACCATAGAATTTGTGGCCCAATGAAGAGAATACTACCTGGTACCCATTTGTGCGTATTTTTTTCCATTTTCAGCGAAAAGGACGCGGCCATATATATGGACTTTCATTCGAGAATGTGGTTCATCTTTGAGGTCGACATCTGAAGATTTTCAATGTTTCAAACAACGAAGTTGTAGAAAAATAGGTTTCACTCTCGTCTCATTCCCATCACTCATTTCTTGACTATTTTCATGCACGTATGCTTCTGAAATGCAATTTTGTTTTCAACGCGTATTTCTGTCAATAAATTCTATTTTATTAAGCGTTCTGAATCTTGTATTAAAAACAAATTCATGGTAAACTGATTCTCTTTCCTGCAATGTACATTGGATTACAACCGACGTAAAAAATCTTGGTGTTTTTCCAATCGTGCTCCAAATTTTTTTATCTTTAGTCACCTTAATATTATTTCCATGGTTTTCAACTGTGTTCTGTTGTGAAAGAAGATTCATCACTTCCCCAATAAAGAACATAGACAAATACAAATTGCCTGGAATCCACGGCACTGTAAGACCACCATATCCAATTTTTCCAATGAGGCTTTGTTCATCTTTGTGGAACAGGTATATGCTTCGCTTCATTTATCCTTATCTTTATTCAAAAGGATATTTGACCTTGTGATGTCTTTGATAAATCTTTGAAAATATGGCTCTCAAACTCATTTTGCAAGCGTCAGGTTTATTGATGTTGCTACTCGTGCTAGCTGGAGCTCGTTCGCTCGACCCTGGTCGCAAAAAGAAGAAGTTTCATACAGATGCTTCAAGATGGAAACAAAAGATAGATGGTTGGAGTCCCTGGCCATTTTTACCGAGTCCTGGAAGACGTCATGGTGCTAATAATTTATATCCATTTATGATCATATCACCACCAGGTGAGAGAGTTACGATTCAATGGAGAACATTAACATCAATCTTATTTATTTTCTTTCCTCATATATGTATCCATAATTATCTATTTATTTCTATTTTCCAATCCTTCATTACCGTACGTTATCCATGTTTCAAATTTTTCAAGCCAATTGCCAGTTAGCATGATTCCTTTTTTCATGTGTAGGGAAGTCAAAAAAGAACGAAGATCATTCATTTGATGAAAGAGGAAGCAAGTATTTTTCACGTCGTCACGGTTTGCAAAATACCTCGCGGAAAAACGTTGGTGGCTACCTTCCGCTGTACGACGTTGTTCGGTGCAATTATCCTGTATATCGGCCATTGTTTATAAGCTATTTTAGAAGCCATTTTATGGAAGACCCCAGTTACCCACTTTTCTTACCTCCTTTTCTTCCTAGTAAAAGGTATGTCATTTTCAATGATGTTGTTTTGTCCTTATTCTTACCATGTTTCTTTGATGTTTTATGCATGTGATCACCTTTTAATATGTTCTCCCTTGTAGATCTCACAACAAAAAATTGGGATTCTTACGAAACTTAAATGAAAAAAGACAATTTGTGCCACGTCATCATTGGGCATTCAGCCAATGGCCATTCGACTCGCACGAGTATGCGCAAAATACAGATCCCATCTCCCTCTCAAATCATCCTCATCTTCCAAGATGTGGACCAGTGGAGTGGGGAGGTGCAGGACCTGGCTCTCATTGGGCTAGAAATTGTCAGGGTTTGCTCTCACCTTTTGGTATTGGACTTGCCCCTCAAATGAGTGGTCAAGGTTGTAGTAGTTTTGCCGTGCACCTACCTACAGGTTTTTGATCTCAACTATCGTAAAGATCAAATTAAGGAGAATTTTCCTTGAATATCTATGGAAATCAGCATTCTGTGGACTTAAGCCTCACTTGGATGTCGTGTTCAGTGTTAATGACGGAAAGAATTGTGCAACCGGGTGACGTCATGCTATAATTCGCTTTTTTTGTTCGCCAACATTGAGGCCATGGATGTCTTAACCATTTTCATCGTATATAACGTTTGTCGTTGGATTGACTCTTTTGAGGCTTCCTACATGTAATTTTTTCGATGTCGTAAAGCTTTTATTGCTTTGGTTGAGTTTCATGTAAACACAGTGTTGTATTGGTGGTATGCAACCATTCCCCTGAGAGCAAGAGAAAAACCGAATGTTCACCATGTTGGATGAAATTTGCATTGTAAATAAGGAAAATCCTTCGTTAAAATCATCCAACATAGCGGCTATGACGTAGCTTGCATACCAAGAATTGCCAAAATTATATCAATGGGGGGGGGGGCTCTATTTCATGTATTATAACTACTGCTGGCTCTCTGATACATATTTACCGATATCTGCTACCAATACTCTGCAAATGAAATGATAGTATACAATAGAATATCAAAAACCGCACAAATAAAATGAATTCAAAGAATGCAAAGCAAAACTGATTGAATTGGCAAACTACTGATGACTGAGTGCTTTTTGTTTTTAATATGCTACCCAGACAGTGTGTTCCCCACAAAAATCAATCTATAGGAATCATTTCGTTCTGCTAAACGCACGTGATTACGCGCAAGGAAACTAAAAAGTAAATTATGTTTGTGTAAAGTTGTGTGGACACAAGTTTCCTTGTGTGCAATCACGTGGTTTTAACAGCTGTAAACAATGAGATTATTTCTATTGTGCACTTTACTCGAGGGGAACACCTACAATTAGACAAATCCTCGTATTGATACCCCGCCATCAAGCGCTACGGTCAAACAATATGCAATTGAAATGACCGAAAAGCGTGTCCGCGTGATTTATGAAAGTTAAAAAGCGTTTTTTGTGACACCAGCAGTTTTTGTTAAATCGTAATGACTAACACCAGAAATTATAGCACGCTTGGTTACTCAATAGGAGCGCAATGTCACATAGGCTTATGACTGAGAAAATGCTTACAAGTCCAGGTTTGTTTGCGATTGTTTGATGTGTTTGTTTTAAAACGGCAGACGTTTTTCTTCGATTAAATGAAAGCCCTGGAATGGTTAGTTCTTGTATGCAGTATCTTCTCGAAATGGTGCCATTTGGGTCTATGCATACCCCTAAAAATCGCTTTGAAAAATGAAGGTAAACCGGTTTCATTTGTTTTACCTTAGTGCAAAATTGCTTGCTCTGTAAATGCACATGGTAAATATCTTTTATCTCATTAATAAATACGACAATATGTCGAAAGAATAATCGTGTACTGTACTTAAGTCTGTATTCGAAATTTTTCGGAATAAGAGCAGTAAAGTGAACGATTTGAACTCGGAAGTATTATTAGATGTTTGCTGATGTAGATCGTCCACGTTAGGGGAGACATGACAAGCACTGTTTGTGTAGATTTTGACAGCCTTTCTCATGACTCCACTAACATGGACGATCTACATTTGGTCAGAATGACAGTGTTGTCTTGCTACTCTTAATATTGAAATTATGATGATGGCCTTGTTACTGTTATCTTGAAAAATTTCTGTAAATTGTTTTCCTTTGCCAATATGAACGTTTGATAGCATTTTGAACATATTTGTCAAGATGTGTCTTGAATCACGTGTTTTTGTTTTGTTGCTGTGCCATCAGAGAATTTCACAACATTTCCTAAGCAAAATCATACAAAGCAAGAAAATTTTCCTATGCAAAGCGTAAAGCTTTCGGAGAACATTACCCGAAATGCATCTTCGCGTGCGAATAATTCTGGCGCTTATGCTGAGTTGACAAAAATGCCCAGTAATCCCGTTAAGACCCCCCTGATAAAGACACCTATCAGTGACACCTTAGTCCCTCCCAGTCCAATTGAAGCGTCAAGTTCATCACCAAAGACACGATGTATCTCAAGTTCTTATGAACCAGAACTATGTTTACCTGATATAGTTCAACCCTGTGGCCTGGAAAACAGCGCGGACTGGGGTCTGGGACCTTGTAGCTCTTTTGACACCGGGATGCCAGCTCTCCATCCTCAGACGGGCAGTTCGCCAGTCGGCACTCGATGGAAAATGACCAAAACTGGCTACATTCTTGATTTGCTGAAACAGTGTACGACTAGACCATCGAGTATGTGAGATTAAATTGATCAATGTTTTGTATTTCAAAGTGATATAAACCATTAGTGTGGCAACTGATAAAGTTGTAAAACATGAAATGTTTACCGTCCTCCAAAGTTAAACCCACGTATGAGCATTTCATTACAGACCTAGCAAATTGCCTTATATCAATACGTTTTGTGTCCGTTCTTAGTGCGCTACTTAAACGAACCCACTCTTTGGTATTAATTTCAGTTTTCGTATGAGAAAATTTTTGACGTATTGATTACATTGCCAGTTTAGCCGAAACTTCAACATTACTTGAAGATGATGAAATATTATCTACTAAGTTTCATCAAAAATAGTTTTGAAAAAGTGTTTTGACTATTGTTGAATAACATTTTTATATTTTTCTTCGGTTTCACATGATTGCTATTGTTTAGATGAAGAATGCAGATTCGGGGGATGTGAATCTTTTGGGAACTTCTTTGAGGATGATGAAGGAGGCGGAGGTTTTGGTCTTGGTGGAGGAGTGGCTGGTGGTGGTGGTGGAGGAATGGCTGGTGGTGGTGGTGGAGGAATGGCTGGAGGTGGTGGTGGAGGAATGGCTGGTGGTGGTGGTGGAGGAATGGCTGGTGGTGGTGGTGGAGGAATGGCTGGTGGTGGTGGTGGAGGAATGGCTGGTGGTGGTGGTGGAATGGCTGGAATGGTGGATGATGGTGGTGGAATGGATGGGTGGATGGCTGGTGGTGGTGGAAGACTGGTGGTGGTGGAAGGTGGTGGTGGAATGGTGGTGGTGGATGGTGGTGGTGGCGGTGGATGATGGTGGTGGTGGTGGTGGTGGAGGATGAATGGTGGTGGTGGTGGTGGTGCAGGATGGTGGTGGTGGAATGACTGGAGGAGGTGGTGGATGGATATGGGAGGTGGCGGTGGTATGGCAGGTGGCGGTGGCGGTGGCGGTGGCGGTGGTGGTGGTGGCGGTGGAATGGCAGGTGGAGGTGGCGGTGGAATGGGTGGTGGCGGTGGAAATGGCAGGTGGTGGTGGAATGGCACCCAATTTCCTCAATCATTCGAACCAATATGGAATGTTGGACGTGCGAATATTTTCAATAAAACGAATGTACGACGACAACGCCCTGAACGTTTGTGCGCTTTGCTTCGTAGACATTTAAATCAAGCTGGCGGTAACTTGTGATTAATTTTTTTTTTGTGATTAAAGGTTTTTATTATTCATCTTCAGATTAAAAAGTACGATGAATTTACATTGATTTTCTATATATTAATCATAGTATACTAAGAATTACATGTTAACTTTATTATATATATATTTACAAGATCTAGCAATAAAAGATTGTTTATGACGTTTGGTCCGAGATAAAATACTATAAGTTTTGCTTTTACGCAACTCGTGCGAATTTTCTTTAGGATAAGGTACTAAAAATTGGCATGGATGATCAGGTTCCTCTATAATCCTTTTGATCTCTTGGGTAGTTGCTAGTTCACGTCTGCTTTTCAAGGAGGGCAAGTAGTTTTTATCTAGTTGTAAAATTTTTAAACTTCTTCTTTGTACACGTTCAATTTCTTGCTGTAAAAAATGTGGAAGTCCTGCCCAGACTGCCGATGCATACTCTAATACTGGTCTTATTTTTGATGTATATGTTAATAATCCAACATCTGAAGGTAATTGAGACTTCCTACAAAGTCGAAGATGATATAGTCTTTTATTTGCCTTGCTTGTAATTTGGTGTACATGTTCATTCCATTTAAGATCATTTTGACATGTTACGCCAAGAAGTTTGAAATTAGTAACTCTTTCTATTTCTTCTTCTCCAATAAATAGGAGGGTGGTTCTTGTATTGAGTTCGTAAAGCATATCCACATATCCTTTGTTTTTCGGATTCAGAGCCATTCTGTTATTATCAGCCCATTTCCGTAATTCGTCGATTACTTTTTGCATGGAACTGCATTCACCTCTTTCGACAATCTGGTTCTGAGTGCAATCATCCGCATATTTACATGTATTAGCATCTATTTCTTTAGGAATATTGTCCTCTAAATCATTTATATATACATTAAAGAGCACTGGTGATATGACAGCGCCTTGTGGCACGCCCAAAGGGCAAGGTTGGATGGATGACATGGCTCCTTGTAGGTTGACTTGTTGCGTTCTTCCTGTCAAAAAACTTCGAATCCATTGCCAGAAAGACTTATTAATTTCCATAGATGCTAATTTTGTAGTAATATATTGTGATTCACCATGTCAAACGCCTTTCGAAAATCTATAAATAATACGTGAACTCCTTTCTACCTAATTGAGAATTATCTGTTGCATTATACCAATTTTGTGTCATAGATATTAGAGCAGATACAGTAGATCGGCCATGAGTAAAGGCATGTTGGTTAGTCTTTATTTTGAAATCTGATTTATTCAAATGGAGTTGAAGTTTGTCTATTACTTTAGCCATTTGAGGAAGGACAGATATAGGTCTGAAGTCATTTTCAACATTGCTTGGATTATTAACTTTAGCAACTGGAGTTATTAGTGCATGTTTATATTGGCTGGGGTACTTGCATTGTTTTATACTTGTGGTGACTATATTGTGTACGACTGGTGCAAGATCTTCGCAAAAACGTTTAAGTATCCATGCCGGAATTTTGTCATCACCTGTTGCTTTTCTAGGATTTAGGTGCTGTAGACAGCTCTTGACCTGTCCAATAGATGGTAAAGGAGGTTTAATATCCTTAAGCGTTTGGTTGATCAAGTTATCTTCAATTTCGTAGTTGGGTAATTGGTTTAACCAAGGTTTTGTAAAGACTTGTTGTAATTTTTCAGCTAGTTCCAGTACATTTTCATCGTAAACATTTCTTTTTACATTATTCCCGTTATTAATTCCCAACATTAAGAAGATTGATTTATACCATTTTTGAGGGTTAGTCGTACGAAAGTCTTTTGCTTTTCGTTTGTAATATGAAATTTTGGCGTTGTTTATAAGTTTTGAGACATCAGAACATAGTTTTTCATAACGTGCTTGATTATTACATGAGAAAGCACGTTGTCTGGCTTTGATCTTTGATTTTATAAAGCTTGTCATCCAAGGTTTATCTGAAGTATGCATTCGTACTGTTTTTTCAGGAATAGTTTCATCCATAATACTAAGCATCATTGAGGTAAAAGCATTTACTTTTTCATCTACATCTTGTACATTAAAGACCTCCGACCAATCTTCAAGAATAAGTTTTCTGCATAAGACATTTACTTTTCCAGGTGATAAGAGTCTTACCTTTCTGGGAATTGTTGGTGCTTTTTCTTTCTGTTTTGGCACTAATAGAAGGCAATTGTGATCAGAACGTCCCAATGGTGGTAGATGCTGTGTTGGTTTATACATATCTCGCATATTTGTCAAGACTTGATCCAAAACGTTTTTTCCTCTGGTTGGGTATAGGATAGATTTTTTTAAATTGAAGCAATCAATTACATAGATTAGTCAAGTTTAATTTATTGAAGTCTCCAGCAACTATAATTGCAGAGGATGGACGTTTACATAGCAACTGATCTAAATTTTTGATGAGATATTCAATCATATCATGTTCTTTTTCGGCACTTTGTCCAGGTGGATAATAAATAACGACGATAATAATTGCACTAAATGGGCGAGGCGTTCTTTTTGGTTTAAGCACTAACCATAGCACCTCTTTATCATTGTCTTCATCAAATAACTTACGACTAACAGGTATACTTTGATGTACATAAGTAAGAACTCCTCCGCCAAGGGTGGGTCTGTCTTTGCGAAATATTTTGTATTCATCATTAATCGATATTGCTGTGTCTGGTATATTTGGAGAAAGCCAGGATTCTGTAATCAGTACAACTTCAGGACCATTATTCATGACGACTCCATGTAGTTCATCAATTTTATTAGTTATATGACATGCATTTGTGAGCAAGATTGTTGGGAGAAATGTTTTGACTGGATCATTACTATTAGTTATAATTTCTATACAGTTGCATTTGCCATAATTCGTATTGTATCCCTTATTTATTTTAATATGTTTGATTGGTTTTCTCTGGGTCATACGAACGTCAATGGAGAAGATGTTATCATTGGTTGTGTAATCTGATGCAATTAAGCCACGATGCATTCGATCCATTTTCCTCCCAAGCTTAGCCCCGAAACCAGTCCTATACTGAGAACAAACGTCAACATGCGGTTCAACAGTAGTTATTTTTCGTTCAGTGTTTGATGAACAAAGTGTAGGTATGTTAACCATTCTTTTGCTTTGTTCTTCCTTTTGCAAGATGTCTGACAATCGTAATTCAAAAAAGCTTGTTTGCGAAGATCTTGGTGATGTGAGTGTGTTGGGGGATGATGGTAATACCGAAAAGGGGTACTCTTATCATAAAAATTGTTTTTCTTTGTACTTTTAGAAGGTGTTTGAGATGGTGGATATTTAATGGCGTTAAATTTGACTTGATAATTACCATCCTTGGTGTTGTTTTGCTTTGAGTTTTGGAAAACAGTAGTAGGACTCGGCAGTTGCTCGATGTTAATTGTTGTAAGCGATGTTAAATTTTGTTTTTGATCAGAAAGGACTTCATGAGTTGTATCAACTGGGTTTGATGACTTCTGTTCCAGATGGATAGTAGCAGCAGAGTTGTTTATCTGGAGTTGTTCCATGCCGGCATGATTTGCAGTATACTTGACATGTTGTTTTTCACGATATTTATTCATTTGCATTGAAAACTTGTCATTGAAATTTTGTTTGTTATTAATTGTAGTATAATTTTGTAGGGTAACGGAACAGTTTTTCGCCTTGGTGTAATTATTTTTGTGTTTGGCACGATATATTTCTAGTTGATCATCAAGAGAGTTAAGCGATTGTAATGGAACAAAATTATTGCAAATTTTAAATTCATGTCTATTGTTTCTAGTTTCAATAGCTAGGTCAGTCTTTTTGTTTTCAAATCTGTTTTTTAACATTAATACATCCGTTCTAAGCTCTTTAATTTCCAATTCAAGTTTGATATTTTTATCCTTTTGTACTTGCAACTCTGTTTGCAATGCCCTTATATCATCTATGAGAATTTGAGCCTTTGCTTCGGAGGGAAAAGATTGGGTATTTTCCAAAGTTTGAAGTGCATCGACTCGGCTTTGAAGAATTTCGATATCAAGTTTAATATCTTCGACACACTCTTTAATGTTAACATTCGACGATTTAGGTGTCATTTCACCTGAGGCTTGGGAAGGAATACGTTGTAAACATCTACAACATACCTTTGTATTAGCTTTAAATTCCTCCAAAGTTGTAGATACACACATTTGAATTAGACAATATCTTAGTTGATTACCGCTTTCTCCTTGAAACATCAATGTATTCTGTCTACCACAGTACCAAGTACAAACCAGATCATTGCTTGAACCGACAAACTTTTTTGAACTACCTCCCGGTGATGACCATTTACCTCGTTGATCAAGGCTATTTTCGAAAAAATCCTGCAGTGTTTTTAAACAATTTTGCCATTTTAATCGTTTTCCATCATAAGCAATACATTTAGAAGCTTTAAAACTATAAATTCTTTCTATATCACAATTAAGATTACATTTATCGCGAGACAATAAAACACAACCTTCCGCCATGTTTGAAAGCGTTCTGGCTTCAACTTCAGAAACATTCAGGAAAATTTTTTTAAAGATCTTTCGAAGTTGCCAAATGACGAAATATTTCAGAATATCTGGAAGTCCGATTCTACAGGGCCTTTAACAGATGGAAGGAATCCATATGAAAAAGCTCTTGACTTCAACACTGCAATTCTTTCAAGGCCTTGGGACGAGTACTCATTTCAAGATGTTGATGCACGATTCAAAGAAAACAATGATGGCACAAAAGAACAAATTGGCAGATTATTTACACATCTGGGTGAAGAAGACCAGTCTTTTGACTCGTCTAGATTGTATGAAACTTCCCGTAATATGCGAGATAATTATAGAACCTACTACGAGGCTGCGAGTGATTATGGGATTCCTGTTCAAAACTACCCTTCGGCTCATTTTAACATTTATGACACTGGTAACTCGATGATGCAGGATTATGCAGGATACAGAAGGTCAGTGTGTAAAACTTTATTGGTAAAAGACTAGGATTATGCAGGATACAGAAGGTCAGTGCGTAAAACTTTATTAGTAAAAGACTAGGATTATGCAGGATACAGAAGGTCAGTGCGTAAAACTTTATTAGTAAAAGACTTGTTGAGAGAGCTCATTTTGTGTAAATGAAGTTGAATTACTTAAGTTAAATTCAATGACTAACTTCAATGCATTACACGATTAGTTTTGTTTCGTGAACTAGTCTTCGTATGGAACACAGAGTGTAAAATTTCCTTAAGCATCACATTTTTTTAGATGACTGAAGCATTTGTTAAGTGTGAAAGTATTTGACCAAATAACATAACAGAATGACAGAATTACAATAATTATCGATTTACGTTTGCCCATTCCTTATGCTGCGCTCCAATTACGCCATCATTCAACTCCCCTAATGATCTTGAAAATTACAGGTCGTACATTTTTATAATACTAGCAGTTTTACATTTCCTGCCACACAGTTTAGTTTATAGAAAGTGTGATTTGCGACATAATAATTAGTATGGGAGAGGGAGAGAGGGCGAGTCCATTAAATCGTCTGTGGCACACATATCAGTTTGAGCAAATTTTATTATGAATCGAAATCTGATATTTTGTTGGGTCAAAAACTCCCATTGAATTATGAGACACTTAGTCTGTGTCTATTTGACCATAAGAAATTTTGCAAG
Source organism: Xenia sp. Carnegie-2017 (assembly GCF_021976095.1). NCBI lineage: Eukaryota > Metazoa > Cnidaria > Anthozoa > Malacalcyonacea > Xeniidae > Xenia > Xenia sp. Carnegie-2017. Next base: position 7,749,085 of record NW_025813481.1, read on the forward strand.
GGATAAAACATCTAAGGGAAATCGTAGCCATATGTAAGCTTTAAACAAAGAACATACAATCGTTTATAATATATAAATCCTAACACGGTTTTTAATATGCACATGAAAAACATGTGACTTGGACGAGATTTGAACTCGCACTTTCGGGATACCAGTCCGCCGCTCTACCTGTTGAGCTACCAAGCCCACGATTGAGCTACCAAGCCCACAATCGTTTGGTGGATTATTTTTCCAGTAATCAATCTTTGGTGTGTGTGTGTGTTTGCTCCACATTGATATTATATGATAAAAATAAAATCGCACGTTATCTAGAGGGAAGATAATACGAAAAGGTAACAGGATTACGTCTAGAAATCACAGGAACGACCATTACTCGAACGCAGAAAATGAAAGCAATGGTTTGTTAGATCACGTAAATAGGAAAAAGAAAACTCGCAAATTTTCGAACTTCCTCAAAAAGTTCAATTCACCTGCTTTGAGAAAGGAGAAAATATCTCAAAACAATGGACGTTCTTTTCGGCTTTCATAACATGAATAATCTTTCCACTATCGAATCCGGTCCCTACCCATCGTTTTTCAACGTGAGTTATGGATAATTGATGAATTTACCGCCGATTTTCGGACCACAAGGTATTTTAATGGATATTGCACGCGATACATCATTAAATTAGAGGATAATGAGGTGTTCTGTGTACTTTTACGGTTTGAGACTGTGGAATGGCCACTACATCGTGAATAATTTAACAAGAATAATAAACAACTAAACGTCGTTATTAAAATATTTAAACTTTCTTCAGTTTGCTCAAGAAAATATTAAAACAGTACTGTATTATTAAATTATTATGATCTCATAAACTTAGGCACTTTACGAAGTGATAAAGTGACGGATGTTGATGTATAATATAGGTTTATTGGTTCATTCTATTAAGGATAATGAGGTACATGTGAATTGGCTTTCTGTGTCAATTTGCTCCATTTATAAACTGTTTCCACAGTTTATAGGATCGAATGAACGCTAAATTATCCACGGATCTTTTTCTCTTTACTTTACTGTCATCCTTGGGACATTTTGAAAGCTTAATGTATGAGGGGTCCTTTTCCGCATCCGGGTCTTTTGGTTTCTCATCAAAAGGATCGCAAGGCCACGGGATGCCTGTGATTCGATCATATATCATGGGATAATGTCCGGCTCGGGTAACTTTGTAAGGTGGTATTTTTAACAAATTGTCCTCTTAAATGATAAACAGAAAATATTTCATGAGCTAATAATCAATGCGTGCAAGTTATTGAAACCAAACCAAACATCATAATATTTTAATGAAGAACATATCACAACATTTTTCAATGAAAAATAAAAGCTTTCAAAAAAGCTCCTCATTTGGCCTTCAAGATATTTTCAGTAGCGAAGCCAGCCCGTTTTTTACTCCAACAACTCAAATACTTTTGTGTTCATGTGAAATGGATTATTATTTAGCTGAAAAATTGTCATTGTGGGCCGAGTGATAGTGCGAACTGGCTTTGAGTCACGGAATGTTATATTTTACTAACGAAATCATATTACCATAAGTCACTTCGGCAAGGCTTCTTTGAAAACACATCAACAGAACAAGCAAACGTAAAGCTTTTGAAACCATTTCACCTTTGTTTATGCAAGAAAGACCATTCGACGTTGGCACTAACATGTTGAATTAAACATTCCCTTTGCTTTATTGATCCGAGCGATGTACGGTTCACTTCACTTAAACAAAGAAAAGTCTGCCGTGAACACATAGGAGGCGTTTGAATGACTTTTTTCTTATAATAAACTTGTCTTGGATGTTGATGTGGGTTTTTTTGTGTTGAAATAAAGAGTGGCTAAATGCTGCTGTGTTATTTTGCGGCATTCTTGCTTGTGACTAAATCTTTGTATTTTGCAACTTGTAAAGGTACAGTTTTGAATTTCGCACCTGAAAGTCAGGTGGACGTAATTGACATTTCTTGTCAATTTTTGAGCAAAACCCACTTGCATTCTTTAAATGTTTGCTGTTTATATGTTGAAGAAACTCAGGCAGTATTTCTTCGTTTGGAATTTGAGTTTTTGCACGAAGTAAATAATTCTCGAGGAATGAATGTTGTTGCTCTTGATTTAGCAGTTCTACCTTGATCATTGACCGAATAATTGATGTCTGAATGCGTTTTCTAGGTTTCTAACACTCTTTCATCTTTAAAAATTGCAGAGTTGGAAATAATCGGTAAAAACAGCATGGTTTATGATCCTGTGACAAACCTGCCTTATCCGTGCGAAATCACAGCATCGAAGAAAGAGTTTACAGCAAGGACAAAGATAAAAGGCCTTAAAGGGTTTATGCGATCGAAACGAGCTGACGGGGATAGCATACCGATCAAATTACAGCCTTGTCCTTCTCCAAGTTCAACGCAGGAACATCGTTGGCTTAAAAGTAGGTATATCAATCATGTGATTGATTCACGGGCTAGGGAAGAAATGGGTGCTTAGGTGTTGGGACACCCACAATCTTCGAAGTGTGTGTGTGTGTCCCTTAAAGGAAGGAGACACACAAATTCAGCTTTTCCTGAACGTTAACAATATTTTGAATGCAAGGATTTTACAGTTATAGCAAATTTTCAAAATAATGAACAGGACGTTCATTCCTATACATGAAAGACAAAAATAACTAACATCAAGCTGTTTCATCACCAGTTCAACTTTCTTGAATCGTCACATTGTGAGCATGCGTAATGCGCACAACTTTTAAAAGCTTTCAAAACCCCTGGATTGATAATTGCAGGATTCATTTAGACAAGTCTTGTCAATTTTCTAATCTGTGTCATACATAATATATATGTTTTATTTTATTTTAGCCATGAAAAAATCGGGGGTTTCATTGCTCGCCACACTAAACAACCGCAGCAAACAAAGAAAACTCTCACGGAAGCGAAACGATGTCATTCAAAAAAGTAAATTATTTTGCAAACATCGTGATTATGCTTCTTGACTATTGTAATAAAGCTTTGCATCTTTCTAATATTTCACTATAATTCCTTGCCCAGTCACTCTTTTTAACATAAGTTTATGTTTTTAGTACACGAAAAGGATGCATTGATGCGCGCGCAACTTCATGCTGAAACTGACGTCATTACAGGCCATGGTGTTGGACTATCCGGAGCGTCATTAGGTGTACTAAACATGCTACCTTATGTCCATGCTTTTGATACAAAGACCGGTATGCCTTACGTATGTGATCCTTACAAAAAGGCGCCCGATGATAAGTTTGATAATCGATGGAAAATGGTCGTACCGCCCTGCCCTGATTTTAAGAAATGCTTATTTCCATGGAACGAAGGTGTGTTATTAGTTGGAGGCGGGGTGGGGGGGGGGCAGCGTATATAGAATTCGTGGTTTTGCTCCGTGATCATTTCTACAAAAACTACAGTAAAGAATGAACTTTTTCTATCAACGCATGTAAACAATGGTTTTCGATTGTCTTACCTCTTAAACTGTTCTGATATCATTGTTTTTGTGCGTTTTTGATTTAATTGTTTTTAATAGTTTACGATTTACCTCATTCGTCTTGGAAACAAATCTTAGCTGTCTCTCTGACCTCCATATTCTTTTGAACAACTCTAAGGTTTTCATATGCTTTGGGAGCTTTGATGTAATTCGATGTCGTATGTGAACTTTAAAAATTTTTCAAATATTCCTCCTGCACAGCAAGAACCTAATCACTCATTTGTTAAAATCTTCAGCGAAAGACTGCAAAACATCCGTCGATGATATTTCTCCCGAGTCTCACAAGCGTCGCTGGATTATGAAGAGGGTTGTTTGGCTACCTGTCATGGCATCGACATAAAGACAAGGGTGCTTGAAATATCAGGTACATGTACGTATATAGATAATCGTAGAAATACCCCGATCATCCTTGCGAACCTTTTCAGTAGCATTTTCCATCATCTTGCATGGATTAAGTAATATCTCGTGACTTGAGTTTGCAAAGTGTCCTTGGTAATCGGATTGTGTTTCAAAGCTCAACAAGCTTGCAACATCGTGCCAAGGCTCTTTCCTTTACGCTCTACTTCTCTGCTTTAATTAACGAAGTAATAGCTTTAAGAAAAGGAGCCTGGGTTCGAGATTGAATCAGTCTATTTGGTTACGACGTGCTTGTTGTCTGAAATAACGCCTCGTTTATGTCGAGTTGAACTAAAATGAAAATGAAATGCGTAAAATGTAACAAATAGCTTTGAGAACATGTATATCATTGATAAATTTAAAATAAACAGATAAATTAAATTTACATATTTATACTCTAACAATGAAACATTATTGTGTACATTAAATATTATCATAGATAGAGTTTTAACACTAGTCAAACATTAAACATAGATTGATCACACGCAGATATATAAATTATTGTATATTAATTATGATTAAAATCTTGTGTAGTTTATTCCCCATTCATGCCACGAATGCATGTGTACATTTGTGAGCGATAAAAACCTTGCATCTCTCCTTCCACATGATTATCTCCACATTTATTTGGAAAATTCCCTTTTATTTGTTTTCACATCTTGTTCAAAAAAATCGCATTTAATGTTTGCCCAAAACAGATTGTTTGTTGATGAGTTCATATGAACAGCTGACTTTTTTTGTATCGTTTACGCTTGGCGTTTTCTTCGTTCTGATTAACTTTTTTATTATTGAATAAAAAATTCCACACTTTAATCGAACTGTCGTCACAGGCGCAAATTATCTGAGTGTCACTGACGAAAATTCCATTGACACACGCCTCTCGATCTCCCAAGGTTCTCAAACATGAACCTCTGTTGAAATAAAAAAGGATAGCTGTGATGCTATTTGCTGGATATCAAAGGATCAGCTATCGGAGTGGTCAGAAATGGCATGTAATGGCATTTAGTGAATGATTTGTTTTTGAGTTCATCTTACTTGACTAGGTCCCAGTATTTTATGAGACCATCTTTCCCGGCACTGTAAATGAGCCCTCGTTCCATCTTGCCGCGAACATTTTGAATTCTAAGTTTCACGTCTTCCACTCTACATACATTAAAGAAACTTTCTTTTTTTCCCCATTTCCACGAATGACATGAAGAAATCTCAGTTCTATTTTACGCGTTTTTTACCTTCCTTCATGTCCCCAAAATGTTTTAATCTGTTCGTTATTTTCAATGTCCAACAATAAAACACGATTCCCTACAGCGCAAACTAAAAATCCCTGTGCAGTGAAACGATTGTATTAGTCAATATGACTTGGCGTCATATTCTTTCTTTGTTGACCATTTGCTAACTTTGATCCATCATTACATACTTACTTGGTTGTAGCTCAGACCAGTCACTGCACTTCCTTGTCCCTCGTTCATAATGACCTCTCTGAAGCGTTTCAAACATGTTCCGGTCTGCATATCCCACATTCGTATCATCTGAAATAACGTCACTGTGTATCATGATTTGTTGCATAGAATTGACGTCAGGCTGAGCATGATGTCACTCACTTGATCTCCTGACCCTGTGAAGACTCTGCGATTTTCATTGTCAATGTCAACACAAAGTACGGATGCATTATGACCAATCAATGTTTGCAATAACTGGCATTTACGAATGTTCCATACTTTAGCCTGTGCATTAATAAAATGTTGAGTTAGCTGTCGTATGAACCATCGTGTTGCAAAATGAGGTGTGATTTCCTATTGTGTGCATCGCTCTATTGGACGATGCGCTATTTGCATCATCACGCCTTCCATCCAATTGGACAATGTACGATATTTGTCTTGCTTTGCATCATTCAATTGGATGATGCACTCTATGCATCATGAAGCTTTGCATCATTCTATTGAGCAATGCACTCCATGCATCATCGAGCTTTGCATCATTCTATTGGACGATGCACTCCATGCATCATCAAGCTTTGCATCATTCTATTGGACGATGCACTCTATACATCATCAAGCTTTGCATCATTCTATTGGACGATACACTCTATACATCATCAAGCTTTGCATCATTCTATTCGACGATGCACTCTATACATCATCAAGCTTTGCATCATTCTATTGGACGATGCACTCTATGCATCATCAAGCTTTGCATCATTCTATTGGACGATACACTGCTTTGCATCATTCTATTCGACGATGCACTCTATGCATCATCAAGCTTTGCATCATTCAATTGGATGATGCACTCTATGCATCATCAAGCTTTGCATCATTCTATTGGACGATACACTCTATACATCATCAAGCTTTGCATCATTCTATTCGACGATGCACTCTATGCATCATCAAGCTTTGCATCATTCAATTGCATCAAGCTTTGCATCATTCTATTGGACGATGCACTCTATACATCATCAAGCTTTGCATCATTCTATTGGACGATGCACTCTATGCATCGTCAAGCTTTGCATCATTCTATTGGACGATGCACTCTATGCATCATCAAGCTTTGCATTATTCTATTGGACGATGCACTCTATGCATCATTATGCTTTGCATCATGAGCATCATCCTATTGGTCGATGTACTATGTGAATCACTGTGCTTTGCATTCATTTATTGAGCAATGTGCTATATGCATTGTTTTGCTTTGTATCTTTTGATTGGACGATGTACATTATCATGCTTTGCATCAAGCTTTTGGACTGTGTATTCATGCATCGTTAATTTGAATCATACCGTTTTGTCTCCTGATCCAGAAACTAAAATTTCATCTTTTCTTTGCAAATTCCAAACCGGTCCTCTATGGCTCAGCAATAGTCTATATGATAAAAATAACTTGGCGATAGAAAATCGTGAGAACTTCAAATAGGATGATGTAAAACACGACAAACCTTACACACATTCCAGTTCTAAGATTCCAAACCTGTTTAGTATAAGACACGATTAAAAATCAATGTACGTTTCTGTGTGAATACAAGAAGCACTGGCAAGTATCAAAAAAATAGCATACCCTAATCGAAGCGTCGTGCGAACCACTGATGAGCAATGTTTTCGATAGAAAATTCAAACACCAAACGCCTTTCTACAGCAGGAGAGAAAACGTAAAGTATTGCGATTGAAATTTCATGAAACTTCTTTCCATGTTAGTGGAAGTGGAAATTTAGTTTTGAACTGGAATGGGTAAGTTAGTTAGGTAACTCTAGGGGTCGTATTTCTAAACAAGATTTGCTATCCATGGTGGTTAGAGTGTTGGTCGCTCCAATCTTTTCTAATCGAATATATATTTATGATTACTTGCTTGCTCAATAAAACCTTATTTAATTTTTGCAATAACGCAATCGTAAAGTAAAATGGACTTTTTTCATTTGTGAAAATATCCGGTAAAATAAAGCACCACCACCTACCGAATGACCAGTTAAACGAAAATATCCGGTAAAATAAAGCGCCATTACCTACCGAATGACCAGTTAAACGAAAATATCCGGTAAAATAAAGCACCATCACCTACCGAATGACCAGTTAAACGAAAATATCCGGTAAAATAAAGCACCATCACCTACCGAATGACCAGTTAAACTCTGAATTAAAGTTCCTGTTCTTGAATCCCAGATCCTGTCAACATAAAGTTTTTCATGTCATCTTAAAAGGGAGAGCGTTTACTGCGTCTAAAACAATAATTGTCAAATGCGTAAAAAAAACATCATTATAGAAGACATACTCCAAAACAGAGGCGGATCCAACGGTCGTCAAAATAAATTATAGCTGCTCAATTTCAAAGTATAGAAGACATACTCCAAAACATAAGCGGATCCAACGTTTGTCAAAATAAATCATCCCTGCTCAATTTCAAATTCAAAGTACTTTCAGAAAAACACTGTTGGTTTTGAAATTCTATAGAATACATTTTTACCAATGGACTTGCCTCTAAGTGCTAAGAAATGTATATATATTCCAAAGTGTGCTGCAGTAATTTGTTTTGACGTACCACTGTTCCAAAAAACATCTTTTGTACTCATGATTCAAGTTGCATCAACAAATTAAGAGATAAGATTTACAATCAATATTTCACTCGACTTGATATCGATTTGTAAATCTTGTCTTGAAAATCTTGTTCCTTGTTAATGTAGCTCAAATCTTGAGTTTACAAGATGACGTTTTTTGGGGTATGTTTTCTATTACATTTCTTTAATTTGGCTAATAAAAGTTTTTTAAAGAGAACTTCTCGAGGATCATGAGCATTGTCTTGGGATATTTACTTTATTGTTTTATCATAACCGCCACTTGCAACAAGGTTCTCATACGAGCTCACCGACAGCACTCTGTGGACGATAAAAAATACCGATATAAATGAATGGTTAAGTACTCAAAGTCCCATAAGCCCACGCGACCTGGTGCTCTGTTATTATATACGTAATAATCATACCGTTTAGAATGCCCCGAGAGCTCCTTAAATGTACAACGTCCTCTTGTCCAGTTTGTTTGTAACTCCCGACTTTCTTTGTATATCGTCTTCCAGTGTTTACTATTTGTAAGAGGAACGCCGACGTAAGTGTATGCACATTTTTCTTTCCATATGATGTCGTCACTTGCATTTTCATTCCACGTTCGACAAACCTTACATGCATGGGAAGGTAAATTTACCACATTTAGCCACTGAAGGTATAAAATTTCAAAAACCTCGTGCTGTCCAGGAAACTATTTCCTTGAACACGAAATGACCCAATGGGATGCACTGATACAAGAAGGGCAAAAAGGAAATGATGTGCTGTACATACCTAACAAAATTTCAATTATTTTATTGCAGCTTGTTATATTTGAAAGACTTTTACTTCTTTTTTTTAACTAGCTGATCGATTTTTGGTTTATTACTTACAATATAAGAAATTTCACAAGAATTTGGACTGAATTTAGAAACCATCAACATCATTTCATCCATCTGTATCCATCATTTACCATCCTGATGGTATAAATATGTTTTGCATCTAAATTATATTACATGCTACTTGAATACCTGACTTGCTAGACCCAGTTCCTCAACAGTAAGATGAGAGAGAATCTGACGAGATAAATGACGTGGAAGGAGCGAGATGAAGTCTTTGTACTGCCTTACCTGAAAAGAAACATACCTTTTTTTTTCTTGAATTGCTTAATCAATAGATAAAAGCCATCATGCTTACAGTCATCAATCCTGAGATGTAGATAAGCTCGACTGGCTCCAAAACTTCAAGAAATATGCGGAGAAACTCGTTTTTTTCCCACACTTAGAGAAAAAAGATGAAATTACCTGACTTATTGTTTAAATTAACCTATTTTCCTATCAGTAAAACTGACTGAATCACCATTGCGTGATTGCAAAGATAACTACTATTCTTCTATATTGAATAAGTTTCTACAAATGAACTTTTTCCTCTTTGTAATTAAAAATTTAACTTTTTAGCTTGATAACATCTGTAAATTTAAAAAATTTTCGAACATAATGTATTTAAAGTGTTTTCATAGAGTATAATATCAAACGTTAATATCAAAAGAACAGTTTTTGTTTTGTAATCAAGTTATTTCGGGGAATTGACGAAGTAATAAAAGAAAATGAATCAAAACTAGCTCAAATAGTAAACTTAAAGTTCGAACTTCATTATAGAAAAATATCTTTGGCTTAGCAGTCATATTTCAAGAAAAGTTTGAAAGTAAAGCCATCCGATAGCATGCTTTTTACATGAAAAAACATAATGCTAAAATCTTAAAAACGATGAAATATAGCTTGTAACAATTTTTAACTACCATTTGAATGTTTGGCAAACCATTTTACTGCTGTGCTCATTGAAGCATCATGGGAAGGCTTTCCGTTTTCTTTCTGCAACTTCTTATTGACAACATTTCTATTTGTGTATAATAAATTTCATTGCTCAATTACTGGAAACAGATAAAGTTGTTGATAAAGATAGATTATAGATAAAGGTGACCAGAATGTTGTGATAACCATGACCAGCCGACAATTTAAAAAAATATAGCATAAAGCAAATTCCGAAAAAGCAAGACATCTTGAGATGGCAAAATATGCATCAAAACAAGACGAGAAGTGAACTGTAAATTTTCGACTTTATTTCAAAGTCATCCTCAGACAGAATAAAAGACATCCTCATTCTGTTTGAAGATGACTTTTAAATAAAGTCGAAAAATTACAGTTCACTTCTCGTCTTGTTTTGATTCATATTTTACAATCTCAGTTTCTCAGATGAATCTCTGTAATCAAATGTAATCTCAGGTGAAAGACATCATCATTCTGTCTGAGGATGACTTTGAAATAAAGTCGAAAAATTACAGTTCACTTCTCGTCTTGTTCTGATTCATATTTTGTAATCTCAAGATGTCTTTTTTCTTCGGAATTTGTTTTTTACTATGTTGTGGTAAAGTCTTGGATTTCCTTCACTATAGTGCGAATATGTAACTTATGGAAATTTCTCTACAATATAGCTGAACAAGACTGTTAACTGTAAAGTTTCTACATGTTTGTAAATGTCGATCGTCCAGGTTGGTATAGTCCTGAGAAGGACTGTTTCAACCACAACAAAAACAGTCCTTCTCAGGACTATACCAACCTGGATGATCGACATTTACAAACATGTAACGATACTCCCGGGTTCAAACCATTTACTTTGTAAAATTTCTGATATTCTGTATTTAAATTTTCTCATCCATGGCAAATGTTCACCTGTTACATAAATCCATTGTATTTTTATTTAGCGTATTTCCTCTTATCTCCACGCCACTGGTTTGCATGTGTCTTCGTATCATGTGGTTTGTCAACTGACCCCCAACACATGGCGGGGCAGATTTAACACAAAACACACCTCGACCGTGATGTTTTCTGATGCCAGGAAAGCAGACATCACGAGCACCAGTATGCGATCTCCAAACACCTCTTATAATGTTTCTCTTCTTGATAAAACACCTGCTTTTAAAACACCAAATGGTAAGCACCCTTTAGGTTTGCAATTGCCTCATTCTGCGTTTTGAACGCGCGCTTTTCTTTATTTCCAATTCATGTGAAAACTTGACGTACCTCGATTTGTTTGTTGGCACTGTTTTATCCACAATTGGCAATATAGAGCTCGTTGTCCAGTTTCTAACTTCGTCCTGCGTTTGAGAAATATACTCATTGCCCTGAATGCAATTTCGTCATTTTTTAAAATTATATCGCGCACGTTTTATTGTCTGTAAAAGCTTGCTGTGATTGCAAACGGAATTCATTGCTTGTATTTTTTTGCGTATTTTCAAACTTTATACAAATTAAGCTGCTTATAATGCAGTTAGGTTTTTAGCCAATCACAATAGAGAATGTGTCAGTAACACGAATGTATATATAAAAATTGTCAAATGAATCAAGCGCACTTGATTTTGTATTTGATCTCCTACCTCATTTCTCAAAATTGCGCTTTTGACCAACGGGACTTTTTCTCCCTGGAAAGATTTTGTATGTAGTAACGAATTTGCGAAACATTTTATCGAAATTCTGAGTTTTTTAAGGGTTGAAAATGGGGCTCAATTCAGACTGTACAAATGGTTCGGCTTGTTATTATCCTTGTAAAAACTGTAAAACTTATACTCAGTTATATGTTTCATCATTAAACGAGACAAGGAAAGCAGATAATTCCTTTTTTTTGCCATGAAGTCCATGAATGCATTCCTTCATAACCCATTAAAAAGTAAATGAGGAGATTCGTTTCATGGATTATCCAGTTTGAACTGTAGCTCAGTGACCATTGAAAGATTTTTGTCTAGATCCGTGAGTAGAGGTTGACTGTACATATTCAATCGTTTCGACAACAAACAATAATGTTACCTTTGATCTCAAATATCCTGCACGTCCATGTATTTCCCTTGAAACAGGAATGGAAACGGACTGAAAGCTTGTCTTTAGCAGCTTTGTTTTGAAAAGCGAATTGTACACCAAATCTCGATGAAATGCCGGTTGTAAAACCTTCGAAAAAAACCAATGAATTTTCATTCGACTGAAGCAAGATAATTCGGTCGATGTGCTGTTTTTTTTAAACTTTCGCCCGCCATACATACCGTCCACAAAAATTGAACTTGTTCTTTTTCGCACATTGATAGCAATTTGTCGATGAATGCAAATCTCTGGAAGTATGAACGAATGAAATTGATCTGAATACTGAAAGGTTGAAGATGATGCATGCTTTCGACTTGAGTTGGAAACTTAGTTATTGCAGCTTTGAAAGGTAAGGAGTTTGCACTTTGCATGCAAGGCATTAGATTTGGGATTGTAGTAAAGTGAATGGTTTGAACTCGGGAGTATCGTTACATGTGTGTAGATGCAGATCGTCCATGTTAGTAGAGTCCTGATAAGGACTGTTGGTGTTGATGACTCTGAAGATGATTACCGCTAAGGTTGTCGAAACGTCAGTCAGCACCAACATCAAGAGTCCTTCTCGGGACTCTACTTACCTGGACAGTCTACCTCAAATGAACTTGAAACAGATATTACATCTGTTTCATTATCTCTATGCATCTCGCAGTGTTACATGCAGTTCGATGGTTCACTCAGCAAAATGTAGATAAATTCGTGTGTTGACTGTTGAGGTAGAAAATGGATTTCTAGTGGTTATCAAAAGCCACGAATTTGGTTGACATATGTTCAAACAAAGAAATCGATACATCTACCTCTATTCTTGACCATCTTGCGATCCAACTTCGCAAGTAATCGGTATGTTGCTCAAACTCGACTGTAGATAGCGGCTTGTGCTTCTCAAAAGAAGTAAAACATCCATTGGGAAAAAAATTTTCCTGAACATGTTGTGCTGTCATCATGTTTGGTAGATATGACAGACTCCTTCTTGCGTTACGTTCAAATATTTGAGCAAATGAACTGTCGTGATAACGTTTCCTTATCAATTCGCTCTGTATTGATGTAAATTGTTGCTATTGCATTATAGAAATGTCACAAGCGCTAGGTTTTCATTCATGTTTTATCTTTGGTCAAATAACTAAATCCTCAGTTTTATATGGTTTGATCTTTTGCTTGTGTTGTTAATACGGGAGACTATAATTACACATTGCCTGGCAACACAAGACGCCGAATAAAAGTCGTAGTGATTATAGTGATGTATGTATTATTGTATGAGAAATCAATCAATTATCAATATTGTGCATAGTTTGGTTAATTTTTGTTTGATTATTGTGCGTACGTGAAAACGTTTTCACGGCATTATTTCTGACGTCATATATACTTCGACAAGAGACCAGACCCCCGTCTTTGTTTTGCTTTGATTGCCTCTACTTGATCTTTTGATCTGCTTGTCATTTTTCATGTAATAATGGTCGGGAGTCCGGCGTTACTTTGTGTCATTCACTGATAGAAAGTTCCCTTGCGTTGAGCAAAGCACTGAAAACGCACAACAAAATTTGGCATGAGAGTTGACTGTCTACAATTTTATAGTAATAGAGATTTTGCATGGCATTTTATTTAAATGAATAGAGATCGTTGAATAGTGGTGTGTACTACTGGCTGCAGGGGCTTAAGTGCAATAGCATGTATTTTCCGGTACAGAATGTAATTAAAAACCCAATCAGGAATTTGCCATGATACACAAGGAAAGTATATTTTATTAAGGACCATTAATTACATGTTCAAAAATATTTATGGATAACAACAATGAGAAAAAAGTATCTCATGAAACTGTCCTCGCTCGCAAAGGGTTTTATTATTAGGAACATCGAGATCGGGGCAATCGCGGAAGTTGAAGGAGATTCCAGCACACTTGACGGAGCTTACACCACGTTCACCATAATAGGATCCATTGCCTTGTATAAGAGCAGATATTTCATACCACTGGCCTTTCTTAACAACAACAGGTGATTGCAGGAGCACATCAAAACCGGGAATTAAAGTGTTCTTACGTTCAGAGTAGTATTTTTCATTAATTTTGACGTTAGAGAATGAAAGCTCAACATTGTATCTGCTGTTATGACCAAGTGAGCCAAACAAGCGAACACCATGAAAATATATATCCTTGTCCACACTGAAACTGAGGATATCCGGATGGCCCGAAGTGTATTGCCAACCACCGAGGGTTTTGGAAGTGCGGATCTGGTCCTGGGTAAATCGGGAACATCTCTCGGTTGGTTTAAGCTGACGAGGTTTACCTTGAATGCATCTGCTAAAGGTCTCCTGTAGCTCCTTGTTTGAAGGTGTGACACCACTAAGCATTTGAAAGATTGCTATAACTTCATCTTTGTCGAGAAGGTCCGTTTTTGACACATTATCAGCAAACTCCTTCTGTGTCATGGTCAAGTAACGAACTTGGTAAACTGCATTCCCAAGCACAAGTCTTCTATTCTCGGATGTCGACTCTAAACCTTGCATCTTGCATTGATGATCAGACCATTTCGCCAAAGCCTGAAAAAGGTTGATCTCCTTAACGTTCAATGTCTCAAGTTCTAACATACTTTGCACTATTTCTCGTTCGACATTCAAAAAGGCATCCGATGCAAGGGCTTCTTGACAATGCGAATCAATATAATACCAGCATTTTTTTTGAAGATCCTCCTCGCCAATTCTCAACGACTGGGAGAGCAACGTGAAGGCATTGGATGCCGTTATGCTATTTTGCAAGAAATTATTGCATAACTTTTCCAGATATGGCAAAAGATACTTCTTTGCCAAATACAAAACGTCGATTGCGATATCAACCGACAGTTTACACTCATCGCAATAAAGAAACCGTAAGAATTCAAGAAAACTGGCATACTCCGTGTCGGGTAAGTGAATTTCATTTGATTGCTCCACTAGATTACCGTAAAACATTACGTAGAAAACGGGACTTGACGTGGCCAACACATATTTATGAGCTGGGATGTATCTTTTCCCATCGTCTCTTTCGTCGTCTCGTACAACAAAAGTGATATCACTCATTAGATTCTGGTTAAACATACACCTATTTCTCTCGGAAACGTTCTTCGTTTCGATCTGCCAATCTTCTGAAAGGGAAGATGTCATGTTAAGATTTGAATTTTGTCAACGAAGACTAATGAAAGATGATTTGTAAACAATCATGGCGGATAACGTCAACGGCCACCCGATTCGCTATCGAGCGCTTATCGATAATTTGGTTTTGCAGCAAAACGAGTTAAAGATTAAACAATATGGTTAATATGGTCTTCGACTCGTCAGTCACCATACCTCATTTGGTTTTTAGAGAAATCTTAAGCCAGAATAACAAACTATTTCACGATCAGTAAAAGACTGGCGCAAATTTACCACACAAATCAATAATTTAATAATGAAGAAATTGAGTCTAACGGTAATGGCTTGAATATGGCTTGTTTTCATGTGGCAGAATATGGCTTGTTTTCATGCAAAGGCGCGCTTAGATAGCCATATTCTGATATTCTTGACACTCAAAAATGACGTCAAATTAGGTTATTTACTTCTACAAACAAGTCTGGCTCATCAACGTCAATGTGCGCTGGGCCAAGAAATGAAAAGACGTTATTTCACATTTTGTTAGTTAAAAAGCTACTCCTGAACTCTGTTTTAGATTGCTTTGAGATATCGCAGCAGTTCAATCACAGAAGTAAAGCATTATCACTAGTCTCAATCTTTAATAGCCACTTGCAGAAAGCGTGGGTTGGCAATTCCGAGATAAACCTCAGACGTGTGAAAATCGATTTGCATAAGCTAATGAACCACATGAATGGACTGGCAAAGAATCAAATTGTCTAACGTTATCAAATGTGAGATTTGAAAATCTTATAGGTTCAGGGTGAGAGGTTGATGCAAATCCCTAAAGAAAATTATCCTAGTTGCAGAATTAAGACCAAGTGTTCTGTACCATGAAATATACTGAAATCTTTAAAAAATAGATTCAAACACTTGCTTTCTTTTCACTCTCACTTTACTACTGTGTGTTATTTATAAGCTTCTCAGGCTGACGAGAGCTAATTTACGTATAGACTGCGGTGTGTTTCTTTTTCCAATTTTCCCCTCTTCATATGTTGTCTGAGTTGGTTAAATACTTATTTTGCAGAGCAATTATGATGTCTGTGAGGATTATGTAGCTATAAGTGATGCAATTAGGGGCAAGGCGAGAAATGGCTTGTTTTCATGTGTTCTTTGGTATTATTTTAATGGGTTTACTGAATGTGGGTTTCTTGTGCGGTCATTTGCAGATAATGCACGATGATTCTGGTCATTTGATGAACAGTCGTATACGTGATCTCCATGGTAAATTATTCATCATTGCACGCTGGTAAATTCTTTAAACAATTTTCAAGAAAACGAGATAATTCGTCGACAAAGAAACCGTGCATTCTTTTTATTCTACTCATTATATAATGGCAACTCCAACGTCTCGAAATTTCATTGTGGATAAAGCGAAGAAACAACGTTCGCTAGCTTAAAACTATACATGCAGCATCTTTCTTATCTCAAGTTAAATATTTATGACCCACAAACTAAATTTAAACTTCTTTTCACAAATCCATCCTGTTTTTTACCTCCTAAAGCTCGTCATCTTTGGTTTGTTTTTTTGACATTTTTTTCTTATACGTTTTCAGGCTTTTGCTACATGAGGAGATTGTTTCTTTTTTGTGAAATTATTGGCACGGCGGGATAGAGTCGTGTCCAGCTTGTTTTAAGTTATTTAGATTGTTTTGTATGCATATCTCCCTTGTTTAACCACAGTATGTGGAGAAGAGGCGTGCGTATAAATACGAAAACAAAATTTCATCATTCACTTTTTCTAACGTTTGCTGTCAAGTAAGAAATCTATCTCGATAAACTGAGATAACTGTTAGAGAAAGCTCACACTCGTATATTTATCCAGCTTCGCGCTCTATAATTCCAGGCTGTATAGGCAAAACGTATGTGTTATTCATATCAAATATTATGCTTTATTTCTTTCATAATAGTTTTACATAATAAAGGTGTTTGCCTTTTAAGTATACTACACTTGATATTATATCTCATTTATTTAAGGATGCACGAAGAATAATTTTTATGTTGATTACTTTATAATTGAATGCTCTTTTTTGCAGAGTTGCTCATCAAGATGAAACCGTTATTTCTTTTGTTTCTCGCATCAGGTAAAATTTGCGTGATTTTTTGTTAGCTATTCCCTTAATAGTAAAATTTAGGACTTACAGAACTGGAGAAAGTGAAGCCTCAAGGAATGCAATTGGACGATTCTCGGCAAATGAGTAAGGAGTTCAAAACAGTTGCCGCGGAATAATCAAGTTATGAAGCACTATCCGTGTACCTTTTCTAAAGAGTTTTATAAATTTTGATATTTAAACAAAGCTGTTTTTTTTTAAACGAAGCTTTGAAGCAACTACAAGTTTTGGTGAAATTTTCACATAGATCTATTTCAAAACATATATCAATGTGGAAGTTAGTGGGGGTGGTCTGTTGGCGATTTAGCATGTTCTGTTCATAGTCTGTCGAGATAATTCATTGGTGTCTATATAAATACACACCCATCATGTCTATGTCCCCAATCGGTAAAATGACTTTTCATTCGAACTAAAATCATTATTCATGCCATGTGTGAGTGTTCTTTTAGTTATCACCAGCTGCTTACAAGTTGTGAGGACGCTGAAGAACTTGCAAGAATCTGAATGGATCGAAGATGATGAAAAACGACTTGTGAACTATATTTTTAAAGGATACAACAAGATCGCACGGCCTGTCATCGTAAAGACCGAGGCAGTTCCCGTCGAAGTGGGAATTGGATTAATAAAACTAAGTGATCTGGTCAGTGAGTTCTTTTGAGATTTTTTCGATTGTATAAGAAAACGACGAACGTCATTTTTATTTGTTAAGAATGGTTTCAGTTTTCATGTCAGACAGGGAGATCAAAGGTTGTTAAGGGACAGGGCCGTGAGCTTGATCGTTAATTTGCCGGGGGTATTTATATATTCAGTTGTGCCCCTTTCTGATTCATTTTGAAAGCCAAATCACTTTCAAAGGAAATCAGTGGGTGCACTACTGAATATATTAATAAACACACCCCAAGTAATATTCTGGCTACCGTCCGATAAAAGGGTATGGAACTTTAGCAACTCAATAGTGAATCAGGCAGTTTTTCACTCATACAGTGGAAATACTTTTCTGTACATTCACTGAAAAAACAACGAATCGAATTGATTTTCTAAATGTACAATAGTTGAGCTGGAAAATTAGCATTGTAGGAGTAGAAGTTTGAACTAACGTTGCCATTGGGGCCACTTATCAATTAAATGTGTCTTCAAATTGTTTAAAATGGTGTTATTGTGAAAATTCGACCAATTTGTCGATTCATATCATAAGCCACAAGGATATTTGCTGTAAAAAATTACTTTATGTAATTTTTGTTTATCTTCCCTTTGGATTTGAAGAAATTCATGTTCCTAACAACTCCTAATTTAAGTTTTCGACTTATTTATGTTCGAGGTGAATTTGTTTCGAGTTTGCGACTAAATACGCGCTTTACCCGTGTTTCTTGACTTATTAAAACAATTGTTTCCCCTTTTGAACACACTCAGAATACGCTTGCAGCCTATTTCATTTTTCAGATATTTTAGTTCTTTGCCTTTAGTGCATGTTTTTGAGCACCGATGCTAACGTGAACTCGTTTGCATGCTTTGTTTATGCTTGGCTTGCATGACATGCGCAAGTTTATATGCTAAATTTAGTCGTTGGATAAATGGATCTTCATCAATGCTATGCGGTTAGGCCATTTAAATGCAAATCTATTATGTAAGTAATGAAGACGCCTTTCATTATCGTTGACTTTTACTCTCACAAGAGAATGTCTTACAAACTTGCAAAACTCACAAAAATACGGTTAGGGTCAACTTTCAACAAATATCCAAGGAAGTGCATTTACAGGTTTGTCGTGAACGCCTCGCAAAGGTGTCGTGAGTTATCGTAGAAAATGTCAGCCTATCTTTATGTCATTTACAAAACTATAGGTATTGCACTACCCCATCACATTTTAACAAGTACTTTTTATTTTTCTGGCGTTATTTAACGATTTTTTCATCTCATTGTGCATAGGACTAACTTATTTTCCCCCTTAGATCGAAAAAGATCAAATTCTTGTCAGTCATGTCTGGCTTCGCTTGGTGAGTTGAATTATTATTATCAGGCTTGTATTACTACGCCTTTAATAACCGAGCGCGAGGTCTTTACGGAGAAATAACGGACCGAGGTGTTTTTGTACAGACCGAGCCTGTAGAGCGAGGTTTGTACAAAAAGACAGAGGTCCGATATTTCTCAGTAAAGACCGAGAAAGCGAGGTTATTAAAAGGTTTATTATATGGCATTATTTGACATGACAGGAAGCTTGCTTTCTTTCTCGTCCTTCCTTTTTTCTACCGGTTTTGCTTTCACTTTTTTAGCTCTTGTCAGTAAAAAGAAATCGTTTCAAATTGTATCGTCTGGAAAGTTAAACTGCTTTCCGAGTATTTTTCCTTCGACTCACATTCGTAAATGGTTTTTTGTTTCGTTTGCTGTTTGCATTACGAAGTTTGTTTATATTTGACAGTAAAATTACGCGTTTTGGACCGTGGTCGATTTCGCAAAAATGTTTCTGAGCCAATCAAAGCGCGCCATTTAGCCGGAAGTGACGCTTGCCATATAATAAATATAATTTTATGGCACATTTTGGTTTCACGTAGTTTTTTTGAACTATTAGCGATGGATGAACGATTTTATGAAGTGGAATTCTTCTGATTTCGGAGGCATAAAGTCGATTAACGTCGACCCAGATATGGTTTGGCTTCCTGATATTGAACTATATAATAGGTAATTATTGAATAAACACGCCTTAACATTATATTCACACATGTATGTTTTGCTATATAAGAAAATTCGGTTCACGTGATTGTCAATAATGTCCTTTCGAATTGTTGTATTTTACAATTGCCAATATATCATGTGTCTTGGGGATCTTTTTGAGATGTTCGTGGAATGTTTGTTCATTATGGATACTTGATGTATTTTAGGGATGTTTGTGGAATGTTTGTTCATTGTGGATACCTGATGTATTTTAGGGGTGTTTGTGGGATGTTCGGGGAATGTTTGTGCATTGTGGATATCTGACATATTTTAGGGGTGTTTGTGAGATGTTCGTGAAATGTTTGTTCATTGAGGCTATTTGATGTGTTTTGGGGTATTTGTGGGATGTTTGTGGAATGTTTGCTCATTGAGGCTATTTGATGTGTTTTGGGGTATTTGTGGGATGTTTGTGGAATGTTTGCTCATTGAGGCTATTTGACGTGTTTTGGGGTATTTGTGGGATGTTCGTGGAATGTTTGTTCATTGAGGCTATTTGATGTGTTTTGGGGTGTTTGTGGGATGTTCGTGGAATGTTTGCGCAATATGGCTATTTGATGTGTTTTAAGGGTGTTTGTGGAATGTTTGTTCATTAAGGCTATTTGATGTGTTTTGGGGTATTTGTGGGATGTTCGTGGAATATTTGCGCAATATGGCTATTTGATGTGTTTTAGGGGTGTTTGTGGGATGTTTGTGGAATGTTTTGTTCATTGTGGATATTTAAGGACTTTTGTAGGAGTTTGTGAGCGAGTTAGGACGCATTTTTTGCGAAACCCCTTGTATACCCACGTAATACATAGATCTTTCATTGAGACGATTACTCTGTTGTTTTAACAGTGCAAAAGGTCATATACTAGACAACTTTAAGAAAAAGATCGTCATCAATGACAATGGTTGGCACGTTTGGAATAATCCTGTCCTTATACGGAGTTTTTGTCCAGTCAACATCGAGTACTTCCCTTTCGATGAGCAACAATGTACATTACGTTTTGGAGCATGGACCTATGATAGCTTTTATATTGATTTTTTTATAAGAGACGACAAAACAGATTTGTATAGATATGAACCCAGTGGCGAGTTTGATCTGGTGTCATTTAAGGCGGACAGAGAAATTTTAAAATTCGAGTATGATAGCCTCTAGTTGTTTTATCATTGAAGAATTGCTTATAATTATTTGAGCCATACATGGCGACAGTATAAATTGTGGCAGCATGTCTCTTCATCTTAGGTTTCGTTTTTTGTGTATTTTTGGTGCTCGGATGAATCTGGCGCTCAATTATATTATGCATGATTTTATCAAGGGATATTTTTGTCAACTAGGTATTTAACGAGGCATTATAATACTTCACGGAAACCTATCCGTCAAATGTAGATTATTTTCACATGACATTTCTTTCTTGTAGATGTTGTAAAGAACCGTACGTCAACTTAGTGTTCAACATTCATTTTCGTCGCAAAAGATTATTCTACTTCAACAATCTCATTGTGCCTTGCATCTTGATAACTTTCGCTTCACTTTTAACCTTCATCCTTCCGCCGAACACCGGGGAACGAGTGACGCTCGTTATTACGACGTTGCTGTCACAGACTGTATTTATGCTAATGGTTGCCGAGAATACACCGACTAATTCCGACGTGACACCAATGATTGCTAAGTTCTTTATGGCGTCTATGACACAGATTGGCCTGGCACTAGTGATCACGTGTCTTATACTTAATGTGTATCATTCTACTCGTCATTCGCTCTCACTACCTCATTTCATACGAGTTCTTGCTATTGACATACTTGCTCCATTGCTGTTTATCACGACACCAAACAAGAAAAAAACTTCTAAAGTATTGATGTCGCGTCGTCCATCACGGGAAACTGGGCAAGAGAGTTTTTTGTGTACACAGACAATGCGCGAGTCAAATCAACGTGATCATCAAACTATGAGCGGACATGGCGTTGATGACGTCATACGTCACGAGCGAACCACAGATGAAGACCTGGAAAATTTGGAATCTGAAAACGAGCATCGCGATCAGAAGAAGTTGCTTAGCAACATTAAGTATCTTGCCGACAGGGAATTTGAACGTGAGAAACAAGAGTTTGTTTTGGATGAGTGGGAAATTGTTGCAAAGGTTGCCGACAGGACATTTTTAATCTTGCTTATCATTACTATCGTATTCACGTCGTCTATGATTTTTATTAACGTGCCGAAGCATTTAAATGAAGCAAATTAATGGAAATGTTGTGTTGATGGATACGGGATACTATAGATTTAGCTTTGTTTTCTTTTTGGTTAGAAAGACGGGAAAATTTAAGGTTAATATTCCAGTGGACCATTAATGTTGCGTGTAAAACAACATGAATTATTACTGATGTGTTATCTAAATAAAAAAGTTGTTCACCGATGTACAATGATGCACAACTATATTCAATGATGTTCAATGGTGCTCAATAATGTCCAGTGGTTCTCAATGATGCTCACAACTGTTCATCTATGCTCAATGGTGTTGGAAAATGTTCAATGATGCACAACTGTTTTCAATGATGTTCAATGGTGCTCGATAATGTCCAGTGGTTCTCAATGATGCTCACAAATGTTCATCGATGTTCAATGGTGTTGGAAAATGAGGATGTTTAATGAGGATCTACAATCTGATGTACAATGCAACTTTGCGGTTAAAAATAATCCTTTCTTGACCAAGAACATCATGGAAAGAGAGAAAGAGGTTTTGAAACTGGTATTCAGTTTTTGCCATGATCTATCAATTTTTATGGTGCTAATGAATATGTGGTTGTGAGAAAAAATCAGTGGGAAAATTACTGGACAGCATAAACTCGCAGGAAGCTTGCAGGTAGATTTTTTGAACGAATAGAAAAGACATAAACTACGCATTGATGCTTTGAAAACGTCGTGTAAGCTTGAAGAAGGACTTTGCTGGCGAGGTGTTGCTATCTTAAAACTAAATATTGCCTTCTGTTGATTGACGCTTTTATTGACTGTTTGACGTCACATAGTCTACAACTTTGGTTTAAAGCCAAAATCTAAATTGAATCTACTTGTCAAAGCCATATTAGTCATATTTTAGCTGAGGTATTTTCGGAATTGGGTTTGGAGATTGTAATCTAATACGCTTTCGACCCTATATATCTAATTAAATTTTTGTGTTCAAGTCGTTTGGGACATTGTGTGAGGTGGGTTTTGAAGTCAAAAAGTGTTGTTGTTTACTAGAGACAGGTAACATAAAAAGCAGCTGAGAAGTTGTGCCTTTACGTAGTAGCTTTAAACTTTGTCCAGGTGTAAAACTCCTATCAACGTTATATTTGCATACAAAGTTATATTTGCGGTTTTTTATCTAAGTCGCTCTTGAAATTTGGTAACGAAAGCCTTAAGTAATTTAACTTCATCACAAATTTAAAACTAGACTTTTGTGAATGAGAACTTATGAAATATTTATCTGTCTTTCGAACAGAATTTTTTGCGAAAATCTAATGCATGGGCAACGATTGTTTTTTCAGTAAAGATAAAGGCGAAACTCATTTTCCTCTTATTTTAATTAATTTTACAGATGCATATATGTAGTTTATACACACTATCTGGAAAATGTTCGGTGGGATTTCTTTTCAAAGATATCCTTAAACACTATTTTGTATATAGATGCCTGTTCCACGATCGATTTCTGTTATACATTTTTTGGCGATCATTGCAAGTGTTTAATTTGATTTCAAACGCTCGTTTCATGACAACATATTTCCAATTCATCACGAGCAAACAAAGACGTTAACAGACTTCCTTCGTTTGTTGTATTAAGTCCATATGACACAAGGCTCTCTTTTTGGACTGTTTCGTTAGTTGTTGAATCCGTATAGTTTGTAGAATACACTTCACAAAGCCTTGCGGCTTGCCTCCGTGATGAAAGAAAAACATCTCTATGATTTGCTCCCTGAATGACGCGTATAAGCTTGTTGCAAAAGACCCAAAGTACTGCACGAAACTCTCTATTGAAAACAGTGTAAATGATGGGATTTGCGACAGTGTTTACTCGTGGCAAAGTGAACACAAAGATTATACCGATGATTTGCTGTGCAAGGGAGCTAAGATTTTGTGAAATGCATTTTGGGCACTGTTGGTTAACCAACAATACAACAAACAGCGGAAACCAGCAAATGAGAAACGTTCCTACTACAATCATTAGTGTCTTCGTTGCTTTGAGCTCGCGGATAAGCATTCGCGTTTGCATGGGTTTTTCAGATTTTGAAAAGACACAATGCTCACGATCGCCATTTTGCCATGGGGTTCCGTGAACCTTAATCATCTTAGCTTGGTGAAATGCAAGTTTGAAGACCATGGAATAAGCTACAATAAGTATTACTAATGGCAAAAATATGCCCAAAACAGAAACGACAAGATAATAGTTTTTATCGACTTTCTTACAAGCGGGTTGATGAATTAGTTTTGCGTCATTTGACCAGTTCGTAAAAGATAACGAGCTGAGAATGGCTGCATAACACCACACCAAGCATATTGCCAGCAATGAACGTGGACCATTGATGAATTTTTGGTACACAAAAGGATAGGATAGTACTAACAATCGATCAACTGCTATCAAGGCGACGTTTGTGGTGGATGCAGCCCCGCATAAAAAATCCATAAAAATCCATATCTTGCAGATGCGTGGTCCCAAATCCCAAATCATTGAGTTCAGGTAATGATAAACATGAAATGGCACAATCGTAGTGACAATGAGAATATCGCTGACTGCCAAGGACGTAATAAAGTAGTTCGTTGGCTTCCTGAGTTTACGCGTCGAAATGACAGCAGCAATCACAATCACGTTTCCCACTAGAGCTGTGGTGATTATAATTATATTAAAAGAAGTTTGTCCGATTATGCTAGCCTTGGAGTAGGTTGGTCCGTTCAAACCCTGAGAGGAATTGTTCGTTGACATTTGTATTGTTTTTGTTGAACTATGAGATCCTTTATCTGTCGCGTCTTTGCAAAACTTTTATAGAGTGAACTTCTGCAATCTGCGTGTGTTATCTTGCAATCATCTATCTCTTCCTCCAGAGCCTGTGTCCGCCGAGGAAGTGAAGATCACTATCTATTTCAATAATTAATGAATCCAACACATGCTACGTGGTGTATAGTTTTCGCATTTGCACTCCAAGAAACACCTGTGTACAAATTATACAGCAGCGAGCTTTTTCAACATCAAACCGTTTTTGTCTAATTGTACAAGTCGCAGATCGTATTCTTCATGAGTAAAGAACAATTTGTGTCATCAGCATTTTAAATTTTGAAAGAACAGAAACTTATTCAGGTATCACGAAGTTTGAATATCAAGAGTGTGGTCATAGAGACGATTTTTAATCTTTTAAGTGAGCACTATATTTGACTGTGTAAGCAATCGCAATCGCATCATCTACACCCGCTTATCGAGGGACAATATATTAATGAGGATCAGGGCTTGAAAAAATGATTTATGACTCATAAGTCTTTGCTAATCAACAGCACGATATTTCTTTCTCTTTTTGAATGGCAACAAATCTTTGGTCTGTAGAAGGCTGTAAATTTTCATAGCATCCCTTCGAGGAAAAATGCATGCGAAAAATTCGGTTACGTTCAATTCAAATCATCATGCGAACTGTGTTCATGAAAGTTAGGAAAATGCCGATCGATTTGAAATGTTACGCTGTGATAAATTAATTGCTAAGTGCATAATGTCATAAAACAAGTTAAAATAACATATGTTGTATCAAGTTTGAAGGCCTTGATCAGAATTTTCACAATGACATCTGCTTTATTAAATCGACGACATAATTACTCGTGGTGACGACATTTTCAAGCTGGAATTCATTTTCACATTTTACTATCACTAGATAGGTGATGTTGTTCCACATTTCTGCCAATTTCCAGTTTGTCGCGTTATCACCATTGCTTTATTACTTGAAGAGGAATGAAGTGTGGTGTGCAGCTCATTTATGACATGAATTGTGCCTTATCACTTATCATATCTAATGCCTGGCATGCTTATAGGCATATTTGCTCAATTTAGGCAAATGATTTTATTCATTAAAAATCTTTAAAGTTCGACTTCAAAATTCTAATGCGTCTGTTTGCAAAAGTTAAACTTTGACAAACAAGAAACTTTTCGCAATAGAAAGCCGAAATAACTCTTTCATTTTTAAAACTCATAAAACTTTATAGGTTTCTTTTCAAGAAAATGACGCCTTGATAATTCTGTAGTTTATAGTTTACCCTCTAAATCCCTATTAAATTACGTTCGTATACTGGCATGACAACGGCAGAGGACGCAAAACGTCACGTTTAAGTATGCTCTGATGCTCAGATGCTTTTATCCAATCAGATTACAAATAATTTCACTATAAATAATATTACTTGGTCCTGTCGATTTTTGAGAAACTGCCAGTCATCAGAATAAACAATGACTCTAATAATAATTAAATAACTTTTATTATGTCCCTAGCTACGTCACTGCTTTATGTCTATCTGAAAAATTGTGAACATGCATGAATTATAGTCTTTAACATAAAAATGTGTGAAAATGCATGAACTATAGACTTAAGCATTTTTATGCTATAGTCTTTGGCATGTAAAAGCATGAACTATAGTCTTTAGCATAAAAATATGTGAACTATAGTCTTTGGCATGAAAATGCGTGAACTATAGTCTTTGCATGAAAATGTGTGAAAATGCATGAAATATTGTCTTTGGCATGAAAATCTGTGAAATTGCAGGAAATATAGTCTTTGGGATGAAAATGCGTGAACAATAGTCTTTGTCATAAAAATGCGTGATAATGCAAAGACTATATTCTTTGGTATGAAGTGTGTGAAAATGAAAAGACTATAGTCTTTGGCATGAAAGTGTGTGAAAATGCATGAACTATAGTCTTTAGCATGAAAATATGTGAACTATAGTCTTTGGCATGAAAATGGATGAAAATGCATGAACTATAGTCTTTGCTATAAAAATGTGTGAAAATGCATGAACTATCTAGTCTTTGGCATAAAAATGCGTGAACTATAGTCTTTGCATGAAAATGTGTGAAAACGCATGAAATATTGTCTTTGGCATGAAAATGTGTGAAATTGCAGGAAATATATTGCATGAAAATGTGTTATAATGCATGATACATTTGCATGTCAAAGACTATAGTCTTTGCTTTTCACACATTTTTTCGCTAAAAACTATAGTTCTTTGCGTTTTCACAAATTTCATGCCGAAGACTATAGTCTTTGCATTTTCACACACTTTCATGTCAAAGACTATAGTCTTTGCATTTTCATACATTTTCATACCAAAGACTATATTCTTTCATTTTTACAAATTTTCATCCCAAAGACTATAGACTTTGCTTTTTCATACATTTTCATCCCAAAGACTATAGACTTTGCATTTTCATACATTTTCCTACCATAGACTATAGACTTTGCATTTTCACTTATTTTCATGCCAAAGACTATAGTCTTTGCATTTTCACACTTTTTCATGACAAAGGCTATAGTCTTTACATTTTCACACACTTTCATGCCAAAGACTATAATCTTTGCATTTTGACAAACTTTCATGCCAAAGACTATAGTGTTTGTGTTTTCACAACTTTTATGCTGAAGACTATAAAGCTTACATTTTCACACACTTCATACCAAAGCCTAGTCTTTGCAAGTTAACACACTTCATACCAAAGAGTATAGTCTTTGTATTTTAACCTATTCTCATGCTAATTACCATAGTCTTTGCATTTTCGCAAATTTTCATGCCAAAGACTAAAGCCTTTGCTTTTTCACACACTTTCATGCCAAAGACTATATTCTTTGCATTTTCACACACTTTCATGCCAAAGACTGTAGTCTTTGCATTTTCACACACTTCATACAAAAGACTACAGTTTTTGTATTTTCACATATTCTCATGCCAAAGACTATAGTCTTTGCATTTTCACACATTTTTTCGCCAAAGACTATAGACGTTCATTTTTACATATTTTCATGCCAAAGACTATAGTTTTTGTTTTCACACTTCCATCCAAAACTATATTGCATTTTCACTCATCAAAGACTATAGTCTTTGTATTTTCACATATTTTCATGCCAAAGACTATAGTCTTTGCATTTTCACACATTTTTTCGCCAAAGACTATAGACGTTCATTTTTACATATTTTCATGCCAAAGACTATAGTTTTTGTATTTTCACACCTTTTCATGCCAAAGACTATAGTCTTTGCATTTTCACACTTTCATGTCAAAGACTATAGTCTTTGCATTTTCATACATTTTCATACCAAAGACTATAGTCTTTCATTTTCACAAATTTTCATCCCAAAGACTATAGATTTTGCTTTTCACACACTTCCATCCTAAAAACTATATTGTTTGCATTTTCACACACTTCATACCAAAGACTATAGACTTTGTATTTTCACATATTTTCATGCTAAAGACTATAGTCTTTGCATTTTCACACATTTTTTCATGCCAAAGACTATAGACTTTGCATTTTCACAGACTTTCATGTCAAAGACTATAGTCTTTGCATTTTCACACACTTTCATGCCAAAGACTATAGTCTTTGCATTTTCACACACTTTCATGTCAAAGACTATAGTCTTTGCATTTTAATACATTTTCATATCAAAGACTATAGTCTTTCATTTTCACAAATTTTCATCCCAAAGACTATAGATTTTGCTTTTCACACACTTCCATCCTAAAAACTATATTGTTTGCATTTTCACAAACTTCATACCAAAGACTATAGACTTTGCATTTTCACACATTTTATTGCCAAAGACTATAGTCTTTGCATTTTCACACACTTTCATGCCAAAGACTATAGACTTTGCATTTTCACAGACTTTCATGTCAAAGACTATAGTCTTTGCATTTTCACACACTTTCATGCCAAAGACTATAGTCTTTGCATTTTCATTTCAAAGACTATAGTCTTTGCATTTTCATTTGTCTCAAAGACTATAGTCTTTAATTTTCACAAATTTTGATCCCAAAGACTATAGACTTTGCTTTTCACACACTTTCATCCTAAAAACTATAGTGTTTGCATTTTCACACACTTCATACCAAAAACTATAGACTTTGCATTTTCACACATTTTATTGCCAAAGACTATAGTCTTTGCATTTTCACACACTTTCATGCCAAAGACTATAGACTTGCATTTTCATACATTTTCATGCCAAAGACTATAGTTTTGCATTTTCACTTATTTTCATGACAAAGTCTATAGTCTTTGCATTTTCACTCGCTTTCATGCCAAGGACTATAATCTTTGCATTTTTACACACTTTCATGCCAAATACTATAGTCTTTGCATTTTCACAGACTTTCATGTCAAAGACTATAGTCTTTGCATTTTCATACATTTTCATCTCAAAGACTATAGTCTTTAATTTTCACAAATTTTGATCCCAAAGACTATAGACTTTGCTTTTCACACACTTTCATCCTAAAAACTATAGTGTTTGCATTTTCACACACTTCATACCAAAGACTATAGTCTTTACATTTTCACACACTTTCATGCCAAAGACTATAGTCTTTACATTTTCACACACTTTCATGCCAATGACTATAGTCTTTACATTTTCACACACTTTCATGTCAAAGACTATAGTCTTTACATTTTCAGACACTTTCATGTCAAAGACTATAGTCTTTGCATTTTCATACATTTTCATCCCAAAGGCTATAGACTTTGCAATTTTACACAATTTCATGGCAAAGACTATAGTCTTTGGCATGAAAGTGTGTGAAAATTCAAAAACTATAGTCTTTGGCATGAAAATATGTGAAAATGCAAAGACTATAGTCTTTGGTATGAAATGTGTGAAAATGCAAAAACTATAGTCTTTGTATGAAAATGTGTGAAAATTCAAAGACTACTATAGTCTTCGGCATGAAAGTTGTGAAAACGCAGACTACAGTCTTTGTCGCAAAAATGTGTGAAAATGCAAAGGCTATGCTATGAAAATGTATGAAAATGCGTGAACTATAGTCTTTGGCATGAAAATGTGTGAAAATGCGTGAACAAGTCTTTGGCATGAAAATGTGTGAAAATGCGTGAACTATAGTCTTTGGCATGAAAATGAAAAATGCATGAACTAGTCTTTGGCATGAAAATGTCAAATGAAAATGCAAGACTATAGTCTTGGCATGAAATGTGTGAAAATGCGAACTCTTTGGCATGAATCAAAATACTATAGTCTTCGGCATGAAAATGAAAAGCGAACAGTCTTTGGCGCAAAATGTGTGAAAATGAACTGCATGAAAATGAACTGTGGCATGAAAATGTAAAATGCATGAACAATAGTCTTTGGCATGAAAATGTGAAAATGCGTGAACTTTGGCAGGAAAATGTGAAAATGCATGAACTCTGCATGAAATGGGGCATGAAAATGTGAAAATGCGTGAACTAGTCTTTGGCATGAAATGTCAAATGCATGAACTGGTCTTTAAATGAAATGTGAAAATGGAACATGGAAATGAAAATGTGGCATAATGAATGTGAAAATGGAAAATGCATGAACTATAGTCTTTGGCATGAAAATGTGGATGAACTATAGTTTAAAATGAAAATGTGAAAATGCGTGAACTATAGTTGGCATGAAAATGTGAAAATGCGTGAATGGCATAAAATGGAAAATGCATGAACTATAGTCTTTGAAATGTGTCAAAATGCATGAACTGTAGTCTTTAATAAAATGAACTATTGTCTTTGGCATGAAAATGTGAAAATGCGTGAACTATTGTCTTTGGCATGAAAATGTGAAAATGAAAATCATTGCTGAACTGTCAAATATGAAAATGTGAAAATGTGAAAATGCATGAAGAAAATAGTCTTGGCATGAAAATGTGTGAAAATGTGAACTAAAAGAGAAAATGTGTGAAAATGCGTGAACTAAAGTCTTGGCATGAAAATGTGAAAATGCATGAACTCTAGTGAATGAAAATGTGTGAAATGTTGGCATGAAAATGAAAATGCGTGAATTCTGGCATGAAAATGTGTAAAATGCATGAACAATAGTCTTTGGCATGAAAATGTGAAAAATGAACGTGAAAATGTAGTGTGAAAATGCGTGAACTATAGTCTGGCATGAAAATGTGTGAAAATGCGTGAACTATTGTCTTTGGCATGAAAATGTGTGAAAATGCATGAACTATAGTCTTTGCCTTGAAAATGTGTCAAAATGCATGAACTGTAGTCTTTAATATGAAAATGTGTGAAAATGCGTGAACTATTGTCTTTAGCATGAAAATGTGTGAAAATGCGTGAACTATTGTCTTTAGCATGAAAATGTGTTAATTTGCGTGAATTTTTGTGCTCGTAATGGCGAGAGTCCATAGTACTGGTAGATTCAATGAAAACACCCAAGATAGATAGTAATATGTCATTGTAATGGCTTTCTGCGGTGTTTGTTGTAAATTAATTAGTTCATTTTAAATTACAGGTAGAACTGTAAAACATGCTACCTTTGATTAAAAAATTTTTTGACTTCAGCAATGTGTTCAGTGAATAGCCACGTTCAAGATGTCCGTTGTAATGTAACAATGCGCACGCATTGCGGAAAACATTTTCATTTGTTGAGTACTCCACACAAATTCACATCATCTCTTATCACACTTAATTTTGAGTGATTTTTTCCTCTCAACTCGTCGTATCCATTAGATCTCACGTGCACACGAATGGCACACATTTAGCAACAATCAGATGCCACTAGCAGCCTCATGGCCCAATGTAGCTTTTACATTTGGCCATAATCAGAAGTCACGTGCATACTCATAACACCACTTATAAATGCACCATAGTTAGATGTCACGTGCAAACTCACGACGTGTGGAGCTCATACAAAATAATACTCAGATGTCACGTGCATACT
This sequence comes from Xenia sp. Carnegie-2017, assembly GCF_021976095.1. Classification (NCBI taxonomy): domain Eukaryota; kingdom Metazoa; phylum Cnidaria; class Anthozoa; order Malacalcyonacea; family Xeniidae; genus Xenia; species Xenia sp. Carnegie-2017. The sequence continues at coordinate 7,780,774 of NW_025813481.1, forward strand.
CATGCACAATGGAGCTCATCCTGCTCCAACGGCAATCATGTGAGATACAAACTAGTTTCAGGCTTCTATTTTGCATTCCTTTAGCGTGCCGTAAAATTTATTTTCGAATAAATGGTGCATTTTCACAAAGTCTGAATGAAAATTGAAAAATAAGTTAGTTACATAAAACTGCCAATACTTAACAATAAGAGAGAAATACATTCAGACAGTTGTTGGTGAATAAAGAGTAAACGGTGGACAGTTTTCTTTTTACAAGTGTTCAGATGACAATGAAACTCGAGGCTGAAGTATTATTCAATGGATTTGGCGCTAATGTATGGTCGTCGCGAATCAGAAACGAATGACTTATTTCCGTCTTTTTTTTCGATGACTTAATCTACGATAAAAAGACGGATGCAACTCAGCTTTGACTTCGTTTGGCAAACGGTGTATGGGTAAAGATCTACGCGCATGCGTTCTTGCTTCTTTCTCCGACACCCACTCGTCCGGTAAGCTGAAAGAAAAATCACAGTCCATTAAAAAGAGACAACAGGCAAAATAAATTACCAAAGACCATTAGTCAGGTTTTATTCTTTGGAAATTGATAACCAATGGCAATGTTGTAAAGATATTTTGAATTAATAATTTACTGCTACAATATACAGTGCTTAAACTTTGATCCGCTTTTGAAAAACAGCAATCCGTTATTCATATATAGACGATCGATTAACATAAAATCTCTATATGTTTGTAGATGTAGATCGTCCAGGTTAGTAGAGTACTCCCAGGTTTAAACCATTTACTTTAATATAAAATCTTGTTCGATGAGTAAAGTCCTTTGGACGGCACGAAAACACCTCATTTAAAACACTTCCATTTCGTTGGGAGCTACCGCTTATGTCTGTAGCTAGTTCCCTGGAAGTTCAAATATGTTTCCACATGTTTGAAAGCTAATCTCACGAACATCACAACGGCTCCTCAGGCACCCCCCTTCACCCTATTCTTTACAGATCCAAAAGATCCCAAATGACGTGAAATTGCGCTAATCTAACATCTGCATTATTATGAGGTATTAGATGAACGCGATTCGGTTCATTCGAACGAAGTCAGACATAAGAACACGCAACATGAAGTACAAACGTTTAATTACATTGATTCCGGTATCCAGCGAAGAAGAATTTCTTTGACACCATCTGGTTTCAGTCGTTCACCCAAGGGCTACAAAAAGGATGAGATCATTACGCTGAAAAAGGAACGTTGTTACAATTTAAAAAACTGCCATTGACAAGTCTTGGAAAACGACAGCTCTGCGTAAATGACGTCAACCTCGAAGTCTTCATATAACGACTTCAATGTTTGAATGACGTCATTATATAATGACTTCAATGTTTACATGACGTCATCATTATGTATTAAAACGATTTCAACAGCTATTGAGAAGTATCAGGCAATGTACAATGTTGGAAACTTTATGTTATTTTTGTGAAAAGACTAATCACGTGAGTTTTGTTTTTTGGGATGAAAAATTACAACGATGTTTGTACGTTGCTTATAAGCGTATGTCCTTTGTTATAAAAAATAAAGGACAAATTTCAATCTGAGAGTGTGAGTAAATTAGGAAACTTCGAAGAAACATTTCCCTGTTTCCGAAAACAATTTGTGTTCAATAACTTTAAAGGATTGCAACGCTCGGATCGACTGCTTCACGTAAGAGTAAAAATTTCCCAGGTGTTCCCAGGTGATTTGAAGAATTGAAAATCTATCAGCTATATTATTAAGAATATAGGTTATCGATACAGTTCTGCTTCAGAGAATTTTTGAGCAAGGCAAGTTCAAAGCACAACGAAGTGGTGGAAAACCTATACATTTGATTGAAGGAGAAAGAAAGATCGGGAGAAAGGAGATTGAACTTCCCACTTACTGCTCATAGCAGAGGCTTTGGAAGCTTTCAAAAGTTGTGGATGTTCAATGTTCGCAATTTGATAATGCGAAAAACTTAGAATAGTAATGAAACTGTTTCATATTAGTTATTTTTGATAGTTTTTTTCCTTTTTCGGCCTATATTACAAAAATTGTCAAAAATGCATTACATACAATTGATTTGCATATATCGGCAACGATCGAACAATTTGAAATTTCCAGCTTGCTGGTGCCAGTTCCTTAATTAGAAATTCAGTGTGCTTGCAAAAACTCAGCGTGCAATATGTCATATATTTTCATGCAAGAAGCTAAATTTGTGGGTGTCCTTCCTATATAGAACACCCACACTCTAAAAGTTGTGGGTGTCCTTCCTATATAGAAAACCCACACTCTAAAAGTTGTGGGTGTCCTTCCTATATAGAACACCCACACTCTAAAAGTTGTGGGTGTCCTTCCTATATAGAACACCCACACTCTAAAAGTTGTGGGTGTCCTTCCTATATAGAACACCCACACTCTAAAAGTTGTGGCTGTCCTTCCTATATAAAAAACACACTCTAAAAGTTGTGGGTGTCCTTCCTATATAGAAAACCCACACTCTAAAAGTTGTGGGTGTCCTTCCTATATAGAACACCCACACTCTAAAAGTTGTGGGTGTCCTTCCTATATAGAACACCCACACTCTAAAAGTTGTGGGTGTCCTTCCTATATAGAACACCCACACTCTAAAAGTTGTGGGTGTCCTTCCTATATAGAAAACACACACTCTAAAAGTTGTGGGTGTCCTTCCTATATAGAACACCCACACTCTAAAAGTTGTGGGTGTCCTTCCTATATAGAACACCCACACTCTAAAAGTTGTGGGTGTCCTTCCTATAGAACACCCACACTCTAAAAGTTGTGGGTGTCCTTCCTATATAGAACACCCACACTCTAAAAGTTGTGGGTGTCCTTCCTATATAGAACACCTACACTCTAAAAGTTGTGGGTGTCCTTCCTATATAGAAAACCCACACTCTAAAAGTTGTGGGTGTCCTTCCTATATAGAAAACACACACTCTAAATGTTGTGGGTGTCCTTCCTATATAGAAAACCCACACTCTAAAAGTTGTGGGTGTCCTTCCTATATAGAACCCACACTCTAAAAGTTGTGGGTGTCCTTCCTATATAGAACACCCACACTCTAAATGTTGTGGGTGCACTGACACCGGGACACCCACAGCGTCCCAAGCCCATGGCTCATAATATGTCACAAAACACCATAAAATTTGAACGGAAGAAATTACCTGGCCAACAAAATGTATCTGAGAGCCATCGATGCCAACTGGGTTTGACTCGGTCGAAATCATGTCTTGTAGCCGTGATTTGATGCTATTTACAGAATGTTGATCCACAAAATCTTCAACTTTACCTACAAAGAGAGACTGCATCAAAACCATCCATAGACAGAATAGGAGCTTCAGAAATGCTACGAGAACACACATTGTTAAGACTGCTACAAACTTGTTGTAAAAATCGAAAGAAATTGGCGATTTCAACAGAAGTAATGAAGCCAACAAGCAGATTTGGTCGTTCTATGTAAATATTTACGCAGCTGTTCACTCAATGTGAAAACAATAGATTTCTAAAGAAATGAATACCTAATGCTTATGATTCGAAATTTACACAAAGTGACCAAATCTGCGGGCTGGCTATGCCAATGTTTAACACTCCACAACTTTTATGATAGGTGTGAAAATCAAGTAAATACCAGGGTCATAGCTAGCGCATTAATTGGGAGGAGATGGTGTTTACTCATTGTATATTCAGTTGTGTCCGACTGATTTATTAAGAAAGTCCTTTTATATACACCCCCAAATGAACATTGTAGCTATGACCCTGTAAATACCGCTTAAGTCAGTCTCCAAATTAGAGATTCAAATGATTTGAGCACTGGATCAGAAAATTTCAACATGTAAGAGGCACATACCATGTGATCCAGGTTTCTTGTATCGAATGTACTTTAACCTTTTTTCCTGAGCTGTCTTTTGCTGGGTGATTCATCCTTCTCCATACTACCTATGTTTTTTCTAGTTTGTCGTAAGTTCTCTTTAAAATGACAAGGAACATGCCTTGCAAGACCGGTTTGTGTAGAAAATGACATCTGGCAACCTTCAAATATGCACTTGAAAGGTTTCACGCCAACATGAGATTCCAAATGTTTAGTAAGCCAGCTTAATGAACAACTTGGTCGATTGAACACCTTGCAATGTTGCCAGAGGCAGACAAAAATGTCACAGGATTTCATGGGATCAACATGGGTTTCTTGTGCATGGCTTGCAAGCTGATTAACATCTGTTGCAATGAAATTACAATCCATCCACTTGCACTCAAGGCCATCCTTTTTCTTCTCGTTATCATCCAGTCTAAACATAAATGGTTTCGGTTCAAGTTGCCCTTGTAGTCTAATGCACATACAAATAAAGATATTTTAGATAAAATGCTCATTGTTTGGAAAACATAGATGCAAAACCTGCTAAAGTTCACCCAGTGCTATTTAAACACATATATTGCTATACTGAGGAGGTCAATTAGTTTCGGGTGACTTTTTAATTCTTTCATGTTCAAGAAACAGGATATCAAGAAAAATCAAGTTGCAACTTCCCATAAGCCATTGCAAGCCTCCATCTCTCTTTCTATGAATACTAATAAAAAAGAATGTTGACTGAAAGAAGAATCAATTCAAGCTTCCTTGGTCAAATACTCGAAGCTCTTTGTGCTTTTAAAGTTGGTAAACTTTATAAACAACTTGCTTTTTTACGAGCAACCTGATCTGGTTTAAACTGCATCAGAAGGCTTGATCATGGTAGATTAAAAAACCCTTTACACTTTGTATGTTTCAAATGTCTTGGTTCCTTTCTGACACCTTGCTCCTCAAATATATGATACATCTATACTGCAATATGACATAGTTTCACAGTAAATCCTGATCGCCTAACGCTCGTGAAAATGTCGTGATACTTTCGTGAAAGTCGTAAAAGTTATATCATAGCATTTTTAATAGTAGCAGAAGTGTATAAATCAAAAACACGCATTTTGATATTTTTTTAACTTCGTTGACTTTACATGAAAGTGACGCATTTGATTTGTTTGAAGGAAAAATGTAAAACAAATAGATTCGTCTTTAAAGCGTTTGCAAGAAAATATCAAAATTGGTTAAACATCCACAGTTAGAGAACTCATTGTCCAAAGGTTTTAAGTTGCAAAAAGATTTACACAACAAGTGATAGACCTTTCTAAAAGTTGTAAATTATACCCAAGATTTTAGCTGATATATATATATATTCTATACTAAACTCCTCACTCTCTTCATTCTTACCGATTTTCGTGGTTGTTCTTTGAATTATTCACATACGGAACTGACATGCTTTTATTTCTCACAGGAGATGCTCTCAATGATGAAGCTTTTATGCCATCCCGAACTGCGCTAGCAGTAAACGAGCATTCTGATTTCAAAATGTAATTACTATGAAGTCCATTCAACTTTGGCGGAGCGTCACTGAGACCATTCGTCGTTTTGTTGTCCAGACACGAGGAGATATTAATGTTTTTACCTATCGTGATGCCGTTAACATGCTTCTTTTCATTTTATTTCCTTCGAAGCTTTTGAAGCCGATACTTTCTCTCTGTAGTTGTGTTGTGCTCAAAACAGCATTGTCATCCGCCATCTTGAATGACTTCACGTGTATTGTAACCACGTGATAAGAAAGTAACCAATCATATTACCCGCTGAGCTGCTTTGTGTCATTGTTTCATCTTGCTGGGTCGTTTTAAAGAGCACAATCGTATGGCACAGTTAGACCGGATTTGGTAAAGTAAAAAAATATGGTTCTTTTCGGAATTTTTTGTCTATTTCAGTATTTCAGGCATTAGATTGGCAAATTGAGAAACTTTTCGGTGATTTCACCCTCTAATCTTACGTGCAAAGAATGGTTTTCAAAAAGTATAAATAAAAGTAAAACAAGATATTACAATACTTTGCCAGAACATAAAACAGCGTCGACCGCTTTACAACACACTTTTTTCTTAAAATTTTCTTGTCATTTGGCTTAAATTAAATGGAGGAGTACGTATCAAACTAGTATAAGAACTCAATGTTGGTATAAATATGTGTCTTGCACCTTTTTCTGGCTAATATCACATATAAAGGCACGTTTTCCAAAGTTGACTAAGTTTTATTTCTTTTCCAAAACGACAAACGACTTGAAAAGAAAAAGATAAAGAAGACATGATCAGTCTTGAAACAGGAAGGAATGTTTACACATTACTATAGTTCGCCTCATTTGAGCAATGTCTTTCTACGATCACATATTAAATATACACCGCTTCGCTCGTTCTCACCTACGTCAAAACTTTAAAGGTTTTGCACGCACTACGAGAACTAGCACAATCGTGTGTAATCATTCAGTCAATACCAGTTATATTCTCTTCGCGTTCATGAATCGATAATTGTTCATTCCAAAGGCAGCGGATGGGCAGGGAGAGTTACATGCCATTGGCGGAGGCCCAAGTTGGCAAGATGGCTGTTGTTGGCCTCCACATGGAGATGGTGGTAGTTGGGGACAGCATGGCATGGATCCCATACCCATACCCATTCCCATAGGAAAACCCATACCCGCAGGTGGGGGTCGGACAAGGAAGGTTTCACAATAGCCTCCGGGACAGTCCTCTCGATTAATCATCTCCACTCCATTACCGAGGTCTTTTGGATATTCGGATTTCGAAGTACCTCCAGCGCCTCCATCAGGCGGAGGTGGGGGAGGTTTGCTTGGAGCTGGCGTCGTTTGTGAGGCAGCAGGAAAAGCTAGACTTGCTATAGTGAAAGACAGAGACAATGTATGAAATTCGGGCTGAGATAACCACTGATGGACATATTTGTTTGTTTTTATCTCACATTGGATGAAAAAAACTTTGTAGAAGTTTATACCCGTTTTCGAAGAAAAACACATTACCTCTATTTCATTTTAGTAATACTTGCTCTGAAATATTGATCGTAAAATATTGTGATGTATTTTCTATGGAAATAATTGTCTTTTCAATCAATTTTAAGTTAGCCTTGCTCGACTGCGCATAGTAATTCGAAAAGATCGATTCATTTGTGTAATCTCGCTGGTGGATTACGGCAATCCAGCTTTGAGGATAGGCACATTCGGATGAAAAATTAATTTGCGATAAAGCATTCCACTTTCTGATATCGTTGCAATGTTTTGCACGGCTGTCAGTCTTCAACGAGATTAAAATTACACGGCTGCCACTAGTTTTTGTCAAAGACCTGCTCTCCTCGCAGTACAACAAAACGGATTCATTGGAACACATGCTAAGTTTGCATAAAGCATTGTATGTCTCACCTGACAAGACACCACCAAAGACAATAACGAAAAGTTTCGCTTGCATCTTGCGATCTGAAATCTTAAGAATCAACAGCATTACGATCACTGAAAGACTCAAGTTTTAGGAATGTTCATTTGAAATGAGTTGGCACGGTAGAATTTTTTTCGTAGATGATCAAACGACGGTTGATGAACTACTGGCCGCATCTTCCGTTTCAAGAAAGGAAAACAAGAAACGCCACACAAGCTACTGATGTCTCGCAAACGAAGAAAACGTTGCGAAAAAGTTGGCGAATCATAACATTCACGAGAACTTAGGGCATTTTTTAAAACATTATTCGAGAAGCGTTTTTGTTGTGAGAAAACGTCGAGAGAGAAAAATTACCTATAAAGTAGAACTCTGGTAACTCGTGCTCCTTGAAGGAATTTCAATTTCCACGGGATTTGATAGTATATTTTAAAGTAATTTATCAAGTCAACTCGAACTCGGTTACCGAACTGCAATCTCCTATGGTCAAATAGCTCAGAAAAACGCAAAACTTGAGGGTTAAAAGTCGAAAAGGTAAATTTAATTCAAGCAGTAAGAAATTCATAAATGATGCAATACAAACACAACACAAAAAGAATGTTCCCTCAAAATAAATTGTTATAAAGTCTAAACGAATGAATCCCAAGTTCAGACTTTTAGAAAGGAGGTATAATCTCTTCACTTCAAATTAGCATTAAAAAAATCATGGTAAAATCGGGTTTTCCCACTATTCAGTAACATTATTTGTTTGTAACCGTCATCGTTCATTTAGCACTTTAAAGAATTTATCCATCAAAGTTTCAAAAGCTCATTATGAACAAATTTTCCTCGACAGCAAAACAGCTTTGATGTAACTGATCTAGCTTATATGCACGCAGTTTGTAATTATAAAAAGTACGGATCTTTCAAAGCATTTAATCACACTTCAACTATCTGTATGCTACTTTGTTGCAGTTCACAAATGTAACGAACAGTATGACCACCATTTTATCGTGTCGATCTAATAAACGAAATTCAACAACACCCTCCGTAACTCTAACCATCGCTACTCAAACAATTTTCCGTTTCCCCAAAAGTTCGAGTAATCGGGGTTCTACCGTATTAGCAATCTTATTGTTGCTTATTCCGCGATGAACGAGCCACACAAATTCATCTCCATAGTTTAACAAAATTTGCCCATAAAAACGACACACAAAAAACTTTTTGCAGTCAAATTGAGTCTTCGTAGCTTACCTTGTAAAGTTTTCTTGATCGACAACCGTCTTTTGTTGGATTATGAACCCGGGCGCATTGAACTGTTTATAAATTTATAATTTATGACAAGAGGTGTTCTGGCACAAAACAACCAGCTTTATGACCGGTGCTCGTCCTATGCTTCGCCGATCAAGAGACAACATACAAATGGCCACTGACGATTGACTGTCGTACGCTGGTCAAGTAATCGTGAACGATGTAAAGTAGGGTTGGGTAAGTGCATTGGTATGACGTACCAAGATGTCTTCAACGATGTTCTCGTGGTACTAAAAAGATAATGTTTTCGTGCTTCATATATTGTTATTTATAACGTTATTTCGATAGAGAAAATGGATTAGTAAAAAACTTTATACAATTATCTGGAAGTAGCATCTCGTTCAAACGATATTAATTGATCCAGTGCATATTAGTGCGTGGATTGTTGATGAAAATCTAGAGATATTCTTTACGTCCGACGTATAATGGAGTTTTGATTTTCGCTTTGGTAATTTCTAGAGACTATAAAAGCAATGACAAAATTAGACACTTGAATGCTCGTTACTTGTACGACCAGCTATCAAAACATTGCGTCCATATCAATGCACACGATTAGGATTTACGATTAGTTGGAAGTACATTGAAGTACATACGCTTTAGAAATGATGAATCTAAAGAGCGAATATTTCGTGTTAATCGTTATTCAATCAGAGAGAACGATTCATATAAAGTAAAACTCTGGAGAAAATCTGCGCACTGAAACAATTCTCCACTTTCATGACAACATAGGAGAGAAATCACGCCCTAAAAACAAGATCGGTTTAGGCTTGCAGAAAGATGACTGCTGACCGAAACGAATGCAGCCAACATCATCAATCACAAAATTTCACCATTGTAAAATCCACGATTGTGAAGTGTCTATAACATTAAAATTTTAAACACGGAGTTTTCTGACACTCTGGCCAAGACTGTTCAAAACAACTTAAGGGCAATTTTTACTTCAATTTTGTTAGTTTACACCTTTCAAGAGATATTCAACTTCTTACGACATCATCATATCGCACATTTAGATTCAAAAAATAGTAGTTATCACCCATCGCTTGCTTAAAAATATTCAACTTTTGCAATTATGTTCTTCTGTAAATGTATTCATAAACAATATATGACTAAAATGTTTTCACAAAGGTAAAAAAAAATGTCATCAAAATTTGATGAGAGTTGCACAATGAACGAAGTTTAACGATCTCTAGAAAGAGGCTCACCAACATAAATTTTGAAGAAGTTACTTAACTTATTATTAGTTTAATGAGAAAACTGTACGATAAAATTGTATTTCATAAACTTTACAGCTTCATTCTGATTTATTCAAAAGTGAAAGCGACGAATCGTTTTCATCTTAAGGCATCGAGGATTAGTGATTTCAAAACTAAAGTAAAATCAATAATCAGTCTCGAAGACGGCGAGGCGTAGTTCCCACATTTCTGGACATTGTGCAAGGTGTCAAATGAACATCTGTTACGTGGTTTCCACCATCGTGTTTCTCGATAGGCCACCACCAAGTCGTGATGATCACCCTCAAAATCTTAAAAGCGTGTGAACTAGAAGGATCGATTTTGTGTTCTTACGTATGCAGAATAATTGAAAATCTGCAGGCAAACGTCATTGCAGTTTGGCCTTTCAGCAAATAAATTCGAATCGACTGAACGTTTGGCGGAAATGAAACTTATGATCAGACATATCGTTCCCGTCAAAGAAATGTTTCGGTTAAAGTGTACTTCATGTTTTCGCTGTCTTTTCATGCGTGTAGTTTAATGCGTGAAATCGAAAAGCGTTTCCAAACACCTGCTTTTTCCAACGTCTGGCGTGATCGTTAAAACATTTGACATTTGCTTCAGTTCTTCAAGTCAAAACGATATGAAAGGGAAAAAATGTCGCCCGTATTAATGATACGAAAATAATATTTAATTAAGAAGTATTGCCGATTTATGGGCAAGAGGAAAATCTAACGGAGCGAGACGACAAAAAAGTGCCGGCTCTCTGGTGAGTAGGTAAATCAATGTTTGGTAAATTTTCTATTCGTGAGATTGGCAGGTATTCGAAAGAGAAAGAAACTTTGATAGAAAGTATTAAAGATACATATTGATTCAAAAAGTAAGAATATTTTGAGTGTATTTATTTGACTAAAGGCGTATCCCACTGAGAGTTTTTATAACGCCATAACACAGCCGCTTATTTGGAACTTTAATTTCACAAGAAGGTTAATGAGTTTGATATCGTCTGATACAACGTGTTCAAAAAGAAAAGAGAAAGCGAAATTTCGACAATATAGCTACTCAAGTTTGTTTTAGCTCAGGTTGCTTAAAGTTCAGCAATGAAAGTAGCGATGTTCGAAGATCACCCTCTGCGTAAAATCAAAGTCTGAGCTGCGTGATGTTGAAGATGAAGTAGGTGAATGAAAAAAAGTGGGATCCGTATTTGCTTTCCAATAACTAGACATTAAAATTTTCACAGAAATCCTTTTTAAAACTGGTTTCAAAAAAGGAATAGGCAGTTAAATATGCAACATTAGATTTCAAAAAAGTTGCTTGATCGCTCTACCGAAAGATTTCATCGAATATATCGATGGTCCATTCTGGTGCATCCTTCCCACATGGATATCTGCTTTTTGCCTACAAGTTTTTTCTTTCTGTTACAGGTTTTTAATATAAATCAAAAAATGAACTTTCGTCATTTTTGTTTGGTTCTCTCATTCGTCCACCTCGCCATAGGTACGTATAATTTCACTACTTCCAATTTGAACTGAAGAGAGACCATTTCCCAAAAATATGTACTACAAAGAATGAAACAATGAATATAACAATCCAGGGGGGAGGGTGCTTTTCTTTCACTATTGTATAAGCCAGAAACACAACCAGAAGATATGGAACGAACAAAAAGACACAGAACAGAATACATCTTCTACAATATTCGCATATCACGTGACACAGCAATAACTAATCACAATCGTACTTATTTTGCACTTTTCATAATCAGGCGGTCCAGCAATTCGACATAATGTTCCGCTGACACAAGATATGCCAGCATCCCACCAGAGAACACAAATAGGAACCGAGCAAAGTGCAGAGCAAGATGCTGCTTCCATGACGACAGATACTGCTGGCTCAGCAGTGACCGATGCCACTGACCCAAATATGGGCGGCTCACAAAGTGGTTCCACACCAACAGCCGTGGACGCAAACTCGAACGATACGAGTAGCGAAAATTCTCAAGTCGGGGAGTTGCAAAATACTTTGATCCACCCGGGGGGTGAGATCGAAAAGGTGTACACGGGAAAACCAGAGGAAGTGGAAAATAAACTCAAGGATGGTGCAGAGCAAATTGACACTCTCACAAAATCTGATGGCGAGATAGAAAAGATCTACGTCGGAGAACCTACGAAGAACAATTCAACCAATACAGAAGAAAGTAAAATACAGAAGGAAGGTATATTAGGATTAAGGATTGTGACTAAAGAGAGTAGTATGTAAAGGCTAGGATTAAGGATTTGGATTAGTAGACTAACATGTAGGAATCATTGATGTTTTCACTCAAAACATGTACCAACAGAATCCTACCATGAGGGTAAAACCATGAATATTAGGCAACTGTAGACAGATGTTTTTTGCAGTGCACTGAATAACAAGCATAACCATGCGCACCGGAGAATTTTGGTAAATCGCTCGGAGTGATTATGCGCAAAAGCCAGTAGCTATTTCCTATAACTAAACGATTGTTGTGATTTCAAAAGTGCCGGACAAGTATATATTTTCTCGTTCAGCAAGAGCAGTGAAGAAGTGAGAAATCCAAAATAATCACATTCACATCTCTCCACAACACTGAAACTAGCAATCGCTATGTCCTTTCAGACAGTTCTTGGGTGGAACCTCTACATTTAAATAGTAATTCCTCATTCTGATGAAGGCTCGAAGCAACGAGTCGAAAGCTCAATAAAATATTTTTTTAAAACAATCCAGAGAAACATTCATTTTTTATGTATTAAATGATGATTTCTATTTTTGTGTAGCTACCGCAACACTTGCCCATGACACATTCAACATAAGCATTCCGCTGAAGGAAAAAACCCCGGCTGTGTTCAAATACATTGGCAACGAGACGGAGGGAGTATATCTAAAATCTGCAGGTAGGTGGTAAAATCTTCGCGCGTGTAAAATTCTAGTTCTGTAAAACCTCCAGGGTGTGTAAATGTTCTGCAATGTAATATCCCTAAGTATGGTAAAGTCTTCACGTATGTAAAACTTCGAGACATGTAAAATCCGTAGGTATGTAAAATCTTCACGTATGTAATATTTCGAGATATGTAAAATCCGTAGGTATGTAAAATCTTCACGTATGTAAAATTTCGAGACATATAAAATCCGTAGGTATGTAAAGTCTCACGTATGTAAAATTTCAATACATGTAAAATCCGTAGGTATGTAAAATCTTGAAGCATGTAAAGTCCGAAGTTATGAGGTGAAATCTTTTTTAATTTGCACATATTGTGTTCTAGCATCTGAAAACTTTAAAACAAACTGTGTTTCGGAGCACAACAAGAAGCGATTCATTCACAATGCTCGTCCACTCGTGTGGAGTGACAAAATCGCACAGAGCGCACAAACCTGGGCCGACCATCTGGCAGAGATCGATAGCGACATACAGGACCCAGGCAATAAAAAATACGGAGAAAATATATTCTGGACAAGACCCCAGCTGCCTGAAGATGAGTTGTGTAAGGCAGCCGTAGATGAATGGTGAGAAACTACAGGATTATTGTTTTTTCGAGGTTATCACGACAAGGATGATGATTTCTCTATATCAAAGCTATTGAAATACACATGTCATAACTTCTTATAGAATAATGCACACCATCCATACATGAAATTTTAAAGAAAGGTACATCCATGACATCATAGGAAAATGTACATCCATGACATCTTATGTACATCCATGACATCTTAGGGAAATGTACATCCATGACATCTTATGTATATCCATGACATCTTAGGAACATGTACATCCATGACATCTTATGTACATCCATGCCATCTTAGGAAAATGTACATCCATGACATCTTAGGAACATGTACATCCATGACATACTATGTACATCCATGACATCTTAGGAAAATGTACATCCATGACATCTTAGGACAATGTAGATCCATGACATCTTATGTAGATCCATGACATCTTAGGAAAATGTACATCCATGACATCTTAGGATAATGTACATCCATGACATCTTATGTAGATCCATGACATCTTAGGAAAATGTACACCCATGACATCTTTAGAAAATGAGCACCAAAGAAATTTTATAAAATCGTGCACCTGCCAATATGATGCTCCGAGACACTAATTCCTTTCATATCGACTGGATTACTTAGGTATAACGAAGTAAAGCTGTACGATTTCTCCGCCTCACACAAACGAAATTTTGATCCCCAACCGGTGAATGAGTTCATACAGCTGGTATATGAGGGACAAACACGTGAAGTGGGCGTGGCCTTCTCGCTCAGTCGCACTAACAAGCAATACGTTGTTGCCCGGTATTACAAAAAACGCAACAATATGATGTTGGATTCTGAAGTGCACCCGGCTCATTCAGGTAAAAAATTCTTGTTTTGTAATTTATCGTAGTGCAGCGTAGCGTATCGTACTGTATTGTAATGTAGTGTAGTGCGGTGTATTGTATTGTAGTGTATTGTACTGTAGTCTAGTGAAGTGTAGGGTAGGATAGTGTAGTGTTTTGTGGTGTGGTGTAGAGTGGTGAGGTGTGATGTGGTGTGGTATAGTGTAGTGTGGTGTGGTGTGATGAGGTGTAATGTGGTGTGGTGTAGTGTGGTGTGGTGTGGTGTAGTGTGGTGTATAGACTGTCATTTAATAATCGCACTAAACCCTGTCGTTTTAAATCCATCATATTGTCCATGTTCTCGACAACAATCCCTCTATGTGCTCATTAAAACGACAGCTTTAAAACCTCTCAATAAGTTCTATACAGCTAGTTTGCATTAAATCCACATTTTTCTCGTTTCAGATGGTGCGAAAGTGCGATTTGACAAGCCAGTTTATCAAAGTATGTGTACACTAGACCATGATCAATTCAAAGCCGAACACATAAAGCCATGTCATAGGTTACGTAATCTGATTGGCATGTTCAAAACACGTTATAATACACGTCCTTCATTCTGATAGAAAGCACACATACACCTCCCCTTCTTCTGATCACGCTGACTGCAAATTCGTCGAAAATGCGCTCATTGTTTCAGTAGCTTTAAAATATTCCTTTGATTCAAATAACACTTCAACCATACCTTCATTTCCTGAATGGTGATTTTTCTATCATTCAAGGATACAACATGATCGTGCGCCTTCCGCATATTCCGTGGCTTCCCCAATACGAGCAGCCGAATTCGCCCGTCTCCCAACATCTGGAAAACAAGATGAAGAACGCGGTAAAAACTACGAAATCAATAGATTTGTTTTAAGGTGGCTGTTTAACTAAAAAAAATGGGTATCCAATGTTTATCAAAACACTTAAACAAAAAAGAACTAGTTGCAGTTAATGTCACGATAAAACCCAAAGTTAACAACACATAAAATTATCGCACCTTAAAATTCGACTCTTTATTGGCTAAAGACGATCACGTGGAAATAAGTAGATTCGGACTTTAGTCGACAATGGAATAAGATAGAAGTACCTCACGGTTCTGCTGAGCAAATGGTTCCCAAAATTTAGTGTTTGTGTAGTCAATTCAATAACTCAAAATGCCCATGCAAATTTGTGCATGGGTACTCGAGTTTGTGCATGTATACTTGAGTTTGATTATGGCAGACAAATGAAAGTTGCGAGCTGCCTCATTAAAAAGATTGAATTTCGAAACTCTTTAATTGTGCTGAAACGCAATCCGTTTTCTGTTGCAGTTCAAGGCGACATTCCAGGAAACTCCAACGATAACAAGCCTGGTCGACCTCAAAATGAATTCATTCAAGTATGTGCTCATTTTGTGCTAGCAACTTTTTACTATCAACAAACAAGAAGGCCACAATTAAATTACCTCAGTAATTGCAGGACAACACTGAAAACTTCATTGATTTATGATAGCAAAAAATTATGCATGAAACTTAGTTGTACGACGCAAAACATTTCATACAATTCATGTTTAGATTATCTATAATTTATGCTTGGACTAACCATGATCTATGTGTGGATTACCCCTAATCCATGTTTGGATTGACAAAAATCCATGTATGGATTACCCAGTAGATGAAATCATCTGTTACTTTACTTAAATAATAGTTTAAACGGTTAAAATGTTTGAGGAAATTTTCCTAAAATTCATACATTTTTCAGGTTGGATGACCGACAACCCGAGAGGTAAGTCAAAACGATACAAACAGCAAGGGAAAATCTCTTCATCTGAGCAAAGACTTCACGTTAAATTAAAATATTGCAAGGCTCTGACATGCCTTCTTCTGTCCACGTTTAACTGTAGCGCCATCCTAGCCGACATCGATGTGAAATTTTATCCTTATGTGAAGGATCCGATCCAGAGATTGAAGAATAGTATCTTCCACGGGCAACTGAACGGAATGGCTATGGACGATAACTTCCTGAAAGTTTTCAACAAAACAGGTAAAAAATATACTTATAACACAAATAATACCTGAAATGAATACGTCAAATCAATGAAACAGTACTTACAAATTCGAATGTTAACAATGTTCACGTTGTAACCAATATCTTTAAAACAAAAGTTGTCCGTAGAAATACAACAATTCACCTACGAGAAAGTTGACGACAAATTTAAAAAATCTCGATCGTGTACATTGTTCGCCTCTGATTGCAAACTGTTTTCCTAGGTTTTTACGAGCCCCCGACATCGTGGAAGGAGAAAATGACGAGCACTGACCTTCAAGCTGATCTGAATGCGCCCAACATGGCAATCGATCCTATAACGGGTGCACCAACCAACATCAAATATCCCCAATCGATCTCCGAAGATATAGACCTGGTCGATCGTAAACCTTGCCAGGGCGGGGTCTGTGAGACGTATTTGATTAAAGACAGATGCAATGGAAACTCCGAAAACTGTCCTCCATTATCAGCAATGCAATCGGATTCAACACCGTCCAGTTCCGTTTCGACGCAGCCTACGAACAGTTATACGCCACAGCCATGTTGCGACCAGATGCCAACTCCCACCCCCTGCCTTGCGCTAGCGTGTCCACCGCCACCCGCGTGTAATCCAACCTGCAAATCCCGCGTGCCCGGCAATTGGCCCCCGGAATTTTATAGAAGGGGGAAGATCACAACTAGAAGAAATTCTGATGGTGATAAATGAAAGCTGCAAGTCGTCACGCGTAAATGGATCGGTCCAATGTATATATTTTTAAAGAAATATTCTTGAAACAATACTCGATGGCCATTGTCTAAAGCTAAAACTAAAAGGAATGATCATGACTGTGTTCGGGGTTGTCTACGTTAAGTAAGACTAGCCAATATGAAAGTAAAGTATCGACAAATTCGAGGAAGTTGTGATATTCTTATAATAAATACAATTGGCCAGCACACAAAACATTTGATGTGGCAATAAAATGTTTTTATACATCACATAATTCATGGCATTTTTCGATGTCTGAGCTGCGCAATTGTATTCAATATCAACAATTACCTAGAAAGTTTTCACTGTTTTCTCACTGTTGTATTAATACTTAACCACAGCTAACATCGATTAAATAATTAAATAACCAATCAATAGCGTGCAACACGGTGCTCCAAATTTTATGGATGAAATAACGATCCCCCTTTTATATCTTAACACTCGCAATGATCATCTCATGTCTCAGTGAGTCCCAGCTACCCTGCGGAATCATGCAATGAGCTCTTAACACTCGCAATGATCATCTCATGTCTCAGTGAGTCCCAGCTACCCTGCGGAATCATGCAATGAGCTCTTAACACTCGCAATGATCATCTCACGCCTCAGTGAGTCCCAGCTACCCTGCGGAATCATAACACTCGCAATGAGCATTTATGGCGAAGATTGTAGTACATAAATATACTTTAGTTGTGCGGTATTGTTTTCAAGAGATATTTTGCTGTTTACTGCAACGTCATTGGCTACAGTGGCGAGCGTTTTTTAAAATACTTTAAAGTTCATATCTCCGTTTAATTTTGTTCGATTATGCAAGATGCGTTTTGTTCAAAAAGTTTTACCAAAAGAAACAAAGTCCTCCGAATATTTTGAAATGACTTTTCATGATTCTATCGGCGACAAATCCACCAAGATTCAACATTAACCAAAAAATTGAATATTTACCGTTTTGGTGGTTCAGTAGTACAATTTGGGTAAACGGTGTTGGTTGAATTTTATAGACAGCGTGTAGTAAAGAAATAGCAGGCAATTTCAATATGACAATATTCATTTTAATGTCGCTTTCGAAAGTTTATAATATGAAAATCTAGTTACATTCAATTCGCCGCTTGTTTCCTCTGAGACAGATTAATCTTGTCGCCAAGACTTAGAGCCATCCCCTGAAAATATTAATGAAAGTTAACAATGGCTTTTCGAAAGCCGTTCCTCAAGAAATATTTTATGGACCACAAAAATAGCCTTAAATGGAACCAGACGGAAATGCTTCGATGAATAATATGTGATGCACTCTGATTGATAGTAGAGAAAGTATAGCTAGATTTCCAACTTTATGAGAACGCACCTACGCGCAGGTAAAATTGGAAGTCCGCAGAAGTACTTCTTACGAGAAAATTGTATCATTAATACGACTTAGCTATAGTGGATTATGGTATCTTTCCAAGTCGAACCTTTTAAATTTTCAATGATGCAGATTTACAAACCTGACTTTTTGCTCTGATACGAATGTGACCTGTGACAAAAGCGTCTGGACCTTCGTCAAATGGAAGCTCAATGCTCACGTTGGCTAACGCATCTTCGCCAAAAATACTGCGCGCATAGAGATTAGCCGCCATAAAGCCACAATCACCACACAATGCCTGAAATAGAACAATTGAAAGACTTTACTTCTTTCACACTTATGATGAACACTGTAGCTATGTTTCGGTAACTACACAATTTCTCAGATTCATGTGATGAAATTTTCAGGAAACAGAATGCAATAATATTTTAAAACAAATCCTTTTCATTGTCCATTTGACGTAACACAATGAGTGCATGCACTGTAACGTTCGCCAAAATTAATTCTTTGAAGAAAAGCTGGCGTTATGGCGGCGAATTCAATTCCATACAGAAATCAGAGAAAAAAAACGTGTGTCACTTTTTGAAAATAAAATTTCTACTTTTGTATTTGATGATTTCGTTTATTTCGCCATTATATTTAATGATAGAAGAAATATTGAACATACGTTAACTTATGTTTTAGCTATATAAATAGCTAGAGTTGTTTTATTGTTTTGTGATTTGCCATTGTATAAAATGGTATTAGTACAAAAACACGCCCCCTGTGGAAATCAACTTGACGAGGTTGACGAAGCCAGCGTGTCAAAATACAGATTTTCATTGGGCCCTCACCCCCCGTCTCCAGTCAAGATTACGCCATATCTACCTTGTTCATTGCAGACATTGTTCCACTAACCTTTTCAGGTGTAAGCAGTTTCATGTTTGTACAAGTGATAAGGTGATCGATGTATTCTCGTAGGTTTTTGATGTTTGTGTTCACTGTTACCTAGAGAAATACGCATGCGTTATTGTTACCCAGAGAAATACGCATGCGTTACTGTTACCTAGAGAAATACGCATGCGTTAGAAGCTAGAGCAAAGATACACGATATAAATGACAAAAAGTAATCCAAAAACATCATCTTGTAAACTCAAGATACGAGTTATATTATTTCAAAGGCATTATCAAGTCTTGAAACAAAGTCGAAATATTGCTTTTAAGTCTTGTCTCTTTTTAATACAACTCAAATCTAATGATATTTTTGTGGTGTATTTTATCATTTATTTCTTCAAATCATCGGCTGGAAGAGGTTTTTGATACAAGATATCTCCCTCCCGTTTTTTGAGCACCACAACAAAGATGATGAAATGAAGAAATAAAGCTGATATTTGCATGAAAAGTTTTGGCTGTTTTCTCCAATGTTTTGGGAACGAAACCACCGCCCACATATGCACAGGGTGTATCAAAAAAGGAGACCGTTACAATTTGACGTATTGTGATGACGTATTGTGACGTATTGTGATGATTTCAAGGTCTGTTATTATGTCCACGGGTGCATTAAGTATTGTTATCTATAAGCATATATTTCATATCTTTCTTACAAGCTCAAAAACTTTTTCTGTTCCTGGGAATTTGACATAACTTCTACCAGCAAAATCTGAATGCACGAGTGGGATAAGATAGCGATCAGACAATGAAATTTCACAATATGTTGATTTGAAAAACACGAATCTTGTACAGAAACTTGTACAGAAACTTGTACAGAAAATTTTCCATTTATTCAACAAACTAAGAAGCATCAACTTACAAAAGAATAACGCAAGTGCTAATTCCCTATCTACAAAATCGATTACCTTGTTTTCCCATTCAAATTCAGCCCACATTTGTCTGAATTCAGTGTCGGTACACGAAGCGGGGATTATGTAGTCCATTATATCAATATGAATATCGTTAAGAACAACGCAGTTACGGTCACCAGTTCCGCCAGAGACATCGTAGACTGAAGGTAGAAACATTATTAATGATCGCTCACTGACCAAATGTACCGCAAGCACACAACCAGCAATTGGCCGTATAAAATGGAACCACTAAATGCATTGTGGCCAGATCGTCACATTTAAAAGTTAAGGAGCTAGTGCACGAGACCATCATTTATGTCTATTCCAGATTTGATGTATGTGCACAAGGGGAGGGGGATGAAAACATATGTGTTTGTTGCAAAATCTCTATAGTTCGCTGGATGAAAACCTGGCAGAAATATTTATACATGTACAAGCTGAACCGCTTTAATGTAGTTCGTTTTCATGGAAGTGGATAAACGGATACACATGCAGAACAAGATATTAACAAAATTATTTTAGCACAAAATAGTTTTCTTTTACTAAAATGGCGATCAGTAAAACATTGTAATCAAAACAGCGTGAAAATATATGTATTTTTACTAGTTTGATTACTTACCGATGTTGCCAAATATAATCCCATTCTCTGTCGATGCGACCTTGACGCTAGCCTTAAAGAAATTCAAAACAAATATTCACCGCACAATCAATAAGACACTGGGAACCGACAAAATTTTTAATATACTGCAGGTGAAGAAAACAGTTTTTTACACAGTATTCAATTCACGGTAGACGTTTGATGAGTGCAATTCAACGTTCGGTCACCTTTATGTTCGAGAAGTCGTGAGGGCCAAGCAAAATAGGAGTTGGCTTTTCAACTAATTTCAAATCCCCTGAAAACAAAGAAGGTAACACATATTACAAACAACGTATAATCAAAGAGATACACGCGTGAAAACCACCGGGCAAGTTCACCGTTGTTTTTTCATTACCTAATGTAGCCAGCTCCAAAACCACATTTTGCAATGTATCCGAAGTTTGGTTTACGATGAGGACATCGAGGACTATGTCGTATTGATTGACGTTAACGTAAGCCTCGGCGAACACCGGATCGGAGAATCCCGTCAACTGAGTCACCTATTTGTGCACGATACATAAGTATCTAACTATCAAGTCACTTTTGCCGAACATTATAGGAGAGGCCAACCTTATTCAACTTTGAACTCTTGGCGTCTTCTTCCTGTTTATCTAATCCAACAGCTTGTGATAAAGTAGCATCGTAACGGTCCTAAACAAATAATCCGTTCATCATACCTTCAGCACATGTGTGTGTATTCATATATTCAGTTGTGCTCAACTGACCTCTTTTGAAAAGAAATTTCTTTTCAAAGCTTTCAAAAGAAATCAGAAGGGCACAAGTGAATATATGAATATAGTTACACCCTCCTCCAATAAACATATCAGTTACCCCGGTGATCACTAATCGTTGAATCGAGTAAACCAAACCCAGATAACTAACTCGATAATTAAAATTTATATGAGAGGTCACCTCGAGTATTTCGTTTTCAGCAGTAGCCAGAAGTTGCATGAATGCAATTGGATCGTCTGCTTGGATACTGACAACTTTCCTTTCGTTAACCTAAAATTAACAACATTACATAGAATACTCCATATCACAATGCACTTTCATTATCCTGAGGATGGCTTAACAATAGTCTTAAAGTGAAGATGCACTACTTTAGATTAGATTTTGGTGGCCACTTCTTGCCGTTGCATGTCAGACTTTTTTGTTAAATTCTGCAAAATTTTTATTGACAGAGATATTTTTGAAAGCATCCCCCATTAATTCATCCGTTGTACCTTGTTCATTTCTTCAGAATCTTGTTTATTTGATTCGAGCATGTTGGACAGAGAGCGTCGACATTCCACTGTAAAGATATTTTTCATCAAAGCACTGCGATTCGCCAACACACGAATGCACAGAGTTATACGATCAACATCGTCGTCGGTAATTGTCTATATCAAGATACACAAAAATTATTCATAAAATTAAAAACAACACGCATGCGCTGAGTAGTCAATAGCCATGTTTGCATTAGCCTCTCGAGTAGGTGCAGCCCTCGACTTTCGGTCTCGGGCTTACACTGAAGAGTGATTTCGAAGATGACTATATGAAAGTAAATGGCAACAAAACGGTGAGACGTAAAACAGTTGAACTTATTCATCTACATCTATTTGGGGCCATCAAATTAAACTTAAAAAAGTGTCGTAGATGTTTATACAAAAAACTAGATAAGCGATAGGATCGTCAAACGTCTTTTAAACTATTTCGTAGTGAAATCAGATATTACTATTACAGTCACAAACAATCATGCAGATCAAAACGAACGAGATTACAAGACAAGAGTTGGTAGAATTGTACAGGTAAAAGAAGACACATGAATGTCGAAAAAGATCCATAAGGCAGTTCACTTAAACCCAAGTTACTTTAATTTCTCTACAGCATCTTTCCATCTCAAGCACACAGGTTCACACAGGAGATAAAGCGGCAGTTGTCTTAAATTGTGTTGAATACTGTTATAATTGTATTTCTTATTTTTGAAAGTAGATCGGAGTCTCGTTATTTAAAAGTAAATTTAAATGTTTAAAAATCACTACGAAATCGTCAGTAATGCCTGGCTCTTGCACAGCCGTTGCATAATCAAATGGTTCAACAACTCGTCTTCTACATAATGCTGACAAACATTCCACAATCGCTCTAGAGCGCAAAAACCAGCATTCTAAACTTAAACTTCGATATAACTAAATGCAGAAAAGCATATTTATATTATTGACCTTCTTCGAAAGACCAGACTTCCCAAGGTGAAGGATACTAGCCATGATCAACATGGACTGGGCACAGAATATCTGAAAAGAAGGAAAAAAATTTTTCAATGCAGAATGACGGTATCGTCGTATTCAAAGTTAAGAAGACTAAAAATACGGTTTTTACCTTTTGGCAAAATATTTTAGGGCTTTTCTACGTCAATGAAATTTGGGTGCAAAATAAACAACACAGCACATCCATAGATTCCCCCCTTCCATAGAGCGCTGATGATTCAATGCCCTCAACAATTTTGTATTGCCGTCAAGAAGTAAAAACTACGAGCAAATGTGCTATTTCATAAAACATCTCTTCACAACCAGTGAAAATGAATACGCTTCGACAATTTATAGCAATCCTGGTGTAAACAAGGACTCGGATAACGGGGAGGGAGGGCGGGAGACAAAACTTCTTAGATGCAGGGTATATACACAGATCGGTGCACATGCAATACATACATTTTGTTTCTTTTCATCAGCAACCAACTCAATGTAGCGCAGGGCGACTTTTGTCAGCGTACCCACCAACGCAGCGCCAACAAAGAACTCACCATCCAAAAGATATTGACGAAGAGGAGGCCTGGTAATTAGTCAGCAAAATTGTGATTCACGTGTATATGGTTATTTTCTACGGGCTTCAAAAAGTCTTGTGTAAAGGAAAATCATGATTATTCGTGATGATGAGAGCAAAGCATCGTGCAATAAGCGAAAAGACTCAAAACTTAACAAAGATAGGTGCGTTTGAATCGTCGAATCAAATTCAGCCGCCGCATTAGACGCTTAACAATGTTATAAAATCATAATATATATATTTTCAATCTACAACTTAAGTACGGAAAGATAGTTTGGATGATAGAAAACGCCGTTAGGTTAAGTAAACTCAAATTTCACCATGAGATAACTGACTTGTGAGAAATGAAGTGTAAATCGGTCGAAATGCTTACTTCTCTTCCTTGCGTGATCCGGGGGCGCTCACAAATATACTTTCTGTTGCATATGTACCATCAGCGGTCACTCTTGTCTTAGTAACTGTCGTGCCTTGTTCTTTATTATCTGATGATATAGAAACGTAGCAGATATTGAATTTTTATATTACATTTAAGATTTGCTTTTTTTAATATTACATTACTGCCACAGTATAGCAAATTCTTGGGTTAAAAGCTACGTCATAGCCGCCATGTTGGATGATTTTAACAAAGGATGTTCCTTATTTACAATGCAAATTTCATCCAACATGGCAAGCATTCCATTGTTCTCATACTCCCAGGGGATGGTTGCAATCCACCAATATACAGCAGAGCCACTCCATTGAATTTTTTTGTGTCACGCATATCTTACGCATGTGATTACCATAGTGGCAGCAAGTCAATTGCTTTTTTTGACCAATAGGAATAATGAAATGGCTTAAGGCAGGTGGCCATCTAATTAAATATACAGCAGCCAGTTGCACACGAAGTGGACCTAACTGTATATTTCCTATACATTGTCACTGCACAAGACCGAAAATTTACAATTATGAAGGCATTTGGAAACGTCAAGTCCACAATCATGAAAATGGTGGTGTGAAACAGTCACGTAAAACAATCACAGGAGCACGTCATGTAAAAAATTTATGTAAAAATTCATGTAAAACAGTCACGTAAAACAATCACAGGAGCACGTCATGTAAAAAATTTATGTAAAAATTCATGTAAAACAGTCACGTAAAACAATCACACGAGCACGGCATGCAAAAAATTTATGTAAAAATTCATGTAAAACAGTCACGCAAACGTTATGTAAAAACAGTGTAAAACAATTCATGCAAAACAGTCACGTAAAACAATCACAGGAGCACGGCATGCAAAAATTTATGTAAAATTCATGTAAAACAGTCACGTAAAACAATCACACGAGCACGGCATGCAAAAAATTTATGTAAAAATTCATGTAAAACAGTCACGAAAAGCAATCACAGGAGCACGTTATGCAAAAAATTTATGTAAAAATTCATGTAAAACAGTCACGAAAAACAATCACAGGAGCACGTTATGCAAAAAATTTATGTAAAAATTCATGTAAAACAGTATAAGGTAAAACAATCACAAGAAAAAGTCATGTAAAACAGACATGTTCACAGTCACATAAATTTAATGTAAAACAATCATAAAACAATCATGTAAATTAGTCATGTAAAAAGTCATGTAAAAAAGTCATGTAAAATAGTCATGTAAAAGTAATGTAAAAAGTCATGTAAAAAAAGTCATGTAAAATAGTCATGTAAAAAGTAATGTAAAAAGTCATGTAAAAAAAGTCATGTAAAATAGTCATGTAAAAAGTCATGTAAAATAATCATATAAAGAGTAGTATTTAAAACCAATCCTGCCACTCTAGAATGCTGGACAATGCCGTCATGCATACACGTACATCTAAATTTGAATTCTCGCAATTAAAATTGTAATCGAAAACAAAAACAAAGCATTCATGAAAAGTTAACGTTCCTATAAATTACTAACCCTCCAACGTTTCAACACCAGCAGCCTTTCGAAGTTCATCGTCAACAATGGGAACCTAGAATGAAAACCAATTAAACGCTTCATCACAAACATCATCTTTTACACGTATATATATACACACACAGGTACCTCTCCAAGAGAAGTCTTAACAACATCCATTACATTCATCAAGTCAACTTCGTTTTCACAATATTCACCCAAGATCCACAGTGCATGTCGATGTATTCTAAAGAAGAAACACGATTGGTGGGATTGATACTTTACACTGGCAAACACAGCGCATGTCGATGTATTCTAAAGAAGAAACACGATTGGTGGGATTGATACTTTACACAAGCAAACACAGCGCATGTCGATGTATTCTAAAGAAGAAACACGATTGGTGGGATTGATACTTTACACAAGCAAACACAGCGCATGTCGATGTTTTCTAAAGAAGAAACACGATTGGTGGAATTGATACTTTACACAAGCAAACACAGCGCATGTCGATGTATTCTAAAGAAGAAACACGATTGGTGGGATTGATACTTTACACTAGGAAAAATGGACTTAAAAAATTGCCGGGAGAATATCTATATTTAGGCATTAATATAAGAGATACGAATGATTTTAAGCACCGGTATCAGTTCATTTCTGTGACAAATCTTCTTACGTGTAAATGAATTGAGCGTTTTTATAAAGGACAAGTGGATCTATGTAACTCTTGACATCCGAATTTCCGCCCTTTACGAGGTGAATTCTTCAAAAGCGAATGGTTTGAATTCAGGAGAATCTTACTACATGTTTGTAGATGTAGATCGTCCAAGTTAGTGTAGTTCTGTTGGACTGTTGATATTTATGCCAGATAACTGTAGGTAGTTATCTTCAGAGTCAAGTGAGGCGTAAATGTCACTACGTCTACCTGTAGATGGCTAACGCTAAGGATGTTAAAACGTCAGTCAACATCAACACCAACATTCTCAGGAGTCCACTCGGCTGAAACATCTATTTGCACATCTTCAAATTTGTATTGATACTTCCAGTTAAAGATTCAAAACAACAAAATATATTCCTGCTTTCAGCAAGCCATCCGTTCTATATTCTTTTTAGGCAGCATAAATGTTAATAAAGATTGTTTGAACAAAGCAAATTTTCGCGCTTTCACTCAAATACGCACTGTCATTGGTCGGTGAAACTACCTAATGAGATAGGTTTCACGCTAATCTTGGGTAACAGTTTCCAAAGGAAAACAAAGGCGTATAATTTAGCTAATCAGTAAGGTATAAAATGAAGCATTCTCCGAAAAAGGACATCTTGTAAACTCAAATTTAAGTTGCAAACAAGACAATTAACGGCAATATTTCGGTTTTATTTCAAATCCATCATTCTGTGTGATTACGCAAAGTGAGCTGTTCAGATATTTCGCCACGTTTTGAGGAGAACATTAAGATATTGAGAAGTACATTATATCTTATGAAATTGTCGTGTGGTCGGGGATTGTTAGCTGATCAGTGCTCAATATACATAGATAACTTACTTCAGGCTTTTTATTTGAGAAAACGTCTCAAGAAGTTTGTCCAGAATCACCGGCTTTAAGTTAGGAAAACGTTGTACAGCTTCGCGGACAAAAACCAAAACGTCTAAAGCAGCTTGCTCGTTTGAGTCGCCAAGGAATTCCATGAGTACGGGCGCGACGGATTCGGCTACATCCGGAAATTTAACGCTGCAAGCGTGAAGAGTACGAACGAGTATCTGTCGGTAATTTCCGGAATCATCCGTGGGGCTTTCCTCCGTGTGAGTTTTAGTTATTTCCTTCTTGAGTATCATGACGACTTCGTGGATGTTTCGTGTGTTCACGACTTCGAGAGCGAGATCCAACGTTTTCTTTCTGACTTCCAGATCAGGAGAGGCAAGAACGCGAAGAATGTCCATCACAAGTTCCTATAAACATAGCGAAAACTTGCGTTGCGATTGAGCTCAATCGACATCACAAACATCCAAGGATGTGCGACGCGCAACTAGAATTTTTTCTCGCGCCAAATGACGTCACACACATGGCGTCATAAATGCTCAGAAGGGCAACAACTATGAATTGTGTAGCATTGTTAAAACTTCTATCCCATTTGTTGAGTCGAGAGAAAAAATTGACAGAGCCAAAACATCGACAAGTGAATATTTTAAATTCACATTTGTCTATTATACAACAAGTCCATTACAAAGACAACATTGATATAATTATCGTCACTGTTTTTCCCCAATACAATATCTTGAGGACAGCCATTGACACGCTGCCTTTACGATCAATAAAATCTTATAAATATCAACTGGCCGTCCTCAAGATATAGTGTTTACCATAATAAACTTTAAAGGTAAATGGTTTGAAGCAGGGAGTATCGTTACATGTTTGTAAATGTAGATTGTCCAGGTTGGTATAGTCCTGAGAAGGACTGCTTTTGAAAGGAGGCGCATGAAAGGATCAACTAATTAAATGTTCAGTTAAAAGACGTAGGTTGCCCCCTGGATTTTTCATGATGTAACTGAACATCGTGACACTGACCTGTAAAATTTTCTCATGAGCTGGATTCTGCTGCAGCGCAATCAATCGGTCGAGGACAATCAATTTTACATTATTATCGCTTTCTTTGACGATCAATTCAATGTAGCAAGATGCGGCAGCCTACAAAACCAAATAATTTTGAAATTCAATTCAAATAACTTCCTTTTTCTATTTCATAAGGCAAAACTAATTGAAAACATCACGTGTTATAGTTTTCATTTTGGCCACGAACCTTCACTGCAGTTGGAGCAGATGACAATGTAACTAATGTACCGGCCGCTTCGTAACGTACCGCGGGCGACGATGAGTTCAGAAGATTGTAAATACATCTTATAAATCTTGCGCGCTCGTTTGGATTTCCACGGCATACCTATTTGACGCCAGAAAATTAAATATCGTGATGTTAAATATTATCTACAGAAGTATATTTGATACACTCATATAAAGATAACTTTCAGGGGAGAACTACCAGTTAACTGCATTAGATGAACTGAATGTCAGTATCGTTATTTCAAAATTCAAGACTGCCACTGTTATAACTACCTTACTGCTTATACTACTACTTTTGTGAATCTTGCCCGTCGCCCAGGCAATATTCCTTTGATTATGTCGAATGGATGCAACAACTCAAGCCTGATGAATAACGAAATTTATTCTCTTGCAATGCTTATCTTATAAGATAAACATTGCAATGTATAAATACATATATTGCTAACTCACTCAGACTATATCTTCAACCCATTCACAACAAAACATCACTCAAAATTTTGCTAAGTGTATTGGTTAACACAAATTATAATAATTAAGGAGAACTTGTCTCTCTGTCAGTAGGACAATCAAATAATATAACTTATTTGCAACACTGCAACCACTACTATCTCTTCCATACCAAAGCTACCAATACTATCATCATCACCACTACCATCACCAACACCATCACCACAGCTAACACCATTACCACCACCACAACCATCGCCATCACCACTGTCACCGCTACCATCACCAACACCATCACCACAGCTAACACCATTACCATCACCACAACCATCGCCATCACCACAGGTACCACCACTATCACCACTACCATCATTACCATTACAACAGCTACTGCCATCACCATCACAACAGCTACCACCATCCACCACTACCAGCTTACCTTATAAATCAGTTCAACAATGACCAACTGCAAAATATCGCCAAATCCATTCACTTGGTCAATGCATGTACTCAAGTAGTCAAGTGCTCGATCCTGAAATTATTCATAAAGAACTTTTCAAAAGTGGGAACGTTGAAAGTTGTAAGTAACACAAGGAGCAGTTTTGCCGTTTTGGGATCAAAAAGCATTCTGGGATATTTTGGGCATGCGTAATAAAGCGAACTTGACAAATTTGCACTTAAAGATGAAACAACAGGCGTTCATTGCAGGCTTCAGCAGTGCAAGTTGTTTGAATTTTGTTGTTGCTTCATTCTATTTACCTGATCAACATGAATGAGCATCATGAACGCATTTCGTTTGCACGATGCATCTTGTTCTTGTTCAAGGAACGTGTGAACCAACTCAGGTGCATCGGGAATCAAAATATTAAAATTCCTACCGATTGAAATAGCAGCATATCATATCATATCGTATCGTATCGTTTCATATCATATATTATATCATAACACATATCCTAATGATTCAAAGTAAACATACTTGTAGATAGTGTAAATTGCCATCACTGCGTTGCGTCTGACGTAACTATGACGATGCTCAAGGCATGAACGGATTGTTGGCATCAAGGGTTCGAGTAACTCAGGTTGCTAAGAAAAGGTTGTTTTTGTTAATGAAAGGCCATAAAATTGTCTGTCAAAGCCAGTTACAACAGGAGTTCTACCTTCAGTTTACATAGAAACCTCAAAGTTGATCCACGGATAAACTCGTTGGGATGCTGAAGATCCTTAAATCAAGAAACATTCACTTAAAAAGACACAGAACACAAAAGATGCACATCATGGAAATGATGCAGTTAACATTATCAGTCTTGTCGAGATAAGCAAAATATAATTTGAAATGAAGCAACAAGAAATTTCTGGAACAATCTGTCCGCCTATGTAAAACACAATTTTTGTTTCAGTTTGAAATGATTGCATTGCTAATGTACATATGCCTATGTTGTATAAATAAGCCAGTGAGCAATGGCTGAAAACTTGGAAAACAATGCATGCTTGATAGTGAGTTTTTCAAGCTCAAAGTATCTATTAAAAGCGACCATGAAGCAAATGTCAACTCTTAAGCATTTTTGGTGTCGGAAAAGTCTCTACGCAAAAGATAGCGTTGCTACTGGTCATTGTAAAACCAACCCATTTCCAACACTTCCTGAGTATGAATCGACTTAAAAGTGTTCAAAATACCTTTCTATATGCATCACAGACTAAGATCATCTCTTGCAACAGCTTTCCATCCGGGCCAAGTTTGGGCACAATCTCCCAGAAGATCAACAAGAGTTTCTTAATCATGTGGTTTTGCGATGGAAGGACAAAACGAATGATGATCATTAGGAGAGCTGGCATTTTATCCCCATTGACTATCTGATAGATAACTCGCTTCAAGGCCTCCGTCTTTGCTTTGACGTCCCCCTTTTCTGAAAATAAAATAAGATAATAAAGAATTTGAAACATGTGGGCCAAGATATGGTATAATACCATTGGTACATTCTTTGCTGATGGCACAATGTGAGAAACTTAATGTGAGTAATAGCCTAGTATTTCTCCTTGTTTATATCAAGGAAATACTTGTGCAAATGGTTAATTAATTATTAGCAGTGACAGACATAAGAACTCCCATTCCCTCCTTCAATAACTTTTTCACAAAGTTTCTTTTTGTATGAACTTTTGTAGAATAGTAAATAAACTAATAGATACCAAAGGATTTTTACATCTTATGCAACAAAACTTTGCCAGGTGTCAATCATTGCATGTAAGGATGAAATTATAATGCTTTTATCGTTTGGAAAAATTTTTGCTATTTATCAATATTTGAAATTTGTCCCGAAATCCCCACTTGCAACAAGAGTTGTTGGCAGGCACAGACTATCCAAAACACTTTTGCACTAGTGGATAGATGTTTTATTTTTGTTGCTGTACAGTTTCAGGACCTAGTTACATATATTTTATTCCAAGCAATTTTATTCCAAATATAACATTCATGTACACTTGTTTCACCTAATACAACCTTAAACAACTTTAAATTCATTGCAAAATACCATTTGCATAGCACGGATTATCAGTTAACCATTGGAGTTAACTGATGCTGAAAACAACAAGTCAAAACTAAGCATTGAAATTTGGTATACCTCCATGTGCCACTTTCATAAGTGAAAACTCAAGTCCTTAGCGTTAAAGAAATGTCTCTCAAACGAGAGTATTAAGGCAGAAGCTAAACTGTCCAGAGTTTACCTAGAACAAACTTGCTCTGAACTCTGTTACTCTAAGAAATTGAAAGTTGTGCAGTCCTTCGAAAACCTCCCGTGTGTATGCGAATTGAAAAGAAGTAAAAACGTTGTACTTATTTAAAAGAAGAATGTACTAAATTGCTAATTTATACAAGCATGCTTTCGTTGTGTCCCACGTTTACATCAAATAAATTTGACGGACTTTTCTGGCAAATTTAGATGCTATAAACGAAAGCAACGAAAGGCCAACAAGCTTTAAATCAACGTTTATTTACTTAAAACCCACTGACATTAATTGGGCATAACAAACAAGATTGACTCGATAGCAAAGTGCTGTAATAAGAAAATGTCTACGAAGACTATCAAACTTACCGAGGTCATCCTTGAGTTTTTGCTCCGACCAAGCTTCAACGTCACTAGGAACATTGATGAGAGTGTAGCACGGCATCTCCGCTAAAGTACTCATGATTATCAAACTTTGCAGACCCAAATTTGCGGTGAAAACCTCAAGAAATCTTACACTTGACGAAGTCAACGTGTCAAAACACAAGAACGACTATTGTTTAATTTTTGTCTGAGCTCATTCGTACCCAATACCATAATAACTGGAGAGGCTAAGTGGACTGGGGCGATGATGCCAAAACATGGATGCCAATTGACCTATTTCCGCTGAAATATTCGCTTTGCAGAACAAAAAAATTCTCGACCTCCCCCTGTCGTCTATAGTAAATTATATAGATTGAATATTTAAATGATTTGCTGTGCGCATCATTTTGTTAGAAAAAATAGCAATTAATATACATACAACTAGAAAGATCGGTAATTGGATGGGGAGAGGAGGTACTCATATTCATATATGCATGAATGCCGAACTAAATTCCTTTGAAATACGTTGTTTTTTATCATTATAACATGCACCCCCACCCCCACCCCCAATTATCGATTACCTTACGTCCATGCCGACGGGCACAAAAATCGTGGTGTTCTGTAATATAAGCTAGTGGCTTGCATGTCTGTTGCAGATATTAGTGTAAGTATTGTGTTGTTGAAAAATGGAATATTTTAAAGAAGAGAAATTAATGACTTGAAAATAGGGGAGCTGAAATGATGGCATACATGTAAATAGAAATGGTGGATATTATTGGACTGTAAAGATTTTTTTAAACCAGTAAACCATTGAGTTCTATAAGACCTGGAGGGGAAATGACAACCAAATTACTATAAATTATTAGCGCGCGGCCGCGTGGTCAAAAACATGGCGGATTTTGATTGTCAAAGTCAGCGGAAAGACGCAATGAAGTTGAATGTGGAAGAAGCAAAAATTGATGGCAAAGAACTTTTTATGTCTTATGAAGAATTACGATATTATTTTAAAGAATAAGAATAGCAATCTAGTAAAAGAAGCGACATCTGTCTTCAACATGAGATCTTCCAATTATGTATAGTTTCTTTGTACAAAATACTATTTTAGAAAACTTGATTTTTAAGTCATTCACTGATATTTTTGCCAAAAGACAAAAAGAAAAATTCAAAGGCATAATGTAAAATTCAAACGTTTGTCAAGTTGTTTGAACCTTAGTATAGGTACTAGTAATTTGTAAGGATACAAGAGAAAAGTAGTGCAAGAAGGTTAGTATTTTCGAGAATTAATATGTTCTTCTTGACATACATTACACAAGGCCATAATATTATAAATAATGACTGTACAATAACAATTATACAACCTGCTAAAAATCTTCACCTACACTATAATTATTTAAACAGGTTTGCCTTTATGCAGCAATAAGAAAAGTGCTATGTCAGAGAAACCAATGCACTTTAATTTAAGAAATCGTATTTTCAATGGGAAATTAATGTAGTTCTGTTAGGTAGTAAATTCATGGTTTTCAATGACAATCCAGTTTCTAATATCTTGGCTCAAAACAGAACCAGCAACATGATTATAGAATTCTGAATTTCATTCTTTTGCTCTCCTAGTTCAAGATATTTTCATCATAAGTTCTCAGTAGATTTATCAGAATATCATAATACCTTATAAGACACCCAGAATCAATCCTACCAAAAAAACTCAACATACCTACATACCTACTTATAATATATTTCCAGTCGACTTAATTCGTAGGGGTAAGCTAACTTTTTCTAACTCCTTTTTGGACATTTTAAATAAGATTCACCCATTTATTCAAGAAAGACAGTTGCACCAAGCTGTTCACAAACAGTCAAAAACACAAGTATTGCGCATGGGATTATGCATTAAAGCTTAACGACACATTGACAGTGTAAAGAATGCCGTTTGATATTTATTTCTAACATAGCTAAAGCATTACTTGACAAAATATACGTTATTTTACAGTAGGTTTACCTCATTTAAATGTGTGTGTCTATTTCACAAAAACCTGAAGCACTATATTCAATATTGTATGCTTACGGTATCGTGGTTGTTTTCGCTGGTTGTCATTAATATAAGCA
This sequence comes from Xenia sp. Carnegie-2017, assembly GCF_021976095.1. Lineage (NCBI taxonomy): Eukaryota > Metazoa > Cnidaria > Anthozoa > Malacalcyonacea > Xeniidae > Xenia > Xenia sp. Carnegie-2017. The sequence continues at coordinate 7,814,672 of NW_025813481.1, forward strand.
GTAATAGAGTTCCGGATTCGGGAGGGAGCGAATGTTAAAAATTTTTCTCAAAATGGAAGTTTTGACAACCAAAATCCGCCATTACCGCCATGTTTTTGACCACGGGGTCCAGGCCCCTTTTCCCCTCAAGGTCTTATAGAACTCAATGCAGTAAACTGCTATAGTGGCGAGAATCTCTCGTCCATACGCAGTTTAAAAGAGATTTGACTCGTCTCCAATCCCGCTGGGCTTGGTAGCTCAACAGGTAGAGGGGCGGACTAGTATCCCGAAGGTGCGAGTTCAAATCTCGTCCAAGTCACATGTTTTTCATGTGCATATTAAAACCGTGTTAGGATTAATATATTATATATATACTCTGATGATGGCTTTGGAATAAAGTCGAAACACGGTGCCATCCAGTAAACTGCTATAGTGGCGAGAATCTCTCGTCCATACGCAGTTTAAAAGAGATTTGACTCGTCTCCAATCTCTGTGGGCTTGGTGACTTAACAGGTAGAGCGGCGGACTAGTATCCCGAAGGTACGAGTTCAAATCTCGTCCAAGTCACATGTTTTTCATGTGCATATTAAAAAAAACCGTAATAGGATTACATGAGAAGCTGTTTACTACGCCCGTCCCATCATAGCCCATAAATTAGATCGAGACGTCAAAGGATCGGTGACGGTCATTTCTTTCTAGAACCTTCAACCTGAGATTAAAAAAACGCCGCGTTTATTTGCCAACGTGAAGAAACCGGTGACAGCTAGGAAAGTCCGCTATCAATCACGAAACTGGTGGTGGGCAGAGAAAAAGGCGGGAATCCTACAGAACAACAGCAAGAACAATCGCATCGAGCCCACAGGTATTTTACATCGTATGACATACTGTCATTACATATACAGTAGATACGAGATATTTTCATCAAATTACAACAGAAAATGTCGATGGCAAAACAAGCTGAAACAGCCGTTAACAAATACGTAAATAAATTACACGAACTGCTGTCTATAAACACATACGAATTGAACACAGCTAGACTAGTCCATTGAATCTCCTTTCAATTAAAAACTGTGCATCTTACACAGTTGACACTGACGCTCGCGTCAAAGTTTGCCGAAATTCTGTGTCGTGCCTAAATCATGCGAATTTTTTTCTTCGAACGTGCTCAGAAAATTTATCATGATTAAAACTACTTAAACATCGCTCTAAGCAGTTCAATACTAAAGGAACGAAAATACGATTATAACGAGATCCACGGCACCATGAATATACGGACCTGACGTGGGAGGAAGACACGGTGACAATTCCTTGCCAGATGCACTATGTTGCATTAATTAAACTAAACAATAATTTGTTCAGTGCTATTGCGCACGTCGTTAGATCAAAATTTTCACTACCCGTGAAATGTGACAACAAATTGTTGTCTCGACCACAAAGCAACAAAAACGTGAAAAGAACATCTGACTGAACTGTATCAAGTGCCACGCCCATCACAACGATCGGTTGCAGGACACCACACAATTGCATAAGGGCATGCGTAACCATAGCGATGTTTACATCGTGTTTTTCGCATTTAAACAAAATTGCATGCCAGCTAATTAATGATTTTAGCTGATAACAATGCAAGGGGTTAGAGACTTCCTTTTACGATATCAATGTTTAGTGTAAGTTTTGCCGATGGTCGCACGAAGCAGGACTTGACTATAGCATAGCAGGTCAGTGGAATATAGGTACGATTGGCTGCCCTGCGCGTTTGATTTGTTCAGAGAGAGAGAGAGAGGTGCAATACATATCCACGAATAGTTCGTGTTTCGTTCGAGTTTGAAAGTTCAAGTAAATATTTCGTGATTTCACCGCAGTGACTGTGCGTTTGAATGATGGGAGATAATTTCAGGTATGCCAATATTTTGGAAATCGTATTTGGTTTGAAATAGGCATATAATCATTTCGCATTTGTTCAGAGACTTTGTTCGGTGTGATGACATACAGAATTGACAAGTGATTTCATACGATTTTATACGATTTTATATAGAGAGAACATGCTATAAATACTCTTCGTTTCGATTTTCTTGCGCTCTCTCAATTTCCTTTGGACCAATCACATTAGGTGTTCTGTAATTGTTTGAGACTGATAAACCACGAGCGAAAATGCGAAGCAACACTTATCTTATAGACTATCTTACAACATAAGGAACGCTATTAACTTCGGAGAAAGTAAGTATTTCTTTAGGCTCTTTTTTCAGCATTTAAAAAAGTTGGGAAATTGTGAATGTTTTTAGCGCGCTTATAAAAAATGTTCCGGAAGTGTGGTTGTAGACAACGATATCAGCTTTTGGCATTAGTTGAACAGTTCAATCTGAAAATGTGCCTGTTTCACCTTTTCGATTCAGAAAACAACATAAGCAAGAAATGCAAACGTTATGCGCAATCGTGAATCGTTTTCATGAAAAAATAATCGTAATTATTTGGAAAACGTCTATATCTAGCAGCATTAAATAACGTTGAAAGTCTGATTATACGAGATCCCACGTCTGGGAACGGGTTTGTCGATGAAAATATGTAAATGCGAATATATATTACGTTTACAGTATTTTCAAACGAACAGGGGCTACTTTACAGATCATCAATGTTCAAATGCTTTAATTTTGATTGGTCAGAGAAATATATATAGATTAAGATGTATTAATGAAAGAAATTAAAAAGTCTTATTTTAAAAACATCTGTCGACGATTTTCTTTTGTAACAGTCTGTGTACTTTACTCTCAAGTTGATGATTGAAGGATAGTCTTTCAAGAAGTAACAGACTTAGCGTATGAGCAGAGTTAAAATACGTTCACGACAACGACGCCGTCATGTCCTCCCGAAGAATATAATCTTTTACCAATCCGATAACTTTCAATTTTAAATATGTCCAAGAACAAGCAGCCATAATTTATTTGGACTGTGCTAACTGTGCCACTGAATTTAACGAGAACTGACCGAGTGTAATCTTCATTCCTTAAACGATCACAGGACTGATGTTGTTAAATTTCAAAACAATTCCTTGGTAACTTTTACCGTTTTATTTCAAGCTAAAAATTATCAACCGCGACACCTACTTATGCCATAGTGGTTTTCACATCAAGCTCCATTCTTTTGGACAAAATATCAACAGCCACGTGTCGTTTTTGGCTTTTGCAGAGAACTGTTTCAGCAAAAACACGCATGCCCTCGATTTCAATTAGGAGTGCGTGAGGAACATTAATTTATTTCGATGATCTCTAAAACACTCTATTAACTAGAATGTCATTTAATAACGTTTGTACATCAGTAAAGTCAACAAAATAAGTTGGTCAGATTTTTTTGCTTGAAATGTGCAATTGTAAAATACTAATTCTTTTTTCTAGTTTCATTTTCTACGCAATGACGTTGCCACCAAGCAACCAACCAAGTCCAGCACTGACTACCATGAAAACAATAGATTCCCATTCGGACGAAGGCACCGTTGGCTCGGTGATCGCACTTTGCTTCGTTATGTTAATCGCTATCACAGGAAACGTTGCAATAATCGTCATATTTCGCGTCTACAAGCGCCTAAGAAAACAAGTGACGAATCATTTTCTCATAAACTTAGCGATAAGCGAAGTTTATAGTTTCATTTTCTACGCAATGACGTTGCCACCAAGCAACCAACCAAGTCCAGCACTGACTACCATGAAAACAATAGATTCCCATTCGGACGAAGGCACCGTTGGCTCGGTGATCGCACTTTGCTTCGTTATGTTAATCGCTATCACAGGAAACGTTGCAATAATCGTCATATTTCGCGTCTACAAGCGCCTAAGAAAACAAGTGACGAATCATTTTCTCATAAACTTAGCGATAAGCGACTTGACTGTGGTGTTAGTCACCATGCCAATTTGGTTGTTATTCGAGATCGATCGTTGGAAAAGTGTAAGCAAATGGATAGATAGTGAACTTTTGGCGCGCATATGGACATTCACGGATATAGGTATGTTATTAAAGTGCATAAGACAGGGAATTTTACAATTCAAATTGCATTTTCATTCACCAAAACCTTTAAAACGGCAGCGCACTTTCTAGAGCAGTTTACGCATATCTCTTTTCATTCTCAAGATATTGAAGTTTTTCAATGCAATGTACGATTCTTACAAGTTGCGACGTTATTTTGCAAAATATATCGCTGCAAAGTTTTGCACATCCTTAGGTTTCCTCTCAACTTTTGTTTGAAATGAATAAAAAGATTAGGCAGTTTCTTATACTATTAACTCTTCACAATAAAAGGAACTCGGCTCCTTTGACGCATCATACACGCAAAGTATACTTGCATTTGAAATTCTGATTACGCAATGTGACGTCACCGCTTTGCACAAAGCGGACATTTCATAAACTACAATATCTTATGAATGAAAAGCGATGTAAATAAATTGTTTTAGAATACATACCGTCTTTTTCAAAGTTATGTTAAATGAAAATGTACGTCACTCCCCAAACATCAGATTTCACCCCTCTATTGTTCACATCTCTGAAAAACATTTCAGCTCTCCCACTTTATGGTAAAACAAATCAGTAGTACAGATCAAATGAGCAATGTTTCAACTTTTCACACACTACCATCATCACGTGTCAATTTTGTTTAATTTAGCATGTGAAGCGTCAAGTATTGCAAATTTAGCCGTGATAAGCATCGATCGTCTCTACTCGGTAAGCAATCCGTTCAAACATCGTACAACAGTCACGCCATCTCTAGCACATCGGATTATCTTCGCCGTGTGGGGCTACGCAATCGCTGTGGCGTCGGTCTACCTCATAGACACAAAATGGAAGACTATTATCATTTGTGTTTTCGGATTTGCTATACCGCTAGGCGTCATGATCGTGTGCTACAGCAAAATTGTTACAGTTGTGAGGTAATAAGCTTGCCACTAAGTTCTCGTACTCCAGTTGTTTTTAAGCTCAGTTGACTACTAGAACATGCCTAGTCGCTAAGATCATTTCTTTGACATTTCACATAATTTTGTCGATTCACTCATCATATATAGAAATCATAGAAAACTATGTGGAAGTACTACGTATTAGTAATTATATCCTTAGTGGCCAGGCCTGTTCTGGGAGTCCACTTAGCTTATATAACATGATTGCAGTACATAATGCACAACAGTCATCATAATTATCCATCCTCTGTAATTTCATTGAATCATCGGTAATCATTGATAAAATTAATGGAAATGAATCCAATTCTTTGAGTTTAAAAAATAGGGGAAATAGGGATTTAGTCGTGATGTTTTGCTTTTCCTTCCATACACAGACTGTACCGGAAACGATGGTCCCAAAACCCGGAAGTCAACAAACATTTCTTTGGCAGCATTGTAAACGAATACAAGACCGCAAAGAGCCTGGGCGTTGTCATGGTGGCATTCGTTATTTGTTGGTCGCCGTTTTTCGTCTTTTCTTTCTTTTTCAAGTACTGCGAGGTAAAAGTTTTGATAAAATTCTTTCTCTTTGATTGAAAGCGTTCACTCCAGACTAGTGTGGAATTTTTATCTTAAGAAATGTCTTCCTTGGCTTATGGAAAGACCAGCCATACCAGCCGTCACAAAATGGCTTCATTACTTAAACAGCGCGTTAAACCCGATCCTTTACACAATGTTTAATCCGTCTTATCGCGTCGTATTCCGCCGTCTCATAGCGTGTGCCTGCGGAAGGAGTACCAGTGTACCCGTTACGAGGCCTGGTACCTAGGCTCCAGGCGTATCTCCGTGAGCAGCCGAAGATCGAATTCCCTTAATCACCCACTCGCAGGTTACAGAAACTCGAACAGCTCAATCTATCATCGACCGTCTTGCAGCTCTGTCGTACAGACACGACCCGAAAGAAAAGAAATTCCAAAAGATTTTAACGACGCCAATAATGAAGTGTTTATAAACGCAAGCACAAACAATGTAGTATTAAAAGACGTGAACGGCAACACAGATGGCGATGTGTTTAAAAACAATCTCACTGTTCGCCCGTCCGCGAATAAAAACCGAGTTTCTTTTTCTGACAGCGGTGACACCATCTTGTGAAATTAGTAGCGCATGCGTAGTCTGGCCCGTTGATATGACACAGAGCAGCTACAGCTCAATGACGCCGCAAAGGCTTAAAGTGTGGCAGAACTACATTTTCAGCGTCAATTATACCGAATAAAGCAAAGATGTCGAAGTTTTAGAAGCAGTATTTATAAAATTACACCTACAAAAGGACGTAGAAAGACATACAAGCTACATGCAAACTTTAGCTTGATTCAATTCAACTGTATCGACAGCAAATTTGACTCCACCAGATTCAGATATATGGATAAAACATGAGTCACATGACATTCTTCTATGTAAACGATATCATGTCGACGTTAAAGGACAGTAAAAGACAATTAGTTATGTGAAATATGATTTGACTACATACTCACTGCAATGTTTTTGTTCTTAACAAGTCAAATTACTGTCATTCAATGTATATTACATTCCCCATTAGATAAATGTGCCAGAATATGAGAAAAATTTCATAAAAATATACGTTGTAGGACAAACTGACAAAGTAAAATATTGTTCCTGCTCGTCCATGACTGTAGGCTTAGCAACAATAGAGGGCAAAACTGCGACATTCACTTTTATACTTGTTGCGCAGTATATCATTTTGTACGTTTTATATAATTCTTCATGCACTTAAAAAAATACTGTGAACAATCCCAAATGGATTGCCAGCCGATGCAAAAATCATTTAGCACCTCATTGATTTCTTCCTCTAGAGTGTTTTCATAAGTCGCCATGCAGGGAGAAAATCCCAAATAGTGAGAAGAATACATATGCATGTTTTATATATATGCTTGTTTTATATTGACAGTTCCTTTAAAACTACCGATGGGTGTTTTTACTCGTCACGGCATTTACGCTTTTCAAAGCAACATTATCATTATAAAATCATTACTTGATGGAAATTTGTACAACACTATTCCAAAATAGGTGGCAGGTGCCTACTTTGAAATATTTTACCACAGAATTCTTTTCTAAATTAGAGAGCAAGGGAACTCTCAAAGTTATAGTAAAAGAATACGCCAAATACAATAGCGTATCTGTGTTTGTAAAACATTTTTAATCTTTCAAACCCCAAGATTTCTTAAAAATCGTTTGCTAGCTCTGAAAAATCGAAAATAAACGTCGAAAATAATAATTTGACTAACATCTATCCAAAAGAACCTGAAAAAAGACTGAAGTCAGTAAGCTAAAAGTCAGTGGAACAAATAAAAACAAATATTTATACCTTATCTTGTTTGTCCTCCTCGTCGCTCCATCAGCATCCTCCTCGTCGCTCCATCAGCATCCTCCTCGTCCCTCTATCAGCATCCTCCTCGTCCCTCCATCAGCATCCTCCTCGTCGATCCATCAGCATCCTCCTCATCTAAACGAAAAAATTATTAAAAACACGTTAAGATTATGACAGGAAAAAATAGCATACCCTTTGTTATCTTCTTGATGTTCATCCCTTGCATCTAAAAAAGCAAATACTGCTGCTAGGGTTCATGTTCTTTCACTGTCCATAAGCACGACATGTCTACATAAATGCAACACCAATTGATGAATTAAAATCATAGCAAGCAATTATAGAGATCGTGCTTTTACGTTGTAATAGTTATATCATGCTAAAACATTGATATCCATGACTGTACATGATTGACCATGTACGTTAAGTAAAAACTCTTTGAAGATTATTACACTCGAGGAAAACTCGTCGTTTGAACCGTGCATTGTGTTGTAACATCCCTCAATGTTATAACACATGCAGTGTTCTGTAACATTGTCAAACGATTTATTACTTGCGATATAATTAAAAAATGCCTAGATAAAAACAAGATAATTAAAGAATGCCTATGCAATTGCAATATATTCTCTTCTCGACTCTATTTGATTTCATCCAGAAGGCTGTTTAATTATTACGGTAAGGTACGAATGTTTATAAAAGACCATCGAGTTTAAAGATTTTGCAACATTCTGCCCGCATGCTGCAATATGTTGTATATTCTATATTATATATTTGAGGTAATTCATTTAAACTCCTCGTGTCTTCATCTGCATCTTCCTCGTCTTCCCATCAGCATCCTCCTCATATAAACGAAACATCTATAAAACAAGTTAAAATTATGGCATGAAAAAAACATCACATTTCACCCTTGAAAAAAAACTGAAGAAGAAGTTATTTGTTTGATGGAAACAAAAAGTTATAAAGATAGATTTCAAAATAGCAAATACCATGGTGAATGGTGATAATAACAATGTAATAGTTCTTCAAAGAACTGTTTTAACCAAAATATTAAGCAAACAATTCAAAGGAACCGTTATTTACAGTTAGAAAGAGACACTATGCATTTCGGCAGACTACTCATCAGGTGTCAACGTCTGCTAAATGAGAACCTCCAAACCATGCTATATTTATAACGTTAGAAAAGGTCAATGTCATCCCTATTTTTAGAGATGACACTTAAAACAGAGACGTGATTACGTGTTTAATCTGTCTCTGTTTTAAGTGTCATCTCTAAAAATAGGGATGACATTGACCTTTTCTAACGTTATAAAGATAGCATGGTTTGGAGGTTCTCATTTAGCAGACGTTGACACCTGATGAGTAGTCTGCCGAAATGCATAGTGTCTCTTTCTAACTGTAAATAACGGTTCCTTTGAATTGTTTGCTTAATATTTTGGTTAAAACAGTTCTTTTAAGAACTATTACATTGTTATTATCACCATTCACCATGGTATTTGCTATTTTGAAATCTATCTTTAAGTTTGTCACCACGACAAAGTCTCTGTTTCAAAAAGTTATAAGCACATACCACTGTTAGGGTTCTTGTTTTTTCACTGTCAGTGAGCCCGACATGTCTACTAAACTGCAACAATTGTTGAATCAATACCATAGCAAGCAATTGTGGAGATCGCGCTTTCAGGAGACATACAAGTTATCTACAATATTATATCCATTGATCACAAAGACTAAAGGATTGAAATTGATATTTCTAACATTAGCCAGTTGTTAGAAATAAGCAAAATGCAAAATCATCACCTTATGTGAATGATAATGATAAATGCAAATTTAAAATAGTTTCTGGACATGTATTGATAGAGGTCCAATAATTGATGTCAAGAATAGTGGGAAAATTTTGGCAGTTCCGTGTTCTCACTTCAATATAAACCTGGATCTTGACGACAACTTTGTGGTCGAAGATCGAAACATAGAAATACCAAGAAACCAACGAATATGATCATTCCTTTGAACAAATAGGATTCTTAACGATGCTTTGAATATGCTGTATCGCGAATGCCCATCACAATTGGGTTGGTTATACATGTTAATTCATCGATCGTAGACTATCTTTATAGGTTCAACGATGTTTCTGTATTTAATCTGGTGCTTTCAAACATAGATAAAATATCTTAGTATTTTGTTGGCCGTGTCATGTGCTATGTCTTCAGTTGCTCGTCCTTTCCATTGATAAGAGGTCTTGTGGTACTACTCGCATCACAGCCTTCGTTGTTCTCTTAGTCTTTTGCTATTCTGAACTGCTCAAATATTTGAATCATCTGGTTTCAAGGTGAATTTTGCAGCAGGTACTAGTAGTTCCTAAAGGTTGTCTTTGACTTTCATGGAGAACCTTCGTCAGACGAATAGTTCTGTCAAATAGGTTTATCGAAGTGAAAGACCGTAGATTTTATTCTGGTAACTTTCATGTATCACACGAATTACTTTATTAGTTCATTTGTTTTGACGTCAATTTTGTTCAAACCATGATAAAAAGGGATCAAATTCATTGATTGCATGAAAATATATGCAGAGAAAGACAAAAGGAATTAAGCCTGGTTTTAGGTTAACTATCGACATTGGTTAGTAAAAGGAAGCAATGCCTTTTCTCCAGAGGTTTGGGAAAACAAAAGAAATTTTCTTTTCTTTTTTCAGTGAAAAAGTGAAAAAATGTAGGAAAATGCGTGAATTATAGTTTTATGTGAGAATGCGCAAAAATTCGTGAATTATAGTTTTTATGTGAAAATGTGTGAAAATTCGTGAATTATAGACTTTATGTGAAAAAGTGAGAAGATGTATGAAAATGCGTGAATTATAGTCTTTTTGTGAGGATCAGTGAAAATCAATTTGTTATCATCCGCGATTTTTTATATCAACAAGTGCAAACATTGTCGACTCAACAATGCATTAACTACATTATTTTCAGGGGAGTTTTTTAAAAGCAATATTTATATGGCTGCCAACGCTGCTGAAATGGAGAATGAATTCGTGTTTTGTTGAGTTTAATAGAAATATTTCAAGATAATACAAGGTTAATACGACAATAATATAAATACGACTAGAAGTTGCTATCGCAAGGGGAGAGTGTTGCCCCAACCCCTTCTCTGGAAAAAGTTACAGGGTTCAGACCGTAGTCACAGCCATTGGAACCACCTCCGTGTACAGCATTCTAGGTGGTTTAGAATGATAGACAAAGTAATTTTACATTCGAGTCTCTTTAACTTTTAGCTTTGCGTTGGCAAGGGGCAAGGTTTATTTCGCCATGTTTAGAGTTTGCTTTCTATCTGAAGGCAGGTTTACACGTTCCGATTTGTCAGATCCGATTGTTTCGGTTCCGTCTTTTGATTGCTTGTTCAGACGGTCAGATAGTTTTGTTGATATTTAAATACGTTTACATATTTATAATTATGAGAGCAGCCATTTGTGTTGTCCAGTAATTTATCGATTTATTTGCGTACTTTTCTTCTTGTTGCCAAGTCTTTTTCAAATATATATAATTTGACAAGTCGGCTTTCTAATAATGACAGGTGACACAAGCATTTGGCGAAAAGTGCATCAACATAATTCGAATTAAACCTCATCGTGTTCTTACACAGGAATTGTTGAAAAAATAGTTTGATTTTACTCTTGACAGTTCGTTTTTTTGACCTTCGAATGACTTGCTGTGGGCATCATTTTGTTAGAAAATATAGCAACTAATATATATACAAGCTACATGGAAACTTAAATTACAAATTATAAATAAGATCGTGAGTAAACGTTAATTCACGTCATATAAATTAAATCAATAAATAATCAACGGAAAATTGTTGACTCGCACGACACGTGTACACTATTAAGTAGACGATTGTTTAGATGAATGTTATAGGCATCAAAAGAGCTCGACGAGAGCTTTAAGATGAGCTAAAGATCATCGTCGTAGCCCCCCCAGTAGTTTAGGAGACCACTTACTACATTTTATAATTTGTAATTTTTGAAAAGGAAACATTTTTCTACTGATGATGACATGTAACACTTGTCGAAATGTTTAGATTAAATAATGTTTACTATATACAGAGTGTCTATTGTCTTGTGTTTTACTAAAACATGAGCAGTTTCATTCGTAGATTAAATATTGTGCTTATTGTACTTATGAAATACCTACAACCTTTAAAAGTTTCCAAAACTCCTGCTTTTCGTCTACGTTTGTGTCTACCTTTATGTCTACTTTGTGTCTACCTTTATGTCTACCTTCGTGTCTACTTTTATGTTTACCTTTGTGTTTACCTTTATGTCTTTATGTCTACCTTTATGTTTACCTTTATGTCTACCTTTATGTTTACCTTTATGTTTACCTTTATGTGTACCTTTATGTTTACCTTTATGTCTACCTATATGTTTACCTATATGTTTACCTTTATGTCTACCTTTATGTCTACTTTTATGTCTACCTTTATGTCTATCTTTATGTCTACCTTTATGTCTACCTTTACGTCCACCTTTATGTCTACCTTTATGTCTACCTTTATGTCTACCTTTGTGTCTACCTTTGTGTCTACCTTTGTGTCTACCTTTGTGTCTACCTTTGCAACTACCTTTGTATCTTTTTCGTTTCTCTTTTCGTCTAATTTAGTGCAACCTTTTCACAATACCATGATATTTAAATCGAGAAGTCGATTTCTATTGGGCAACTAATTGCATTCTTCAGCAATTTTGCGACGGACGCGTCAGCCCAGAAGTGATTTTGACGTTTTGCACCAATCGTAGTTCTTGAAAGCGATCTTCGTTTCGTTTCCGTTAAAAAAATCGTATCTTAAATTTACTATCATAATGTATTATAATATTTAATCATAAAATTTTGTACAAAAAACGATGACAAAGATTTACTAGACAAATTGATTTATAAATAAACTATGAATGTTTCAATACAACACTGTATCTAATTGCAATACAACCTTTGATGGTCCGCTGCAAATGTAACTCGTACTTAAGAGTGATGTCGGCGTATCGCAGACCTCTTGAAGGACTGTTTTTCACAACTAGTTTTTATCATGTCTTCAATTTGAAATTTGTCCTCCACAGCGTAATTGAACATTTGAAAGTCAGCCAATTCGCCATTTAAATATCGTCCGTCGAAATCGAAGCTCCCAATACACGCCTTGTATCCCCAGTTAACATCAAGTTCCCCGGATGCCGAAGAATGGCCTCTTTCAATGCCATTAACGTAAACCTGCCATTTTGAAATGAAAGAAATTTCAATGGATGTAAATGAAGTGGAGTACCTGCCATTGAAAACAGTTTTACAGCTGTGGGTGTATTGAGTAAGGTCCATTCCTGAAAATTATTTCACAAAATCAGACAATACACATACTATTGAAAGGAACAGAGTTAGCAAAACTTCTCAGCTATTGGAATACCTTGTTTCTCTGTAAAATATTCTAAAAAAGGTAAGTGATTGAGTGAAGGAAGAGGAAAAAAGAAATAAGCCTCAATCATTTGTCTCTAACAATTGTCTCTAACACCCAATTTCCCGATGAAGTCATGCTAAAGATGAAAGAAGTTCTTAAGTTTAATAATTCTAGAATTGGCAAAACTAAAAAACTTTTCTTGTGAGGGACAAAGAAGGCAAAAGCTAGTCCGGCAATGCAAAGTTTAACAATTAATATGTGAAACGAGCAATAAGTGCCTGATTCAAAGACGATTGACTGCAGATTGGCTCAAACTACATTCCAAATACCTAAGGCCAACAAATGATGCTTTCGTTAAGTTGACCTGTTGAGGATAGCATGAAATAAAGGGCATATGACTCAAAATCTAAGAGAAAGAGAAAGAAAATGCTGTTTAGATCATGTTTCGTTGAATATAACTTTGAAAATGACAGTATATCTTCTAAAACAGTTTGTTCATATAACTTTTTATTCTCAAGATACTGTAAGTTTATGTAATGTACGCTTTACACAACTTGTGACGTCCTATTGCACAGTGAAAATTTGAAAGAGCAGCTACTTTTTGCTGACATGTTACTTCAACCGAGCAGAGTTTCCTTCATTGTGAAGAAATAATGGTAAAAAAATCGCTTGATCACGGAAGTAGAAAGGAAACTAATGTATGTTTGAAACTTTGCATCGACGCATTATGCAAAATGACGCCAAAAGTTGGGTAAATCGGACATCACAAAAACTTCAATATCTTGAGAATGAAAAGAAATACGCATAAACTGTTTTAGAAACTGCACTGTCCTTTTCAAAGTTCTGCTGAATGAAAATATAATTTCTATAGTAAAACTTTCGAGTCATATCTTCTTTAAGCTATGCAACAGCTGTCTGTATAATCGGTTATCGATCGTTCCCAGAGAAATGTAAAACTAAAGAGAGAACTTATAAGAAGGTCCAACTCCTTGTCAAGACAAAACAGAATTGCAAAAAGGTTTCTCAGTAATAACCATCCTAGCGACCTTCACCACACGCGAGACTAAAATATATGATCCAAATCGACCATAACATGATGATTTGTATCTGCAAACACTGTCTTGATCACTAAGTTTCTTACTATGTTTCTTCTTACCTTAGCCATAAATGAGGCAGAGTTGTACGTTCCCATCACGTGATACCAGGTGCCAGGCTGTATAATGGGCTCGGAGGTAATCACTTGGAATATCGGTTGATCTTCGTGATTGCGATGAAACCATCGGATCTTGCCGTCGTCGACCTCGAAATGATACCCGCCTATAAAGATAATACAGCTTGTTTAGCTCATGTGTTACGGAAGTATTGATTTTCCTTTTCGTAACAATTATGTAACCACAAGATTGTAAAAAGCAATGTAAAGAAAAATCGGAAACTTTAGTCGAATCAAGCTAGCAACATTCATTGTAGCCTTCTGTTCTACAAATTGATGTCAATGAGGAAGTCAGTCTTCACGTTTGGTCATGCTGCTTAAATTTCAGAACTTTATCGTTCTTTGGGAAAAATCTATTGTATTTACAATTAGTGAATATCGAAGCCCATGCGAACAAAACAGACTGGCTACGTCACTATTTGATCAAAACACCACATAAAAAGAATCCCCCCCCGACGACGAATATTTTTTAAAGTCTAAGTAGATGAATCCGAGATAATTGAACAAAGTTCTAACTAGACATTAGTAATTAGCTAATTGTCACGAGGTCACTCATGCTTTAAAAAAGGAGAGTACCGTCTCTCCTTTTTTAAGTCGAAAATACCAAATTTGAAAATAATCATTAAAAGTATTCAACAAACATTCGTTGGTAACGGACATCGTTTAAAGCAGTTTGAAGATTGTCCAGATTGTCGTATTAAAACAGGGAAATCGAAATTGGGCTTTAAAGGACTGACTAGGTTTCATTCATTTAGCACTTTTAATAATTTATCTAGTGGGAAATTTCTTTTCGTGTCGTGTTTATACAACACTTTGTTACCTCGAATTTCCCCAGATTCAGTGGTCTTTGCAGTACTAAATATCGAATGCCAGCCGACGATATCAAACAATCGCAAACGTGCTGCTACGGTTATCGCTTCCTTCGGTTTATTTTCCAGACGAAGGTCTTCCAATAAGATGTCACCACGCGGGCTCAGTACGGCCTTAAACCCGCACACTTCGCTCGCCTGTTGTATTGTGGCACCATTCTCTAAATATGCGTTGTTGCCGTTGCCTGACACGTCCCGAATGACTTCTTGTGTGGCATCTTTGAAGTCGAAATGCAAAACTAGAAAAACGAAATACGATTGTTTAAAAATATACGTCATAATTTAACTGAAATCCTAAATATCAATAATAAAGCAAAGGAAATTTTACAATCAGGTGCCACCCGTAATCCTTTGTAGCCCCGTAACCGCTTGTAGCCCCCCGTGACCATTGTAGCCGACGTAACCCCCCCTGTAGCTCTTTCTAGCTACCAGGTAAGAAAGATTACACATAGTACTAACAGTACGAAGTGGCGAGTTCAAATCTCGTCCAAGTCACATGTTTTTCATGTGCATATTAAAAACCGTGTTAGGATTAATATATTATGTACTAATAGTGAGAAAGCAAAGTTACCAGGACAACTTGAAATCAAACAAGGTACAGTTTGAACTTCTTTTCCGGACGGGGGGCATGCAACGCGACCTGTGCAAACTCTTGAACGACTCTGGAAACCACCGCCGCATGACGTACTGCACGCACTGTAGGTCGACCAATTACTAGTGACATCTAAAGTAAATCATGTTGAATTGATGAAATGAAGGCAACAGCCGGTGAAGTATGAGAAATTGAGCAATGGTTCGTTGTAAATATTTTGTCATTTCTGTATATTTGTGTTTTTCTTGGCAGGCAGCCGTAAAAATTTGCAGTTGGCCTTGCGCAATATAAAGTTGTAGTGCAAACTGGCAGCGTCAATTCATTGTTTTTATTCATTCAAACCAAATTGGTCAAAATTTAAGGTCGGTAAAAAGTAAAACATGTCATAGTGGAAACTAAATTTCCATACTAACACAAGTTCTCTGACCACAGTTTGTCGTTATTTTCAGGCACTTGCAGGTAGCGAGGCTACCCCAACATCTCACAATCATGTATTCTTTGGAAAAAGAAGTCGAAATTTAGCCCAGCAATGGCAAGTTCAACACTTAATACGTGGAACAAGTAATAAGTTCCAAATCTACAGGTTATTGATGGCAAATTGGTTGAAGATTAATTCCACAAAGCTAAGGCTTTCTTTAAGTTGACCTATTGCAGATGACATGCATTAAACTATGCAACAGCTGTCTCAATAAGCGGGTATCCACTATTTCCAATCGTGCATTTTGTCAATTATTCAGAGCATTTTGATTGCTCCGGACCAATGTCAAAAGTAAATGGTTTTTCTGTACGAGATCTACTTACCATTACATGGAGCATTATAACAAAGCTGAACGTCTTCCTGGAAATTATCCGGACAACGATGTGGGATTTTGCATCGTCGAATTCTTCTCTTATATCCCTGACCACAGGTGGTGGAACACGGAGCAAAACTCGACCAGTCGTAGGTCAATGAAGTATAATCGTTGGATGGTATGGCGTTAGTTGCTTGAAAATCATTATATGCAGACGGGTAACTGAAAGCCGACGGTTGAAATGTATCAGGGGGGTGCACACTCTCGTCGTATGTTGGCGAAAGAGCAGGGTTTGTAGCTTGCATGGTTCCGTCACCAAGATTGGGTATTGGATCTTGGGATACTTGATTCAATAAATCATCATAAGCAATGTCGTGAGCCACTGGCTTTGATGAAAACGTCGAGTCCTGCATCGACTCGTCCGAGAAAGTTGGCGCTAAACATAATTTATGGAAAAAATCAACAAATTCGAAGTGAAAGATTGCTAAGTCATCATTCCTACTCTTTTGACATTTTCACGCGTTGGTGTACGTCAGGGAAAGGCAACTTTAAAACAAATGGTTTGTTTTTCATAAGACAAAAATATTGGAAAACAATTCGTCCACGATTTGTGCTTTTGACAATTCTAGCTATCTAAAGAATTATTGGATACATTGTGTCACGTGAGTGTAATCATTTATAGCTATCTAAAAACTCATTAGATACATTGTGTCACGTGAGGGTAAAATAACTGCTCATTTTACTTAGTTATACAATTCACACAATTACATTCTGGACGCTATAATCTTCATTTGTCCAATTTAAAAATATGAAATCATTATGCGCCCCCCTCCCCCCTCCCCTCCAGAGATTCATCAATATTGTGACATTAGATTTGCAAGGCAGAAAGCGAATTCTCAGTATAAATAAATATATCACATAAGAAGTTAGAAAACATACATACTATAACATATAAAACTATAACATATATAGAGTGCCAATGAAAATTTTGCAAGTTAAATTATGTTTGCAATGACCAGAACTTATGAAATGACAGTGTACTTTCTAAAACAGTTAATGCATATCTGTTGTTATTCTCGTGATATCGACGTTTTTGTTGTTTCCAATTTATCCAACTTGCGACGCCATATTGCATAATGAGTTCCCACAATGTTTCAAATACTCTTCAGTTTCCTTGCAACTTTAGGTTCATACTAGTAGGCAACATTTTTTACCATTAACCATGTCACATTGAAGTCTGTCCTTGTGAAGTAAAGTATCGGTGAATATACCTAACAATTCTAGTCATTATGCAATGTGACGTCATAAGTTAGACAAATCGGACAAAGCAAGAACCTCAATATCCCAAGAATTAAGAGTGATACGCATAAACTGGTTTAGAATTTCCATTGTCATTTTATAGTGCGTTGGGTAATGTATATTTTGTAACTGATCATTCTGTAATCAGTATATTTGTACATCCGTATAATTAGTATATATGTTTTCTAACTTCCTGCCTGTGTGTAATACATTTCAATCTGATGATGTCTTAAGTTAAAGACGAAACGTCATAGTTAATAAAATTATTCATCCATGACCATATTGAAAGTTATATGTTGGGCAACTATACTTATACTAAGAATTCCCAACTGAGAGTTGAAATACTCAACCAAAAATTGAACACAATGACATTTTTCTGTTAAATATCGCCATTGAAATTTAACTTTCGGGAAACAAGGTGTAACAACAATCACAGCTAATGGTTTCGTAACTAGGTATATTTGAGCAGTGGTAAAAGGCTTTGTACCTGGCAGTTTTGTAGGTTCAACATAACCGATACTTTCTGGAGAGGCAACAGTCGCAGGAGGAACCCATTCGAGAAGCGATGCTTCAGGTGTATCATACGATACTGTTGTGGGTGGTGGTGGAGGTGGTGGAGGTGGTGGTGGTGGAGGTGGTGATTGAGAGGAATCAATTGCAGGAGGAACCGATTCGAGGAGCGATGTTTCGGGTGTATCATACGATATTGTTGTGGGTGGTGGTGGTGGTGGTGGTGGTGGAGGTGGTGGTGGTGGAGGTAGTGGTGGTGGAGGTGGTGATTGAGGGAATCAATGCAGGAGGAACCGATTCGAGGCGATGTTTCGGGTGTATCATACGATATTGTGTGGGTGGTGGTGGGGGGTGGTGGAGGTGGTGGTGATGGTGGTGGTGGTGGTGGTGGTGGAGGTGGTGATTGGAGCAGGAGGAACCGATTCGAGGAGCGATGTTTTGGGTGTATCATACGATATTGTTGTGGGTGGTGGTGGTAGTGGTGATGGTGGTGGTGGTGGTGGTAGTAGTGGTGGAGAGGAAACTGTCGCAGGAGGTCGATGTCAGGTGCATCATGGATGGTGTGGTGGTGGTGGTGGTGATGGTGGTGGGTGGAGATGGTGGTGGTGGTGTGTGGTGATGGCGTGGTCAGGGTGGTGGTGGATGGTGGTGGTGGTGGTGGAGGTGGATGGTGGTGGTGATGGTGTGGGTGGTGGTGGTGGAGGTGATGGTGGAGGTGGTGGAGGAGGTGGTGGTGGAGGAGGTGGTGGAGGAGGTGGTGGAGGTGGTGATGGTGGTTGTGGAACAGTAGGTGGTGGTGGTGGTGGGGATGTTGGTGGAGGAGGTGGTGGTGGTGGAAGTAGTGGTGGTGGAGGTAATGGTGGTGGTGGAGGTAATGGCGGAGGGTTTGGTGTGGGAAGAATAGTTGGGGGAAAATGTGATGGCTGATCTTTTTGATTGCCACTCAACTCCAAACGGGTTGCTTTTGCTGGAGATTTGGAAAATGACAGAGAATCTATGAGTAAAACAGAAGTTATGAAGGTATTGCATGTGAAAATATGAATTGCATGAAAGAAAGTATTCAATAATAATACCAAATATATTGAAAATCATCAAAAGACATGTCAGTTAAGATGTAAAAAAAACGCAAAAACTACAACACCTTTATCACTCAAAAGATTTGAAGTTTCGGAGACATCTAGTCGCGTTGCATTGTGTTGTTGAGTTTCATTTGATGTTTTCATCAACTTCATCATTTGATTCTGGTTGGAGCTATTTGAAATTTCCAAAATTCCAGCATCGTTTCCAGTTTCCTGCACTTTCGTCTGCATGATCGCCCTAACCTTGCAGAGATGCCTGGGTACGTCGGCCTTCAGGCAAAGCTCCTTAATTCCGGAGATCGTCGTGTTTACACTGGCGATGAGTGTTGAATTTTTTAACCAATTTTTGCTAGTTGCTTTGTCCCTCATAAAGTGGAATTCCATAGTGTTGTTTAACTCAACGATGACCGGCAGGGGGGTTCCACCTAAGTTGCTTATTTCCTTCTGGGGGAGGGGCTTCAGAACGCGAAGTGGTGACGTCTTATTTGCACAGCAAGGAGCGAGAGTTTTTTTCAATACATTGTCTCCATTCGGCTCCACTGTCTCTAAGAAATACGAGAGAGTTAAGGATATTAGTTAGAAATGCAAAAAAATGTAACGATTAAATTTTGGAAGTTCAAAACAAAACATCAACGAGGCAACAGCAACAACAACATCTAAGACCGCAAAATCTAGTATCTCAACGACAAGATGCTTTCAAAGAAAACATGGCGCGCCAAGAAAGCTCAGCTTACGAAGGCTCCTAATACTTTTATTATTCTCAATCAAAACACCGTGAATATTTATAAAGAGATCGGTGAATTGCCAAGCAATGACCGCTATGCTTTCAACGATTGATTTAATGAGTTTTCAACCATTGTTCCAAAGAAGAGGCACTTATCAGTTTTCCTGTCACACGTGTCGACGTGGCTGCTATCATCGAATGATTCAATCCGTTTGCGATCAGTCAAGATTCAGTCTCTTCCAAAAAGGACGTAAGTCCTGTGAAAAAATGTTTCGTGACGGAGAAATAGACGCACTTAAATTACATCTCACCGTTAGTAGAACATCCGTATAACTCCATACGCATGCAAATCTGAATCGCGTTCCAGGAGAGTGGATGAACTCTGACGAACCTCGCGACGATCTGGCTGTCGAGTACTCTCACAATTTCTGTGGATTTATCATCAGCACCGAGAAACATTGCCTTGAAAAAGGAGAAATAAAAAAATCTTTCTAACACGATGACCTGGTCAGTTACCAGGCTGCATAAAATATTTTATTTTCCTGGACCAAAAAGCCAACGAAAGTATTTTCTGAAAGAGAACGCCTCGTGGGAATTTTCACCTATCCAATACGAATGAAATTTTGCAACACTCAATGCTATTAAATGCAGTAAATGAAGAAATGACATGAATAAGAGCTGCTAAGGTAAGATGTCCCACTATCCTCTGACTTTTTGAGCGCCGAGACTGCACTGTCAGGAAGTTTGCCTGTGTATACCTTCATGAGCTTATTCTTCCTTTCTATTTTTCCTTTCTTCATCTGCCCATTTTTATTCTTTGAGAACTCTAAGTTTTACTACTTTTAACCGAATATTTATTGAAACTCAAGATTTTTCAGATATCAATGGTCCCGCGGTCCACTATGCAGCCCTGATTCAGTAATTTGCTTGACTTAATAACTACTTGTTTAATGAAAGAAATAAAAGATGTTTTCTCTAGTTCTACCGCTGGGTTTCTTAAGCCTATGCAAACACAGTAAACATCTTTTATTTCTTAAATAATTCCAACAGAAAACGCTCACTTCAAATGAAACCGCAAAAGCGTTACCTTCTCTTGCGGAAATCTTTTTCTTATATACGGCATCCATGAAATTCCATCAAGACTAAACGTCACTCTGAAACTCGTCACCCAGTTTTCTTCAAACACTTGTCCTTGGATGCCAATACCTGTGAACGGTAATAACTAAATACGTGAAAACTTTTCAGTCTGAATAGGATATATTTCCATTTCAAAAAAACTAAAAAGTTGTAGTGTTAGTACGATTTTATTCCTAGGAAATTCACTTTTAGCCTTAGCATTAGGAACAGCCATAAAATTAGCAACAAATCTGAAGTTAAATATAATAATAATTCTTATATAATTGTTACCAACGCTATCTGGCTTAAAGCAGATAGATATCCGGAGTCTTTGGCATTGATACATGACGTAAAATTTTAGATGGAAACGTGTGTTACAGACAGCACCCACTGGCTTCATTTGTTACTCGCATGCCTTAGCGGAATTGCACGTGACACCACTTGGCTTTCATTTCATGTTCACAAATAACTGAGAAGACACGGATTACTGACTTTGTCGCGTCGTGTTTCAGTTATTCCAGTTTGTTGCAAGCAACAAGCATGCGCAGTACGTTGCTTAGTATGCGAGCTTTAAGTTTTGGGTTTGAACTATGATTAGACTTTACATCAGATTTAGAATTAGGATAACGGTTAGAGTTAAGATCAGAGACAGAGTGATTATGGTTAGATTTAAGATTAAAGTTAGAGTTAGGATTAAGACTGTAATTGGGATCAGAGTTAAAGTTAAAGTTAAAACGACATCACTCATGATCTAGTGGTCACACAGATCTATTGTCTCTTACCCTTGACGATCATGTCTTGACCCAAGTCCGCTTGCAAAAACTGCGCAGCATCCGTTTTTCTTGCACACCAACAGCCATGCGTGGAGGTTTTGCTGATAGTGCCAGGCTTTAAAACACGACCGTAATACGGTCGCATTGTATCATCCATACTGCTTGATGCGATCATGGCGTTGTCTCGTATGAAGCCGCTCGCAACACCAAGAGCCTTAAAACACACTGTAACAACACAAAAATATAAGGAAAAAGTTCGATATGCTGGACAAGGCATGAAAAACCACTCGTAAATTTGGTAAATCTTCCCTAGTTTCATTGCCGATTCATTTTTAATGAAAACATCGAATGATTCGACAAGAGAAAAATAGACCAGGCTATAAACTATTGCACGGTAAACATTTATCACAGGCATTTTTTCAGCTTGATTGTGTCACTAATTTTGATAGCGTCTTTCATTTTCGACTGTCAAATGCGAGCGACATAAAAACTCAAACTTTTCGATCAAACATAATCAACTCATTTCGGAGAATTGTATGAATATATAGCAGATTTTACACAGTGAAAATGATTAAAGACAATTTTGCTACAAGCTGAAAACCATCACTTCGATTTCAAATAGCCTCCCCCCTCAACAAAACACCTGTTCTGCCTATCACCTACCAGGACATGCAGCTTTTGAACAAGGTACTCTGTCGAAAACATGGTCAGTGCTTGTGGGACATAAGATACCGCTGGCACAAAGACGTTTCCTTTTCTTTGTACCGTGTCCGCAGTCAACACTGCATGTTCCATAGCTCACGAGTCGTTGGATTTCACGATTCGTGTCGCTTCGCTGTTTTCCTTCGGTGTTCACAGAGTTGTGCAGAAGCCCTGTAAACAGCAGTTAATTAAGATGAAGCTTATCACGATGTCAGTTCACTATTTCGAGTAAATTCCACGGCAAGAGTGGAGCACGGTGCTTGTCAATTTATGAGAAAAAAATGATTAAATATACGCAGAGCAAAGCCTTCATTTATGGATGAACATGAAAAAAACATAATGTAAGGCACATCAAGGGCGTGGAGGCAGGGGGAGTTTTAGTAGTGAGGGAGGGGGGTTTTAGTAGTGAGGGACGGAGAGTTTAAGTAGGGAGGGAGGGAGAGTTTAAGTAGGGAGGGAGGAGTTTAAGTAGGGAGGGAGGGAGAAGTAGGGAGAGAGGAGAGTTTAAGTAAAGGGAGGGAGAGTTTAGTGAGGGAGAGTTTAAGTAGGGGAGGGTTTAAGTAGAGGGAGGAGTTTAAGTAGGTTATAGTCCCTGAAAAATTGAATCCCAACACCAGCTGTCTAAATATACGGATGGGATTGGTTGCCTGAGACATCAAAAATCAATCACTGTCGCCAACGACATTTTTGACTCCAGTAAAAGATGTGAGGAAACTGACAAACCCAAAAGAACAACAATAACCTTTTCTACCTCGTCTACAGCCGTAAACTTCAGCCCTCATGCAAATATGGTTGCCATACCACGATAGAGGATAGAACCGTATGTATCTCGCATCTACAGGCTCATCTAGCCACTGCACACGGACAGAATCTTTATCGTCGTTTCCTAAAAAGGCCTGGAAACAAGAATTGTGCTGTTTTAAGCTGACAACATGACAGAAAATACGACTGCAGAGCCACAGAATAAAAACAAACAATAGTCCCACTTCACTTGCAACCTGGTGCTGTATATTTAATTAGATTACTGGCTGCGAATTGCAACGCTCTTATTTGTCAGAAACTGCAATTTACTGGCTGCCACCATGCTAATCACATGCGTAACAAGTTATGCGCTATACAAAAAATTTCAACAGAGTGGGACTATTGATTGTTTCTATACTGTGGCAGAGCTTTCAACTTGGACTACAGATCAGATTCGAAGTGACGGTTACGAGTGCGTGGCGAAACGAAGTTACATACAAGACAAACGTGATGAGCACAAGCAGTTGTAATTTATTTTCACTTATCGTAGATCCGTCATGGCTTTTTTAGACATGTTTATCACATAAAACACTCATCACAAAATCAAGACGCTTACTTTTTCATTCCCTGATTCTTGAACGCATTGAAAGTCGTTTCCATCGTTGCTGTAGCAAAGACGGAAACTCGTTATAAAGTTATCAAACAATGACAGCCCTTGAACTGCAACCCCGGAGATACTCGTATGTTCACCGAACGCAACTTGAAGAAACGGGTCTTTGTCCTCGGACATTGCACACCAGGCGCTACGAGAAGGATCCCCGTGAAACGAAAGAAGATTTAGGCGTCCGTAGTACGGCTTGTGGAGACCGAACACCGAACTTGACGTAATCTGAGCATTGTCAATCTTCATGTTCTCCATCCCAAGAGGGAAATAACATTCTGGTAGAAGATGATAAAGATAAACATGTGGAAGTTGATCAAAGAGTGCTGGGAGCGAGCGAATAGGGACATTTTTAAGTTCATCAATGAGCTCATTATATGAAAATCAAATTTCGTGGTTTTCTATTATGAGACAAATCATCATCATAGGACAGCGGCATCAGTATTTCAAAAATCGACCACAGGGAGGAGGATGCTGGGAAACATCGACTTTCTATCATTGAGATTGACGTAAATCAAGAAAGGTAAAAAAAATATGGACAAGTGCATCACACCATTGAAAAACTGCACAAAGACAGTCCTCAAACAAACAGTGACGTAGCTAGCCCGTTTATTTAATAATGCTCTGCTCCCTCATTGTAAAAACAATACATTTCTAAAGAAATGAATAACGCTAAAGTTCTGAGCTTTACATAGCATGACAAACTTGCGGGGCAAGCTACGCTACTTCGCACAAACTACACCGACGCAATAAAATGAATTTTTCGACGTGTTGAGAAAAGATTTCTGAATGCAAATTCGAGCGATGTGATGATGCTACCTGTGAATGATGCAAAATTCTGCAAAACGAATGCAAACCTGACTTATCCAATGGACGTACCCTTTTCAAATAAACATTGATCCATCAGGCGACTCACTTCCTTTTCATTTAGCGCCGTATCAGCAAGAAAGAACTCGTCCATTCTACCATGCGATCCAGAATTGGCACCATTCCTCCCAATGCTTGCTCGCCCTTCCCAATCCTGTGACAGCAAGCCATTACCTTTGAGTAAACAATATTTATGTATGGTATTTAGTATGAAGATGTTATATACCAGATAAAATTTCCCTTCAACAAGAACAAATAAAAACTACCTCCTCCAATGGCGTCTTGTTTGCCGTTCACGAACAGAGCGCTTTGCTTCAATTGCGAGTCATACGTGCAAGCCACGTGATTCCAAATACGCGGGATCAAAGACTGGTGACTAGCGATATTGAACACCAATTTGCCGTCCTTGTTACGATGCAAGCAAATGATCTTCCCACTTTGAATTTTGAATCCATACTGTTCTGATTTAAACGTTGAACCTGCACCACCAACCGTACTAAACAGGTTCGCATTTCCACTTTTTTCGGGAATGTTTACCCAGGTTGCTATAGTGATTGCGAAAGTAGGTTTCCCCTTGAATGTGTTGCCGGACATGAGCAAAGCCCCGGCACCATTCATCTGTAGACCTTTGCCACAGGTTTCACTAAAACCAGGCGTGGAAGCTGGGGCGAGAAGCTTACCATCGTTTGTATTGCTCGAATCATCGTGAATGATACCATTTCTATCGTCTTCAAACCGAAAGTACGCGACAGCATGCGAGAGAACTACGAATGGAAAGAGTTATGAAATCATGAACACACCGTGAGTTTTGCTCATGTTTGCCACAAAATCTTTGGAGGAAAAACATAAATGACCAATGACATGTACTCTAGTCAAGATAAATTATAGTTTGTGCAATTGAACTTGTCACGATAAAACACGTTTCTTGGATTTTAATTTAGCTGGGGAATAGAAATTGAGCTTGTGATTAAAGAATACTAGCTTTAGGATCACTAATGAACTTGTGATGATAGAGTACTAGCTTTAGGATCACTTATGAGCTTGTGATGATAGAATACTAGTTCTGGGATCACTAATAAGCTTGGCATGTTGGAATCCTACCTTTGGAATCGCTAATGAACTTGTAAAAATAGAATACTAGCTCTAGGGCCTAGTTCAAATGTAGAACTTTACATGAGCAGACCGCATTTAAAACAAAAGATAATGAGGAAGGTCGTTCATTTTCTTTTGTCTTTAATGCGTTCGGTGCATGTAAAGTTCGGCGTTTGAAACAGGACCTAGATGATTATAAACTTTTCATGATAGAAAAATAATTACGTGATTACAAATGAAATTGTTATAGATAGATAAGTATAGATGGAAAACAAGACAGAAAACTGACTCTCAAAATGGTAATTAAAATTACTCTTTGCTAAGAGCTTTTGTTTTAGTTTAAAAAGGTTTTTGTTCTAAAGTAACATTGTTATAAGCTTATACAAGCTTCGCACGTACCTTGTTGTAACAGAGCATCGGGATCATTGTAACTTGATTTGACAGATCCGTTTCCTTTTTCATCAAAAACAATAATATACTTGTAGCAGACCACAAATAAAGATTACAGAATAAGTTCATCATAGAAATTCTATCACCAAATAATAATATTTGGCGAAGAAGCTAAGCAATCCAATGTACATAGTTTCATAGTCCAACAATCCATGTACCAAGTAGAGTAAGCGATCTAATCCGATTAATTAATTAGGTAAGCAATGCAATCCAACTTACTGGTTAGGAATGGAATCCAATCTAGTAACTGGTTAGATATGTAATTCAGTCTAAGTAACTGGTTAGATATGCAATCCAGTCCAACAAAGTGCATAGGTGTGCAATTGAATCCAGCTAACTGGTAGTTAAGGCATGCAATGCAATCGAAATCCAATGCAGACAATTATCTTATTTGCGAATGGGAGAGATATTTGCCCTCCAAATATCTCCAAATTGTGCTCATACTTCCACTCGCTAGAGAATTTTATACAACTCCACATAACTATTTGACTAAATATATGCCACTACCAAGCCAACATACCTGGCTCACACCCGTAAAATTCAAGCCTCAAACAGTTGGTGGAGCCATGCCTAGCTTGAGGAACCAAGCGAACATAACGCGACGTCACGGGGTTTTCTAGCCAATGAGTGACGATGCTGTTTCGATCCACATTACCAGAAAAATTCTGAGAAAATTCAACTGAAACTTGGCATATGACATGCTTGAACTTAACGTATTCAATGTCTTCCGAACAATGGTTGCCCAAATACTGATCTCTATATAACTTAACCTGGATATAGCTAGGATCTACGGAACTGTTATGAAAAACGTGGTAAGTTGTTGAAAAACTACCATTTTAAACGGTCGTAAATGTTTTAAAACACAAAATCTTATTAATTATTAAAAAACGAAAAAATTAAATTTCATAAAAGAGTTTTAAGAAAGTTGTTTATCATAATCTTTAATTCATTATTTTCAATGGCATTGCTGCATCGTTTATGGTTTTATCTTTACTCTAAAAATATAATAATTTGAATAGGATGCTACGTCCAGGTAATTCATATTGAGATCAGTAGACTGTAGACATAACCGATTGGCAAAAAACCTAGTACCTTTATCGATCCGTTCACCGTATATGGTTCGAACAACGTGTTGTTATTGCTGAATTTCAATACGTACAATGTAATCCAGTTGTCGAGTTGCGATGGACCTTGAGTTGATACACCTAGGAATGAAAGGGACTACTGCAGTTTAGCGGACACCTTGGACGCTGACCCAAACCCTACCCTATAATCCTAAGGAAAAACGAGCCTGCGCTCCCCATACAAACGCTTCGGGTGTCCGCTAAACTGCAGTCTAGCCAAATGAAAAACCTGGAAAAACCAGTCAGCCATTAAAACGGTTGATGTGCTAGCGACACAAATTTATTTACTGCCTTGAAAAAGACATTTTATAAACCGCAATGACTTTTTTAACGACCTAAATGTTCGCTTGCTTCATTCTCGAGCTATACGAGAATTGCAACCATTCCCCAAGGAGTCGAAAGACAAAGAGGTATTCGACATGTTGGTTGAAATTTGAATTGCAAACGAAAAAATCCTTTGTTGAATTCAACCAACATGGCGACCATCTAAACTAATAAACATTTTTGCCGGTCCATTATTTTCCCGTAATCGACCACGGTCAAAAACCCGTAATTTTACTGTCAAATGTGAACAAATTTCGTAATGCAAACAGAAAAAACGCAAAGTAAACGAAACAGAAAAACATTTACGAATGCGACTAGAAGGAAAAACACTTGGAAAACAGTTTAATTATTCAGACGATACAATTTGAAACGATTAATTTTTTATGGATGAAAACTAGAAAAATGAAAGCCAGCACGTAAAAACAGCAAGGACGGGAAAGAAAGGAAACTTAGTTTCAGGTCAAATAATACCATATAATAATTCTTTTAATAACCTCGCTTTCTCGGTCTTTACTGAGAAATATCGGACCTCTGTCTTTTTGTACAAACCTCGTACTACGGGCTCGGTCTGTACATAAAGACCTCGGTCCGTTATTTCTCCGTAAAGATCTCGCGCTCGGTTATTAAGGGCTTATTAAAACAATTGTGTACGTACAAACCTGTGACAAGATGAGGTTTCAAGAAATCCACTTCAATGAACTCTGTGTTATCAGAAAATGCCGAGCACCATCCGCCACGGGAGCCTGAGACGGTCTTATTAATCCTCGCATGAAACGGTTGTTCAGTTTCATCGGCGGAGGAGGAAGCAAACAGCTGTATGTTCTTGATTCGACCGTCTGATATACCGAGGGGCTGTCGACATAAGGCTGGACAATGAAAAGAATTCATATATTTTAATACAAACGTGATGAAAAGAAAGCAAGACCTTACGAAGGTGAGTCTTGTCCTGGATGAATGACAGACTCAATTAATTTGGGAGTTATGTTTGAATGCAAGGATTCAAAGTCACGTGACAGCAATGGAATTACTCAGAGCACACAAGGACGCAACTTTAGCACAACCGAATCATTTCAAACATGTAGACATTCTGAAAATCAGCAAGGCTTAACAACCACTCTAGATTGTTGAATAAAACAAATAATGATTTGAATATAAATAACAGGCTTTAGATAAAAAGTTCAAGTAATTCCTAATGAGTATACAAAATCAAGAACTATCGATAGACTTCACACGCACCGCTGTTTTGTTCGTCATTAGTGAAGGTCAAAATAGGAACTAGATTTATCTTCAATTTTCCTTCGCCTTCGTTGCTAGCTAGCCAGCGGTAGCATGGAAATTCATACGTTACGCCTTGCTGTGTTTTAACCGTTATCTACAAGGGATGAATCAGAAAAAACTTAAAGCCGGGCTAGCTAACTTTTTCTAAGTCAAGCATGTAAAAGTTATGGCCACGTTAGGGCTTGAGCAAACCTATGAATGCAAACAACAACAAAAAGACCAACTGCGAAGATTAAAAACACAAACCAATACCTTGTCGAGGAACCAAGCCGCTCCAAGCCAAGTGTTGTCGTGACCAACTGTCAACTTTTTCAGTCTTCCAAGATCAGCAGAATTCACAACAAAAACGTCTTTCCTGTGAATAAAAGGGGAATAAATGTCCTGTACTAAAGAGATAATCTCTCCTCTCAGGAGCAAAGAAAATCTCTTGGTTCATCTGCCGAACGCACAGATATGATACAAAATGAACGCATACGTTTCTTCAAATAACTAGGGAAAGGAAGAGATAGGAAGTTGGATATAATTGTTCGCATTGCGTGTAAAGGGGGTTGAGGAGTAGAATCTTGCTTACGTTAATATCAATGAACTGTTATGAAATTCTGACCTTGCCGCCATCTTTAAAGCCAAAATGGAAGTTGTTTTTTCAATAAAAAAACTTAGATATAAATCTGTCTACATGGCCTATAATACTAGTACAGTTCCAGTTTGTATTACAGTTCAGTGGCTTCATACTCACTGTCCTCGTTCAAAGTCGTTCCTTCCTTTGTGCTCCAAAATCTCTTTTCCAGAGTTGCCATTATCGCCAAACAAGATTACAAAAACATTAGAGTCAGTGCCAGCACCAAACCGATTACCCGTGAAAGTGGAGATTTCATATTTGTATTCTGTGGAAGCAAATCACACAAAAACGAATTTTGGCATGACCAAAGAGCAGCGTAGAAGCTCATTAAGACTTATGATACATCACAGCCAACTACCGTAAATACAAATGGAAAAGTCTGAACTACATAAGGATCTTATCCTGATTGTAAGTACGGATGGGGCTCTTGTGTCAAATGCTACGGGTGTAAGAAGTAGTTCATGCAAACATCAAAACATGATTATTTATATGCATTAATAATCGCTGTGCGGCATTTTTCAACCACTCCATTTATAGCAGTGATAATATGGTTAACTGAAAGACGCACAACCCTAACCCTAAACATTACAGGGACTGTATCAACTTATAGACTGGTGTAAGTCGTTACCTTAACATACAGGCCGTAAGGATTGTTACGCATTTGGGAGAATGAAAAATACGGCTTTAAGCAACTCTCTAAAAAGTCTATAAAAACACTTTCGATAAAAATGCACCTACCATGAGTGCATTGCAAAGTAAACAAAATCAAGATAATTGACCATTGTCTTATCATATCGATGTCCTTCGTGTCTAGAGCAAAGAAAACAGAAAGCAGATATGAAAATTACGACTTTGTGAGCAAATGTTAGATTGTGAGCGTTATAGAACACGTGGACAAGTGAAGAAACTCGTAACGTAGATTAATCACAACTTTATCAGTTCATGACATTGTGAGCAAATGTTAGATTGTGAGCGTTATAGAACACGTGGACAAATGAAGAAACTCGTAACGTAGATTAATCACAACTTTATCAGTTCATGACATTGTGAGCAAATGTTAGATTGTGAGCGTTATAGAACACGTGGACAAGTGAAGAAACTCATAACGTAGATTAATCACAACTTTATCAGTTGAATTTTTCCACTGTTCTTCTAAACTTTAAGCCATGTTGTAACATTCAAGTTTAGCAAGGACTCGTAATGCTTTATATAGTTCGTATGCGGATTACGTTTGCTTCGAATGATTTACCCTTGAATTCCTGAAGTCATCTCTTGTAAAAATTTGCCTCGACTTATTCATTCCTCGTCAAACATCCATGTAATTACGTAGAGTTATCAACATCTTCTCGAACCGTTTGACAAACAAAATCCATCACTCTTAGCATTCACATTGAAGGGCTGTAATTTTGACCGACTATATATATTGAAAATAATATTGTTTTGAATATTGACTTATCACTTAATTTTTTTTTGAATAGTGAAACGACCTGCAAGTCAAGTTTGACCGCTGGCACCAGTTAAAGAAGGAAAGACCTTTGTCACTGCAACTGTTAACATAAAGAGCGATGGTGTTGAAACTTGTGAATAATTAATGATATGGCGAAACTCTATTTAACAACAAAAATGGATGATGAAGCTACTGATTTTATAGAAATAGAAAAGCAAGCAAAAAGAGCCACGCGTTCATGTATTTCTAAATTCCCTTAAGTGTTATTAAGGTAAATATCTGCGTGCGGCGTGCACATGTAGTCCACCTTAAGATATTTATACACGTTCGGGCATAACTGGACCCCCTTTTGTAATAACAAGCCGTCTTTAACGGCAATGCTGCATTCGTTTTCACCGTCGCACAAATTCTGTACTTTCTTCAACACGTTGTCTTCTTCACCTCGGCAATAAGCTTCGTAAGGTAGAACTGGGTGATGACATATTTTCGTATCATCGCGTCCGTAAAATGAGTCGGTTATCACAAGTTTATGAGATCTTTTTTTACACTTTATTGTAAGCTGTTTACTCTCGCAACCGTACGTCGTTTCCTGGTGAAAAGACGATTAAGTTTCAGGGTTTTGGCCTTTTAAATGATGAGAAAAATGGAAGCTCAAGGAATCAAAACTTTTCCTTTCCTGAGATGTATACACACACAGTGGCGTAGCCAGCTCTCAAATTTGTTCCTGCTATGTTAATTTTTTTGTGTTCACTCACTGTAAAAACAAAAGATTTCAAAAGAAATGAATACTGAAATTTACATAGCAGGACCAAAACTTGCGAGCTGGCTACGCCACTGTACACACACACAAAGAAATCAAGGGCAAAAATTTCAAATGTTCGTGTTTCCTTTATACGAATCCATGTCATTTAACTATCAAAGATTAAAACACAAAAGCCAGTACATTTGGTGCTATCAAATATCAACCTAATATTTCTCGTGCTATTGGGTAAGCAATCGGCCCAATACAAACAAAACTCATGGCCGAAACGCTTTCGGCAAGCAAGCAGTGATACAGGCAATGTTTCTAATAAAATTGAGGATTGACGGTACTCAAGAATTGCTGTTTCCATTACACTATGATTATAAGTAAGACCATGGTAGTGAGGTTACTCAGAGATTAAATGTGCTCGAAAGCCTTGGGAGGTTGGACATTTTACTAACAAAACAAGACTTTCGAGTACATTTAAACACTAAATAACCTCATTACAATGGTTTTCCTTGTAATTAAACACAAAATATTATTTTTGTATTACGAGCACGGTAAATTGCCATTCGATTGCAGCTATCTTATAGAAAGAAATGATCTATTGCAAACATTACGTCGTATTGTAGGTAATTCATCAGCATCCAAACAGAACAGAGCTACGACTTTTTATTAGCTCACATCCAAAATATGCATGCTTTTTTCGTATACATGAGAAATTTTGAATGAGATTTTTCGCAAAAGCATGGTATGACAAATTACAGAGACCTGAATGAAATAATTTCACAATCGTGATGTTTTCACATGTGGCAATTCAAGTCAAAATATTCCCCGCATCAAGACCCCGAGTTTTAACCAGATATTTACATAAAAAATGATCGTCTTACTTCGTGTCGTGAAAATCGAAATCAAGCATGATCGACGGTACATATACGCTGAGATGTAGATCGTCCAGGTTTTTGCTGTTGACTGACGTCTGGTTAGACATCATTTGACTCTGAAGATTACTAAGCCCTTAATAACTGAGCGCGAGGTCATTACAGAGTAATAACAGACCGAGCCCGTAGTACGAGGTTTGTACAAAAAGACAGAGGTCCGATATTTCTCAGTAAAGACCGAGAAAGCGAGGTTATTAAAAGAATTACTATATGGCATTATTTGACCTGAAACGAAGCCTGCTTTCTTTCTCGTCCTTGCTGTTTTTACGGGTTGATTTTCACTTTTCTAGTTTTCGTCCATAAAAAATAAATCGTTTCAAATTGCATCATCTGGATAGTTAAACTGTTTTCCAAGTGTTTTTCCTTTGAATCACATTCGTAAATGTTTTTCTGTTTCGTTTATTTTGCGTTTTGCTGTTGGCATTACGAAGTTTGTTTACATTTGACAGTAAAATTACGCGTTTTTGGACCGTGGTCGATTTTGGGAAAATAATGGACAAGCAAAAATGTTTCTGAGCCAATCAAAGCGCGCCATTTTGCCAGAAGTGACGCTTGCAATATAATAATACAGCTAAAGATGTCGAAACGTCAGTCAACACCAACAGGATTCCACCAACCTAGACGATCAACATCTACAAAGATGCAGAAATAACGGGCTTTAGAAATTCACTCTATTCACGGGCACATACTACATACCGTCGGTTCGTGAGAGGGATGAGAAAGTTTTGATCTTCGTCCATAGGTCTGCAACCCATACTCCGGACCATTCGCAGGTAGGTCGTCAAAGTGAGGCAAAGAGCGAGGCGCGTTGTAACAACAGCTCTGAGTGCATGCTGGGGAACATATGGGATTGCAGAGTCCGGGGCAGAACATTTCAACTTGCGGGGGAGCGGGCGGAGCAATAGGATCTAGAAATCCCGCAATATCTGAAAGCGATAAATACATATTGACAAAAACGGTCAACGTGTGCATGCAAGAATATGATTGCGTCAAGATTATCGAGCACCTATACGATAATAGCAGGATTTTACACGAATAGATCGCTTCAAGGCGAGGCTGTTAAAGAGAAAATGTGTTTGCTACCGTTTAAGGTATCTTCTAACGATTTTATTAAAGGGGAAGAGAACAAACTCCCCGGAAACGATTAAAGAATCATTCCTCGACGTACAGCAATTACAAATTAAGTACATAAATTCCTCATATTGCGTCATTCGGAAGTCGCGGTAAGTCCTATGATACAAGTTTACATGATTCAAAATTACAACGACCATGACGTTACAAAATAGAGACAAGCGATTCAACATGAATGTCGATATAACATAAAACAATCTTCATAAAGTATTTGCTGTTATGTCTCACTTAATTTAAACATGTTATCGTAAAAAATATAGATTACCAACCTCTAGGAACGTAAGCAAAATTCACAAACGTTCGTTCGAAGAGCAGAAATAGAGCGAGAAGAACTTTTCCTGACATTTTGATAACGAAAACGCAGATGCTAAACATAAAGACGTCTCTTTCAACATGTAAACACATCCGCAAAGAGCATAACAAAAGTATGAAGAAAATACATGCTCTTCAGGAATATACAACCATTTTCACACTCATTTCTATAAAACTACAGCCACCCGCTTAATACCCGTCCACACAAAACGTAGCTACGAGATTTATTGAGTTTCTATCGTAGCATATAAAAGCATTTATCATCCTAAGTGCTAAACCCCTCCCTCCCCCCCAAAAAAATATTAGAGCTGAATTATAATCAAAAGAAATAGACAATGTCCATCAGCACAAGTTATGATCTGTTGCAGTCGCAACTTTTTCCTATACATTTTCCTGTTCAACGAAGTTAAAACAAATCTGATAAGTAAGAAGCGAATCTTCAACCTGCTTTTTGGAATTCTTCGATGAAAAAACCCTCTCTTGAGTCAATTTTAGTCAGTCCTTTCGTGAAACGTCTCCATCAATTGCTTTCCATCTTCGCCCAAACATCAGAAAGTGTTCACATAATTTTGATGTCATAGCTCCGCACTCCGGTTCTCGCACTGATCTAAAAAAATACATGAAGAGACAGGTCATAAACTGTCAGTCTAGTTATACCGGGTTTTTCCAGTAGAGAAGCCAACCAGCAAGTTTTGGTCATATATGAATATTCATTCCCACCCCAATTAGTGTTCTAGTTCAGCGCTTGCCTGCTGCGTATAAAATTCAATCATTATTAGCGTTCGTTTTCAAAGAAATTATGTTTTCCCAGGACCCAGTTAGAGAGCACAAATAATTTGCACGGTTGGAGTAAATAACATGTGTTTATAATTGAGAATTTCTGAGGTCAAGCAGAGCCCTACAGGACTCAGTTAAACAAAATAATTGTTCTTGTACAATTATGGTGTTGTCATGGTGACGGACACCGCTAAACTACAATGTGCGAAAGTTCACTTATATAACGCGCTTATGATTTTCTAGCTATACACGTTAAACTCTGCCCATCGCTATAAATGATCATGATTTATTCATTTCAATATGTGCTAGGTTGTTAACATATGGTATAGCGAAGACAGTTTGAGCTATTTCTTATTAGAATGGTTTTTTGCGTGAACGAAATCTGTTATAACAGTCAAGACAATTTCACAATGAAAATCAAATTCATTTATCTATGTAACGAGAAATTAAACTTAAATGTCATTGTTGTTTTTGTACGCATAACAAGACATACAACTTAGCTCTGGAACTTAAATTTAGAGCCGATCTTGTAGGACTATGTATTTTCGTGCCAGGTATTTAGCTTGTAGCTGAAGAGAAAACCATATTTAGTGATAAGTAGCGTCACAAGAAGTT
Organism: Xenia sp. Carnegie-2017; assembly: GCF_021976095.1. Lineage (NCBI taxonomy): Eukaryota > Metazoa > Cnidaria > Anthozoa > Malacalcyonacea > Xeniidae > Xenia > Xenia sp. Carnegie-2017. Next base: position 7,850,150 of record NW_025813481.1, read on the forward strand.
GGCTCAGCTAATTTTCCTCTAAACACTTGAAAAATTCCCGTTAATAACCAAACACCCACATGCCTGCTGAACACTTCCATCCAAGCTTGAGGATGTTTTCAGATGGACAAGTAGAAAAGACTTAATTAAATCCATCAATGTCGTTCGAGATATCCGATTACAATCATAATTAAGATAGGAAAGAGAATGCTAAAAACAAACATCTCTTCGAAGTGTTTATCGTAGACAAATAGACTAGTTTAAAGAGACTGCTATGTTAAAAGCTACAGCAACTATATAATTTACTCGCTTGCCAACGAAAGGATTTCGTCAACTTCTAAAAAAATACCACGCTAAATTGTTTGCGTAAAACAATGATAAAACCGAAATGCCGGTTTACGTATGAGCACTCGAGAAGACGAATATTTACTGACTTCATATATATTTATACATAATGAAGTATTGCTCAAACTCAGTACTTTCCTATGTACTATACCACTTCTGAATCAACATGACGATATTAAGCGTAAATATCAACCTTACGGCAAGCTAAAGCAGACAGACAAGTATAATCTTGTTATGATTTGCTTATTTTTTGCATCGTACTAATAGCTCTAGCTTATGCTAATTGCAAAGTTCCGGTTTTTGTAAAATATATTTCATGCATTGACGACATACTGAAGAGTTGGTCTGAAGCCGTGGGAGTTTGATTCGGCACTTTGCTTTCTAGTTCACGGCGAGTTTAAATATTCTAGTACGTATTTTGAATCTTTAAAAGGAAAACTGCTATATGCGTGTTCACTTTCATAGACGATTTTCAAATTTTTCCGCGTAGGTTGCGCTAATACGAAACCAGCCTCCTCACAATGCTAATTCCTATACTTTTACACGGGCTATTTTGAGATGGGCGGCACTCGGGAGAATTATTTTCTAATGTCTTTTTTTTTTAACTTAAGTATAAATTTTTAGCACTTTTTTTTCTTAAGTCGCAAAACTGTAAAGATTTATTCCATAATTCTTCTTCGATCTCCCGTTTCTGCATGGTACATTTATAATTGATGCTACTATTTCTTATTATATTATAGGCGATTTGACTTTATTAATCAAAACCTCATGAAAAGTCTCGCGCGTATTTCTAACTTTAAAATCACAGTTGTTTGCTATATTGTCCAATAATGTCAAGCCTCAACTTATACCTGCTTGTACGTTCAACAAACACACGAAAATATATATTCATCGGTTGTTAGTTTAAAAGATTTTGAAAGGCTTGTAATTAATCTGGTAGCTACAAAAATGATCAAAGTACTTTATTTTCAAGCGTATCTGGACTTGAATATATATTGAATGTTAAATATATTTGAACATCTTAAATAAAATTTCATTACTCCTGTATGGCAAGCTCTATTAAATCGAACGGTTTGATTTTGAGCCCGCCCATTGGTATCGTTATACATGTTTGTACATGTTAATCGTCCGGTTGTATTTGCGTCGTGAGAAGAACTGTTCGTGTTGGTGTTGACTGATGTTTCGACATCCTTTGCGATTGTCCTCTTGAGAGTCAATTGAAGTGACGAACATTGATAAACATCAAACTAAACAAGCTTCTTTAGCTTTATTTTCATTTATGTAAAGTACTTACACTTTTACTGATTAGACTTCTCCAGTAAACACGACTTTCATTACCTGAAAAATGAAGATTTTAAATGAAATATTTCCATACTGCAGTATTTCTCTTATTTTCTGGTCAGCATGCGGCTTGTTTAGCTATATAATAAAACGTAACGAGATAGACCCTTGTGTGAAATGTTATCCTAAACCATCGGTAAATAAGCTAAATCAATAAATCTTTGGATTTTTTATTTCATCCGGTTACCTTCGAAATCTAGGAAAAAAGTAATTCGAAACTCGATAGACAAAACCGAGACAAAAATCACCCACGAAACATGCAGGTTAAAAGGTCAACAGTCTCTTCAATACACGCGTTCTTTGGCAAATGGAGATACCAAAAAACTCAGAACATATTTTGGCTACATGTTTCATTGGATCAAAAATGTGCTGGAAGGGGGTAATTCTCTCTCACTGCTCAATTTGAACAGTATACAAATTCATCATGAGCCCAACTTACAAACTTTAAAATCACACTAAATTACACACGCAAGTCCGTAATTATAAACACCTTACGTCATCAAAATCGCCAAAATTACAAACAGTGATGAAATAGGCAAGCGGGGTAAAAATCGAGTTATAACTGTCGTGTACAAATCTAAAGCGTGACGATTGGGAAGTAATTTACAGACATTATATCGAGTAATAAACACCAGGTGTTTCCCCTAAGTTTCCCTCCCAAAAAAAAACACCAAAACGGCCGAAGTCGCCGATGAAGATTAGATTATAAAAGTTAGAATTTCGCAGCTTGTTGTTGGTAACGAACACCGAGGTCACAAGTGGATGATAATTGACAAACATAATTACATAATACCATGTATGACGACAAAAAATGAACTGTAAAATCTTGTATGCATGCTATGGGGGCACATTTCGACATGAAAAGAGAGTTTACTAAGTTATTACTGCTTGGTCATACAGGAAAATACTTACCGTTAATCGATCACGTTCGGGGAGGGGGATACCAACAGAAAACCGAGACCTTCAAAGTTTGACAATAAAATCGGCCATTGCAGACGATATGCTTTTTCCAAGGGGAACCATGGAACATGAATTTCGAGGTTGTCATAACGAAGTCCATCTCATATCTATAAAATTAACAAACCATCCATAATTTGACAAAAGCAACGCACTTGTAAATCGTCATAAGCTACTTGAGCAAGAAATAAAAAAGTCTTTATAGTTGCTTACGATATCTTACTGCAAGAAAGCTTTGAGATCATTGTTATTAATATTCCATAATATATATGAACGATGTCATTTCTTTCAATCTAAAGTGTTAAAATCAATTCTACACTGCAGTAATCTATAGTAGTAATTATACAGTCCATTACAGAATGCCCTTCTAATAATTATCATTATTAACGATTCTAAAGTGTTAAAATACATTTGACACTACAGTAATCTGCAATACAAACACACGCCAACAAATATAAAACAACACGACGGTCAATCGTTTAGTCTGCGATTGGAGACTTTCGAAATGGAACAAAACGAGCAACGAATCATATGTTGGCTTATTATTTGAGTCAGAAGAAGAGTATTTAAATAATAAACTTTAATAGTAGGTTGTACAAGTATCAATTAGTTAATAAGCATATGTTATTGAGTATGAAATTACTCGATCAGAACAAGGAAGCAGTGTATTTTGATCGTGTTTTCAAAGTACAGTGGCAGCATGCTGATAAATCATCATAAAATCATTAAGAAATGATCGACCAGTCTGCTATCTTAGGAAAACATAAGCTTCGGCGTGTGCGCTGTAGTTCGTGTTTTGACAAAATAATAGCAAACAACGCGCTCAATTAATGGACTCGCTTAAGATGAAGAAAAACTTCAACGTTTTAGTAAAAATTTTACGACCTGTTGTTCGACAGAAAGCTCTATGCCTACATGTATAGCTTTATTCGATGTTCAACGATCACATTGCTCAAATTGTGCGCAATTATAAAATTCAGCACATGGTGAGACTTATCAATTAGCAGGCTATTGACCAATTATCTATATATCAGCATAATTAGAAAACAATATATTAAATATCCGTTCCAGTAACAGATATTAACGTCTTGTCGTATTTGCATCCTCATAATAACGTTTGCTTCTTAGAAAAACGTAAAATGTATAAGCGATGGATAAGCTACATTTACAACGATAACCGAATTTCCGTGGGACATTGGAACAAGGTGACGACAATTTTACTGTAAGCCAATTAAGATGTTATGTCTCACAATGGATGTCACAACGATATTGAAATAATGCGCCAATGTTAAAAAAGACCATACATTGAATAAAACCGAATAGATTCATCTTGGGAAAGTTTTGTGCTAGGATATGAAAATACACGAGAAAATTTACAGAAGTTCATATGAAATTGTGCATTTCAGCAAAGATAGAGGAAGTTTAAGCGACCTCCAACAGGTGTATTAGTGCACGTGTATTCGCAATTGAAATCAAAACAGTTATTAATTATGTACAACACTAGTTATTAGTGTATTGATAAGTCGTAATAAAGTAGTCTGCTCATACAGGTTTACAGCATGAGGAAGCGATCACAAGGGGCACATCCTGACAAGTTTGAATACACTCACACCGAAAGCCGATTCGTACAACGAATTGAACGCACAACGAACTTCTTGAACTTCTTTCCTTTAAAAAAAAGTAAAATCCCGGCCGGCCTATTGCAAGCGTGTATATAGATAACGATACATTACCAATATCATGTGTGGGAATCTGTTAAGTGTTACAAGCGCTATAAGCTTTGGAATGTATCATGAAAATAACATAACGTCACAAGAAGGGAGGGACGGACTTGGCGGAACTGAATTTTGATACGCTCTAGCGCTCCAAAAAGTTTAAGTAATGAAATAAAAATAACCAGAAAGGTTTATATAAGTCGACGGTAGCCGAATGAGGAGTCAAACTTAATCTGCAAGTGTTCGAATCACTACAACTTACTGATACGCAGAAAGTTTGTCGTTCATATAGTAAAGAAAAAGAAAATGATGACAGTTAAAGTTACATTCAACAAGATTAGTGTCACGAAGGTAAGCTTTTTCTGCTCGTTGTCGTTTTAAAGTTAGGAAAAAGTAAACAAAGTTGAGTACATAACTTGATAAGTTAAAACTTTTCTTTGCGAGAGCATCGATTTGAGAATTTTTTTGAATCAAATTTATCAGCCACAAACAAAAATGGGACTACAACTAAATATTCCTAAGGTAGCCAATAAATAAGAAAGAGGTTAGGATAGGCCCTTATTTCTATGAAAAATCGTGAAAAGAGACTCTTTTCATAAAAGTCAGAGAAATCCAAACGTTAAAAATCCCCTTTCCTCATACAACAAATAAAAAAATCCCCTTCAAGCAAACCGACATTCGCGTTTTTCAAGTATGTATACATGTGCATTTCTTGGAATAATAATAATAATGTAATTTGTCATTACAGATTCTTGCTGTTCTTTTATCCTGCACCCTGGTCAGTTCACGTCCAAACAACGACAGCGTATCTCAACGTTTGCTACGAAGAGCCAAGAGAAGCAATTGTATCAGTAGCAGTGAAAGCGAAATTCTAAATTATTCATTTCCAAAGAACTTATTTCAAGTAAGCATTATATGCAAAAAAAGATTAATTTCGGGGCATCACACGATTTAAAAATTGCTTTATCTAGTTATATGGAATATAGCTATCGCTCGCCAACTATCCTTTATACAGAAATCAATTAAGATGTCTGAGTCACAATTAACGGAACATTCAATTTTCTGCAAGGATACAAAACCGTACAAAACCGTTATTCATTAGCAAAGCGATGCATTTTTCAGTTACAATGCTTCAAGATGAGATTTCTATAACAATAGTTGAAAATATCAAATGGTCCCCTTTAAACGTATAGTTCAAAAATTTACGCTAACAACAGTCTAAAATTCTTTTTTATCTCTTATAGAACTTCAATGTAAACCGGGTTGTAACGAAATAAAAGTAGAAGTCAAATATGCTGTGATAAAATTTAAAACCGTAGTCGTCGGCTGTCGGGAAACGCCGTTCCCATCAAACGCAGAAAGAGCCTTCAACAATGGTCAAGGTTTCGAGTGGCAATGCAAGAAAGGTTACAATCCTGTTATGGAGTATCCAACAACAGTCGAATATGAAGGTGATGACAAACTCGTACTCAAGAAAGGCAAAGGAGTCTTACTTGGCTGCGAAAAAGCAAGTTGATGGAAATCCAAAGATACCGAAGCTAATCATTTAAACCATCATTATTTATACCATTGAATAGTAAATTATGCCATGTAATATAATAAAAAGATATATAATTGATACAATGTGTTTAAAAAATATGTATAAATGTGAAAAATGCTATAAATACCTCAATCGGAGGGTAAATTGTATTTATTTAATGAAGAAATTTAGCAATTTTAAGAAGAACATTTCAATTGTTGTTGGCATAGATATTATCTAGATTAATCTCATTATTTATAAAATATTATTTTAAATTATTTTTATCGCAATAAATAGCATAATTTCTGTGAAATTATTTTAAAATATATAAATAAAATAAAGCCAAAAAGTAGTTTCCTTTTCTCATTGAGCCCAAATTATCAACATTCTCATTGAGCCCAAACTATCAACATTCTCATTGAGCCCAAACTATCAACATGGCTAATCTTTCATTTAGAGTAGCTAAATCGATTTTCAATGCTTGATTTATCTTAAAAATTTACGAAGGGTACTCAACAAGTTAGCACAAAATCTACATAAGGTACGATGATGAAATTGGAGACACACAAAATGATGTAGAATAATTGTGAATCAATTATAGCAATTTTAAGCTTCAAAATGAAAAAATTCCACTAAGGTCATAGCCTGCAAACGTGTGGCAACTAAATTGCATGTTCGCTAGAGCATCGTCGTATCTAGCTTTGCCTTTGAAGACTGAAGAGCCACCTTTAGATATGACACATTTGTAATTGAGTAGGAGCGAGCAAAAACAGCATTGTTAAAGATTGACCAGAGAGCAGAGTCTATCCGATTGATGCCTTGACTCGAGTGAGACAATATTTCGTCTCCAAAATTACTGAAATGATCTTTGCATCATGTCTGTGTTGACTTGGATGTGTGAGCGAGAGCCTTAATTCATCTAGAGCGAAGATGTAAAAAACATCTAACGACTTTCTTTTAACTCAAGTTAACACTTTCTCTTGCAACATTTGCAAGTAAATTTTACTGCTGATCTTCACACCACCATCAATAAAAACCAAGAGCGACCTGACCCATCAAATGCAACTGGGGTCAATATACCATGACTAACGACGGCCTCTGACAGTACAGATGTACATATGGACTTTGGAAGTTGCCAGCCTGACATTGACATTCAGGAATAGTTTCTTGTATGCATTTAAGCTTTAAATTGTCTTTAGAGATCATGACCCAAGCCAGGGAAATTGTAAACTGTCTTGAGACTTCTTTCCATTCCGGAAAATACGCGCTAAACATTCCTACGGCATCCAAAGTCCAAAGAAACTTCGATGTTTTTAAGGGGTACTTCAAGAGATGTTTATGTACACTGAGGGACAACTAAATAGATACGTGGGACGATACAAATACAATGAAAATTGGTGTCAATCAAACCACGTCAAAGACAAAATTACGATTGCTTTGCTGCAGTGCATTTCATTCGTAATTAGGACTTAAACTAAATGGGTGGTTGCATTGTAAAAATTTGTAATTGCACTGTAAGTATATTATAAACTGAGTGGCCGAAAATCATTAAAAGCTACACAAGTTTCTTTCAAACAAATAAAAAAACGAGACGTATGCACCAAAGTCAAACAATCATACAAATTATAATTATATTTATAATTATAAATAATTATGACAAATCATTAAACAATCATGCGCAAGAAAATTAATACACGTAGCTAATTATATATATATATGTTACGTACACTTATAAGCAGTAAAGTCAATTTGTAAAGTGTTCTTTCCCATGAAACAACGTGACCACATTAACACTGTGACATAAGCGTTAATATCAACCTTACAGCAATCTAAAGCAGATAGACCAGTATTATTCGGTTACATTTGTTTACTTTTAGCTTCGTAGCAATAGTTTTAGCTAATTTCTGGGTTTCTTCAAACACTCGCTCATTTATTGATCATACATACTGTTAGTCGTAAGTCGTGGGCGTTCGAGTTCGGCGGCATTTTGCTTTCGAGTTAACAGTGTTAAGCATTGTAGCTACTATTTCCCTTGACCCTTGAAAAGGAAAGATTCTATCACACGTGTTCCCTTTCATGCAAGTGTTTCGAATTGGCCGAGTTTCAAATGAGCCATTTTTACCACAATAACGTGTAGTTTCTTATACTTTTATATATAGGTCATTAGGTGATGGGCTGTGCACTCCAAAGGCCATCAAATTTTCTTTTTCTTAACTGATATTTTACTTTGAGAATTTCTATTAATTATAATTCGCAAAAAACATCATATTCAATCGAATCTCGAGTTCCTACAAAGTCCATTTAGTTTTGAAGTCAGGAAAATATGTCTACGACATAATAGATGATCAACCTTCATCACCTCGTGAAAATCTAGTGTTCGTATACTAAATTTAAAATTTCGAAGCCGATGACAACTTTGCTTTATCACCCACTAGTCACTTTAGCCAAGATATAGCTTTTCTTCGGTTCAAGAATACGAAAGGAAATTACAATAATTGAGTGGTTGTTCATTTAAGGATATTGAAAGACTCGTAGCTACTAAAAATGGTAAACGTGCTTTCTTTTGAAACGTGACAAACATATTAAATAAGTCATTGTTTTGATGAAATTTCAACTCCCTGTTAAACGGTTTAAATCAAAGAGTGTCGTGACATGTCTCCACAGTGACATGTCCTATAGAGGGAATGTTGCTGTTGATATCGACCGACGTTTCGACATCCTTAGTCATCCTAACAGTCAACACCAACACCAATAGTCCTTCTATAAGCACTGAACTAATCGGAACCTGGACGATCTACATTTACAAACACGACTTATCGTCAAAAAAGAAAGCTTTATGTCCACATGTATGGCTATTTAAGTTGTTCAATTGTCCATCGTTGAACTAATTCAAAAACACAAAAAGGTCAGATCAATTATTAATACATCAACATAACTAGCTATCTAAAAATTTATTAAACATCCGTCTCAGTTACATTGACGTCTTTCGCATTTGCGCATCCTCAAAATAACGTGTGTTTCTTGGAAAATTTCATGAAACACAAAATGTATAAGCATGGCTAATTAATCAAGTATGTCGCTACGACGATACAGACTTTTCATCGTATACACCACACGGTCACAGGACTTTTTTACAGTAAGCCAATTTAAAGGTTACGTGTGTCAGTGTCGATGTGCAACGACGATATTGAAATAATGTACTCATGTTAAAAAAAATACATTCTCAACACAAAAATACAATAAAACTCCTAGTAGATTATTCATGCGAAGTTTTTGCGCTGGGGAATGGAAATGAGAAAAAGTACAGGAGCTCTTATGCAATTGTACTTTCCAAACGCACACGTGGGAATTCGAACGAGTTTCTACAGCTATGTGCAAATGCTGAGATGTAATAGCCAAGCAAATAAAAATACTGATTATGTACTATACTCTAAGACTTCGCGTATTGCTATAAGTGGTAGCTATAAGAGTGTTCTAATCATAAGGTTTTTTTATAGTTTTAGGCAGTAGTCGTATGGCCTAATCTTTGACAATATTTGACTATATTTCTACATAAAACATCCTGCATTCACATACATCGACAACCAATTATTTTCTGTTAAAACTACATCATAGTGTCGGCGGCTATTTGAAGCATATAAGTCATAACGATACCGACGGCCAGTTTTTAAAGAGACCAATATCATGTATAGCAATCGGTTAAGTGCTACAAGCGCTACAACGCGAAGCTTTCAAATTCTTGAGAAACGTCAAAAGTAGCGAGCAACCGCCCAACGGAACTGAATTGTAATACGCTCAAGCCCTGTTCAGTTTAAGTAATGTATTTAAAAATAACCAGAAACAAGTTTATAAATATCGACGGTGATCGGGTCGAAAATCAAATTTGATCTTCAAGTGTTCGAATCACCACAACTTACTGATACGCAGAAAGTTTGTCGTTAATATCGTAAAGAAAAAGAAAATGGTGAATGTTAAAGTTACTTTCAACAAGATTAGTGTCGTAAAGGTAGGCTGCTTGTTCATTATAAATTAAAGTTAAAAAATTGAGCGAAAACAGTTGATTAGAAAAATTGATATCGAGCATTCTTAGACTTTTCATAAAGACAAATTTATCAGAGTATTTTTTTTTGATCAAATTTATCTTACACAAACTGAAACTAAATATTCCTAATGTAATAAATGAGAGATTTAACAACGAGGTTTAGATATGCCATCATGGCTTTGTAGCCTAAACCACGTAAATTATGACTCATGCTTAGTACACAAGTGACCCATACAAACTATGAAAATTCCGACCAATTTCTATTAAAGTTTTTCAAATCATGTATATGTTAGCTACTTGAGATAACAATGCAATTTCTTATTACAGATTCTGGCTGTTCTGGTATCCTGCATCCTGGTCAAATCAAGTTCGAAACAGGGCACCCTATCTCAACGCCTGCTACGGAGAGCGAAGAGAAGCACATGCATTAGAAGCAACAACCCCGAAAATTTCGAACGAACATTACCAGAGAACCTCAGTAAACCAAGTAAGTCGAAATTGTGTATTACAATGACTCTTTATATACAGTAAATCAAGATGCCGTAGGTCACAATGGATATTTCAATTCTTGATTTTCCTGAAGGGTAAAAATACCCAACTTTCCTAAGCAATCCATACAATTTTCCTTTACAACGCTTCAATTGGCTAAGATGACCTTTCGATGACATTCAAATTAGAATTGAAAAATTCGAATGGTCCGTAAAAGCGATAATTTAACTAAGCAGAAAGCCATCTTACAGTTATATTTCCCATTATAGATCTCCAATGTAAGCCAGGCTGTCATGAAGTGAAAGTTCAAGTTCAATACGCCATCGTGAAAAATGAAACATGGGTCGTCGGTTGCCGGACAAAGCCGTTCCCATCAAACGCACAACAAGTCTACAACATAGGTCAAGGTTACAAGTGGCAATGCATGAAAGGTTACAATCCTGTTATGGAGTATCCAACAACAATCGAATTTGAAGGTGATGACAAACTCGTACTCAAAAAAGGTAAAGGAGTCTTACTTGGCTGCGAAAAAGCAAGTTGAATGCAATCCAGAGACATCGAAGCTTATCGTTTTAAACTATTTATACAATTGAAATTGCAAATTATGTCATGTGACACAAAAAACATAAAAGCATTTTCTAAATTTCATATAATATAATCGACAAAGTAGAAGCATAAGTATATTATTAGGAGAGTCAATTATCTTATTTAATGTAGAAATCTGGCATCTTTAGGAAGAGCATTTTAATTGTTGTACGCATAGATACTATTTAAAAGATTATTATATTTATCATAAATATTATTATTGTATTTTAAATTATTCCCATTTCAATAGAATGGCACTATTTATGTGAAACGTATTTAATAAAATATATTTAATGAAATATAAATTTATTTCGATTTGAAATGACTGATCTGCTTTTCGAGACAATCGTAAATTTCACATTACCTTTTTTCGTGTTTCCGATTTATGATCTCATGGTAAAAATTTGGATCATCCCACTCCGTTTCCTGTTGACAGGGCTCACTAGGTATACGCGTGGTTCATTTCCTACATTTGAAAACAAAACTGAATGTTTGAAATTGTCAGGTTTATAGTGGAAACATTATAAAGTGAATAACTTTCACGTGAAATTCAAACATAAAAAAGCGCTTATCAAACAGGAGCCTTCATCTTGCATTGTTCTAAAACCGATCAGAAAAACCGTTGGAGCAATTGCATATCGAAAAACCAACCGCAGGTGGAAGCACGAAGTTAAAGACGAGCATGTCAACATCATGACCTTGCAAAAAACATCATAACCAGGCTTAAGCTTTCTTCCCATTCAGGAAATCCGAGCTAAATATTCCACTAAAGTCCAACACACTTACGCGTTTTTCTTGAATTGACGACTATAAGGGTAATGGGATACCTATGGTTACATTTATGTACACTGTGATACACCGGCGCTACATCGATATGTGGAATAATGCATGGAAACTATGTGCAAAAGACGCCATAAGGCACGATTACGAATAGCAGCTTGCTTCAGTTATATGGTGCCCACAAAGAATGACCATATAACAGTAAGGTTTTCGTTTTCCATTTAGGTTAGTAGACACTGGTTCGTTTGTTTGGAATATTACCAGCCGAAACAAACGAGAATGTTAGCAATATATAAATATCGCTTAGACGTTTTCACGTTCGAGACAAACTAATCCGGGGATTGCGGAGGACTTCAATGACTTTATTGTACGTGATTTATTAATCCGTGGATTTCATCCAACCAAAATTACATAAAGTTAATGTACCAGTAAATATATTGCTAGTACGACGAGGCTCATAGCTGTCAAGCGACGAAACACAAGGTAAGACCCTGTTATTAGCACAAAGACATGTCAATGGGAGTCACGTACAAATAAAGATTATGTAGCAGGAATACCATTGTAAACACAGGTATTCTAGCCAGTTGCAAATATATTTTGTAACTATCTTAACAGCCAACAGAAGGAAAGGTCACATTCATAGATTGATGTCGACAGTGATTAGATACGTCATACTAAATAGCGCCTTACAAAACGACAACGGTCTGTATATAAGAGGCAGCATCAAAGTGATCTTTCTAGAGTTCACTTGATCCCTAATTCACCGAAAATTAGTTGGTACGTTAAGCGTGTGATTGGTGTGAAATCTTATAAAAAGAACAGGAGAAAGATGGCGCTGGGAATTCTACGATATGTTATTAAAGTAAGTAAACATGTGCACTTCAATAGCTAAGTATTCGATAATTTACAAATACGCTAGGTAATTAGGTAATTGATATTTTATAAATAGCGTCTGCCCTGTTATCCGGTTGATCTAAAGTACATAAATTAAAGTAGATAACGTAAAGACATTAAACGAAAAGGAAAGATCTGTATATGCCACAGCTATTTTTAATTGTTGCTCTTCGTGTAAACATATGTCTTGGAAACTGTACAATTCCAAATTTCTAAAAAAATATTCCCATGCATTGATTAGTTCATAATAAGGTTTTATTTCAAAATGATGTAGGATAATGTTATAAAAAGCAGTGTAATACAGTACATAAAAAATGCGTTTCCGCTTATTCTTACAAAATCGAAAGAATCGAGTTGCTAGAAACGTCTTTATAGATAGTAAGGTATTGTAACATTGACCTCGTGCAAATTGATTCCAGAAAATATATTCATTACAAACGTGTTATTTGAAAAATGTTTTATTTGGTAGGCCTATATGCGTTCGTCTTCAACGACGACAACCGCTTTAATAGATAAATCACAGTGGTCAGACTCCATGCTGACCCGATTAACTAAATAGTTAAATGGTCAATGAAAGATATAATAATTTAATCTACAAAAACATAATTCTAAAAAAGTAAACCATTTCATTACATTAGAACATTTTAAAGTAATCAAATATAAGAACAATTGCTCTACAATACTACGTTCACAATGTATAGTATAGAATTGCTGCTTTCTGCTTGATATGCTGGAAAAAAACTTAACTGAGCCCAATTACTCTTTTCTCAGTTCAGTTATCGTTTAATATGTTAAAACCGACAACGCTTGTATTGGAAAAAATATACAAGTTGAACATTCGAAGTGTTAGATTTTTATACAAATGTCAGCTGCTTTTTGGCACTTCTTTCGCTGAGGAGTTTCCTAGTTTCTTTGCATTTAACGTTCTTTTATCATAAAAAGCATTTTGTAACACAGTATTTTCTGCAAAAAGACAACATAAGCATGTTGTATCATTTAGAACTGTTAAATTTTGTTGTTTTTAAGATGGGGGGAAATTTACCGTGCGTACCTTTGTGGTTAGTCGGTTGATCACGCATATCCGATATTCAGCAGTGGATATTTCTGTAAACATGGTTTACCGTAACTGCGTAATAGTATCATTGATAAAGTGCAATGAGTAAATACGACAAGTTTTTTTTAAAATAAACATGTTTCAACATCTCATGATGCCATCTTCAGTATTTAAGAAAGAGTATTATGTTTGTGATAAATATATATGACACAGTGACACAATTTATACATATATAATAATCTACTCATAATTGTAAAAATTGTATCACTGTATCATATCACTTTTATATATATTTATCACAAACATAATGAAAATGGCATCATGAGATGTTGAAACATGTTTATTTTAAAAACTATTTATAAAATATGGTTTAGTTGCCGCCATAATTGAGATTGTTTGTTTTCCTGTTTTTGTGATTCAAGGTAAATGGTACATACAAACAAATTCAGATATGTTGCCTGATATTAGCTACTTGAAACTGAGCCCCCGTAAATGTGCACAAGACTTTTTGGTTGAAAAAAATGATTACATGTTTGTGGATTTAGATCGTCCAGGTTAGTAGAGTCCTGAGAAGGACTGTTAGTGTTGATGTTGATTGACGTTTCGACAACCTTAACGGTAGTCATCTTCAGAGTCAAGACGAAACGTCAGTAAACATCAACACCAACAGTCCTTCTCAGGACTCTGCTAACCTGGACGATCTACATCTACAAACATATAGCGATACTCCCGGATACAAATCATTTACTTTATTAAGAAGCAATGAACTATAAAATTTCCCAATTGCATGACAAGGTGCAAATGTTCAGGGCTAGGTGTAAATGATTTAGTGTATCGTATCAGTTGGGCACTGGAAAAAATACATCATAAAAACCCAAAATAAATAATACTGACTTTGCTAGTCGCTGCGTTTGCGCAGGTTTTCATTAAAAGCTGCGAGATGAATAAAATAGATCGTATATACGCATGCGCATGTTTACAAAACAATCGCAATCGTTCCATGGACAGGTTCTGGCATTCCTCTCATCCTCAACAGTAGTCTTATCATGGAAACACGGCAGTCTATCAGAAGACCTATTGGGAAGAGCTAGGAGAAGCACGTGCTTACAAAGCAGCAGTCCCAAGCATCTGAATTTTCTAAAAAACTTCAACCTTGTCAGTGAGTAGCACGTTATGTCGGCAATTTGCTTTCGAGTTAACAGTGTTAAGCATTGTAGCTACTATTTCCCTTGACCCTTGAAAAGGAAAGATTCTATCACACGTGTTCCCTTTCATGCAAGTGTTTCGAATTGGCCGAGTTTCGAATGAGCCATTTTTACCACAATAACGTGTAGATTCCTATACTTTTATGTATAGGTCATTAGGAGATGGGCTGTGCACTCCAAAGGCCATCAAATTTTTTCTTACCTGATATTTTACTTTGAGAATTTCTATTAATTATAAGTCCCCCCAAAAATCATATTCAATCGAATCTCGAGTTCCTCCAAAGTCCATTTAGTTTTGAAGTCAGGAAAATATGTCTACGACATAATAGATGATCAACCTTCATCGCCTCGTGAAAATCCAGTGTTCGTATTCTAAATTTAAAATTTCGAAGCCAATGACAACTTTGCTTTATCACCCACTAGTCACTTTAGCAAAGATATCGCTTTTCTTCGGTTCAAGAATACGAAAGGAAATTACAATAATTGAGTGGTTGTTCATTTAAGGATATTGAAAGACTCGTAGCTACTAAAAATGGTAAACGTGCTTTGTTTTGAAACGTGACATACATATTAAATAAATCATTGTGTTGATGAAAATTCAACTCCCCTGTTAAACGGTTTAAATCAAAGAGTGTCGTGACATGTCTGCACAGTGGCATGTCCTAAGAGGAATGTTGCTGTTGATATCGACCGACGTTTCGACATCCTTAGTCATCCCCACAGTCAACACCAACACCAACAGTCCTTCTATAAGCACTGAACTAATCGGAACCTGGACGATCTACATTTACAAACACGACTTATCGTCAAAAAAGGAAGCTTTATGTCCGCATGTATGGCTATTTAAGTTGTTCAATTGTCCATCGTTGAACTTTTCAAAACACAAAAGGTCTGATCAATTATTAATACATCAAAATAACTATTTAAAAATTTATTAAACATCCGTCGCAGTTACATTGACGTCTTTCGCATTTGCGCATCCTCAAAATAACTTGTGTTTCTTAGAAAATTTGATGAAACACAAAATGTATAAGCATGGCTAATTAATCAAGTATGTCGCTACGACGATACAGACTTTCCATCGGATACACCGTCACAGGACTTTTTACAGTAAGCCAATTTAAAAGCTACGTGTGTCAGTGTGGATGTGCAACGATGATATTGAAATAATGTACTCATGTTAAAAAAAATACATTCTCAACACAAAAATACAATAAAACTCCGAGTAGATTATTCATGCGAAGTTTTTGCGCTGGGGAATGGAAATGAGAAAAAGTACAGGAGCTCTTATGTAATTGTACTTTCCAAACACACACGTGGGAATTCGAACGAGTTTCTACAGCTATGTGTAAATGCTGACATGTAATAGCCAAGCAAATAAAAATACTGATTATGTACTATACTCTAAGACTTCGCGTATTGCTATAAGTGGTAGCTATAAGAGTGTTCTAATCATAAGGTTTTTATATAGTTTTAGGCAGTAGTCGTATGGCCTTTGACAATATTTGACTATATTTCTACATAAAAATCCTTCATTCACATATATCGACAACCAATTATTTTCTGTTAAAACTACATCATAGTGTCGGCGGCTATTTGAAGCATATAAGTCATAACGATACCGACGGTCAATTTTTAAAGAGACCAATATCATGTATAGCAATCGGTTAAGTGCTACAAGCGCTACAACGCTAAGCTTTCAAATTCTTGAGAAACGTCAAAAGTAGCGAGCAACCGCCCAACGGAAGTGAATTGTAATACGCTCAAGCCCTGTTCAGTTTAAGTAATGTATTTAAAAATAACCAGAAACAAGTTTATAAATATCGACGGTGATCGGGTCGAAAATCAAATTTGATCTTCAAGTGTTCGAATCACCACAACTTACTGATACGCAGAAAGTTTGTCGTTAATATCGTAAAGAAAAAGAAAATGGTGAATGTTAAAGTTACTTTCAACAAGACTAGTGTCTTAAAGGTAAGCTGCCTATTCATTATAAATTAAAGTTAAAAAATTGAGCGAAAACAGTTGATTAGAAAAATTGATATCGAGCAATCTTAGACTTTTCATAAAGAGAAATTCATCAGACTATTTTCTTTTGATCAAATTTATCTTACACCAACTGAAACTAAATATTCCTAATGTGATAAATGAGAGATTTAACAACGAGGTTTTGATATGCCATCATGGCTTCGTAGCCGAAACCACGTAAATTATGACTCATGCTTAGTACACAAGTGACCCATACAAACTATGAAAATTCCGACCAATTTCTATTAAAGTTTTTCAAATCATGTATATGTTAGCATCTTGAGATAACAATGCAATTTCTTATTACAGATTCTGGCTGTTCTGGTATCCTGCATCCTGGTCAAATCAAGTTCGAAACAGGGCACCCTATCTCAACGCCTGCTACGGAGAGCGAAGAGAAGCACATGCATTAGAAGCAACAACCCCGAAAATTTCGAACGAACATTACCAGAGAACCTCAGTAAACCAAGTAAGTCGAAATTGTGTATTACAATGAGTCTTTATATACAGTAAATCAAGATGCCGTAGGTCACAATGGATATTTCAATTCTTGATTTTCCTGAAGGGTAAAAATACCCAACGTTCCTAAGCAATCCATACACTTTTCCTTTACAACGCTTCAATTGGCTAAGATGACCTTTCGATGACATTCAAATTAGAATTGAAAAATTCGAATTGTCCGTAAAAGCGATAATTTAACTAAGCAGAAAGCCATCTTACAGTTATATTTCCCATTATAGATCTCCAATGTAAGCCAGGCTGTCATGAAGTGAAAGTTCAAGTTCAATACGCCATCGTGAAAAATGAAACATGGGTCGTCGGTTGCCGGACAAAGCCGTTCCCATCAAACGCACAACAAGTCTACAACATAGGTCAAGGTTACAAGTGGCAATGCATGAAAGGTTACAATCCTGTTATGGAGTATTCAACAACAATCGAATTTGAAGGTGACAACAAACTCGTACTCAAAAAAGATAAAGGAGTCTTACTTGGCTGCGAAAAAGCAAGTTGAATGCAATCCAGAGACATCGAAGCTTATCGTTTTAAACTATTTATACAATTGAAATTGCAAATTATGTCATGTGACACAAAAAATATAAATGTATTTTCTAAATTTCATATAATATAATCGACAAAGTAGAAGCATAAGTATATTATTAGGAGAGTCAATTATCTTATTTAATGTAGAAATCTGGCATCTTTAGGAAGAGCATTTTAATTGTTGTACGCATAGATACTATTTAAAAGATTATTATATTTATCATAAATATTATTATTGTATTTTAAATTATTCCCATTTCAATAGAATGGCACTATTTATGTGAAACGTATTTAATAAAATATATTTAATGAAATATAAATTTATTTCGATTTGAAATGACTGATCTGCTTTTCGAGACAATCGTAAATTTCACATTACCTTTTTTCGTGTTTCCGATTTATGATCTCATGGTAAAAATTTGGATCATCCCACTCCGTTTCCTGTTGGCAGGGCTCACTAGGTATACGCGTGGTTCATTTCCTACATTTGAAAACAAAATTGAATGTTTGAAATAGTCAGGTTTATAGTGGACACATTATAAAGTGAATAACTTTCACGTGAAATTCAAACATAAAAAAGCGCTTATCAAACAGGAGCCTTCATCTTGCATTGTTCTAAAACCGATCAGAAAAACCGTTAGAGCAATTGCATTTTGAAAAACCAGCCGCAGGTGGAAGCACGAAGTTCAAGACGAGCATGTCAACATCATGACCTTGCAAAAACATCATAACCAGGCTTAAGCTTTCTTCCCACCCGGAAATGCGAGCTAAATATTCACTAAAGTCCAACACACTTACGCGTTTTTCTTGAATTGACGACTATAAGGGTAATGGGATACCTATGGTTACATTTATGTACACTGTGATACACCGGCGCTACATCGATATGTGGAATAATGCATGGAAACTATGTGCAAAAGACGCCATAAGTCACGATTACGAATAGCAGCTTGCTTCAGTTATATGGTGCCCACAAAGAATGACCATATAACAGTAAGGTTTTCGTTTTCCATTTAGGTTAGTAGACACTGGTTCGTTTGTTTGGAATATTACCAGCCGAAACAAACGAGAATGTTAGCAATATATAAATATCGCTTAGACGTTTTCACGTTCGGGACAAACTAATCCGGGGGATTGCGGAGGATTGCGGAGGACTTCAATGACTTTATTGTACGTGATTTATTAATCCGTGGATTTCATCCAACCAAAATTACATAAAGTTAATGTACCAGTAAATATATTGCTAGTACGACGAGGCTCATAGCTGTCAAGCGACGAAACACAAGGTAAGACCCTGTTATTAGCACAAAGACATGTCAATGGGAGTCACGTACAAATAAAGATTATGTAGCAGGAATACCATTGTAAACACAGGTATTCTAGCCAGTTGCAAATATATTTTGTAACTATCTTAACAGCCAACAGAAGGAAAGATCACATTCATAGATTGATGTCGACAGTGATTAGATACGTCATACTAAATAGCGCCTTACAAAACGACAACGGTCTGTATATAAGAGGCAGCATCAAAGTGATCTTTCTAGAGTTCACTTGATCCCTAATTCACCGAAAATTAGTTGGTACGTTAAGCGTGTGATTGGTGTGAAATCTTATAAAAAAGAACAGGAGAAAGATGGCGCTGGGAATTCTACGATATGGTACAGAGTAAACATGTGCACTTCAATAGCTAAGTATTCGATAATTTACACATACGCTAGGTAATTAGGTAATTGATATTTTATAAATAGCATCTGTCCTGTTATCCGATTGATCTAAAGTACATAAATTAAAGTAGATAATGTAAAGACATTAAACGAAAAGGAAAGATCTGTATATGCCACAGCTATTTTTAATTGTTGCTCTTCGTGTAAACATATGTCTTGGAAACTGTACAATTCCAAATTTCTAAAAAAATATTCCCATGCATTGATTAGTTCATAATAAGGTTTTATTTCAAAATGATGTAGGATAATGTTATAAAAAGCAGTGTAATACAGTACATAAAAATGCGTTTCCGCTTATTCTTACAAAATCGAAAGAATCGAGTTGCTAGAAACGTCTTTATAGATAGTAAGGTATTGTAACATTGACCTCGTGCAAATTGATTCCAGAAAATATATTCATTACAAACGTGTTATTTGAAAAAAGTTTTATTTGGTAGGCCTATATGCGTTCGTCTTCAACGACGACAACCGCTTTAATAGATAAATCACAGTGGTCAGACTCCATGCTGACCCAATTAACTAAATAGTTAAATGGTCAATGAAAGATATAGCAATTTAATTTACAAAACATAATTCTAATAAAGTAAACCATTTCATTACATTAGAACATTTTAAAGTAATCAAATATAAGAACAATTGCTCTACAATACTACGTCCACAATGTATAATATGGAATTGCTGCTTTCTGCTTGATATGCTCGAAAAACTTAACTGAGCCCAATTACTCTTTTCTCAGTTCAGTTAACGTTTAATATGTTAAAACCGACAACGCTTGTATTGGAAAAATATACAAGTTGAACATTCGAAGTGTTAGATTTTTATACAAATGTCAGCTGCTTTTTGGCAATTCTTTCGCTGAGGTGTTTCCTAGTTTCTTTGCATTTAACGTTCTTTTATCATAAAAAGCATTTTCTGCAAAAAGACAGCACAAGCATGTTGTATCATTTAGAACTGTTAAATTTTGTTGTTTTTAAGATGGGGGGAAATTTACCGTGCGTACCTTTGTGGTTAGTCGGTTGATCACGCATATCCGATATTCAGCAGTGGATATTTCTGTAAACATGGTTTACCGTAACTGCGTAATAGTATCATTGATAAAGCGCATTAAGTAAATACGACAAGTTTTTTTAAATAAACATGTTTCAACATCTCATGATGCCATCTTCAGTATTTAAGAAAGAGTATTATGTTTGTGATAAATATATAAGAGTAAAATTGTATGTATCATATCACTTTTTATATATTTATCACAAACATAATACTTTTCTTATATACTGTGGCATCATGAGATGTTGAAACATGTTTATTAAAAACTATTTATAAAATATGGTTTAGTTGCCGCCATAATTGAGATTGTTTGTTTTCCTGTTTTTGTGATCAAGGTAAATGGTACATAAAACAAATTCAGATATGTTGCCTGATATTAGCTACTTGAAACTGAGCCCCGTAAATGTGCACAAGACTTTTGGTTGAAAAAATGATTACATGTTTGTAGATTTAGATCGTCCAGGTTAGTAGAGTCCTGAGAAGGACTGTTAGTGTTGATGTTGATTGACGTTTCGACAACTTAGCGGTAGTCATCTTCAGAGTCAAGACGAAACGTCAGTAAACATCAACACCAACAGTCCTTCTCAGGACTCTGCTAACCTGGACGATCTACATCTACAAACATATAGCGATACTCCCGGATACAAATCATTTACTTTATTAAGAAGCAATGAACTATAAAAATTTCCCAATTGCATGACAACGTGCTAATATTCAGGGCTAGGTGCAAATGATTTAGTGTATCGTATCAGTTGGGCACTGGAAAAAATACATCTTAAAAAAATCCCCAAAAATAAATAATACTGACTTTCCTAGCCACTGCGTTTGCGCAGGTTTTCATTAAAAGCTGCGAGATGAACAAAATAGATCGTATATACGCATGCGCATGCTACAAAAACAATCGCAATCGTTCCATCGACAGGTTCTGGCATTCCTCTCATCCTCAACAGTAGTCTTATCATGGAAACACGGCAGTCTATCAGAAGACCTATTGGGAAGAGCTAGGAGAAGCACGTGCTTACAAAGCAGCAGTCCCAAGCATCTGAATTTTCTAAAAAACTTCAACCTTGTCAGTGAGTAGAACGTTATGTCGGCATTTTGCTTTCGAGTTAACAGTGTTAAGCATTGTAGCTACTATTTCCCTTGACCCTTGAAAAGGAAAGATTCTATCACACGTGTTCCCTTTCATGCAAGTGTTTCGAATTGGCCGAGTTTCGAATGAGCCATTTTTACCACAATAACGTGTAGATTCCTATACTTTTATGTATAGGTCATTAGGAGATGGGCTGTGCACTCCAAAGGCCATCAAATTTTTTTTTCTTACCTGATATTTTACTTTGAGAATTTCTATTAATTATAAGTCCCCCCCAAAATCATATTCAATCGAATCTCGAGTTCCTCCAAAGTCCATTTAGTTTTGAAGTCAGGAAAATATGTCTACGACATAATAGATGATCAACCTTCATCGCCTCGTGAAAATCCAGTGTTCGTATTCTAAATTTAAAATTTCGAAGCTAATGACAACTTTGCTTTATCACCCACTAGTCACTTTAGCAAAGATATCGCTTTTCTTCGGTTAAGAATACGAAAGGAAATTACAATAATTGAGTGGTTGTTCATTTAAGGATATTGAAAGACTCGTAGCTACTAAAAATGGTAAACGTGCTTTGTTTTGAAACGTGACATACATATTAAATAAGTCATTGTTTTGATGAAATTTCAACTCCCTGTTAAACGGTTGAAATCAAAGAGTGTCGTGACATGTCTGCACAGTGGCATGTCCTAAGAGGGAATGTTGCTGTTGATATCGACCGACGTTTCGACATCCTTAGTCATCCCCACAGTCAACACCAACACCAACAGTCCTTCTATAAGCACTGAACTAATCGGAACCTGGACGATCTACATTTACAAACACGACTTATCGTCGAAAAAAGAAAGCTTTATGTCCGCATGTATGGCTATTTAACTTGTTCAATTGTCCACCGTTGAACTTTTTCAAAAACACAAAAAGGTCACATCAATTATTAATACATCAAAATAACTAGCTATTTAAAAATTTATCAAACATCCGCCACAGTTACATTGACGTCTTTCGCATTTGCGCATCCTCAAAATAACGTGTGTTTCTTGGAAAATTTCATGAAACACAAAATGTATAAGCATGGCTAATTAATCAAGTATGTAGCTACGACGATACAGACTTTCCATCGGATACACCGTCACAGGACTTTTTTACAGTAAGCCAATTTAAAAGCTACGTGTGTCAGTGTGGATGTGCAACGATGATATTGAAATAATGTACTCATGTTAAAAAAAATACATTCTCAACACAAAAATACAATAAAACTCCGAGTAGATTATTCATGCGAAGTTTTTGCGCTGGGGAATGGAAATGAGAAAAAGTACAGGAGCTCTTATGTAATTGTACTTTCCAAACACACACGTGGGAATTCGAACGAGTTTCTACAGCTATGTGTAAATGCTGACATGTAATAGCCAAGCAAATAAAAATACTGATTATGTACTATACTCTAAGACTTCGCGTATTGCTATAAGTGGTAACTATAAGAGTGTTCCGATCATAAGGTTTTTATATAGTTTTAGGCAGTAGTCGTATGGCCTAATCTTTGACAATATTTGACTATATTTCTACATAAAAATCCTTCATTCACATATATCGACAACCAATTATTTTCTGTTAAAACTACATCATAGTGTCGGCGGCTATTTGAAGCATATAAGTCATAACGATACCGACGGTCAATTTTTAAAGAGACCAATATCATGTAAAGCAATCGGTTAAGTGCTACAAGCGCTACAACGCGAAGCTTTCAAATTCTTGAGAAACGTCAAAAGTAGCGAGCAACCGTCCAACGGAACTGAATTGTAATACGCTCAAGCCCTGTTCAGTTTAAGTAATGTATTTAAAAATAACCAGAAACAAGTTTATAAATATCGAAGGTGATCGGGTCGAAAATCAAATTTGATCTTCAAGTGTTCGAATCACCACAACTTACTGATACGCAGAAAGTTTGTCGTTAATATCGTAAAGAAAAAGAAAATGGTGAATGTTAAAGTTACTTTCAACAAGACTAGTGTCTTAAAGGTAAGCTGCCTATTCATTATAAATTAAAGTTAAAAAATTGAGCGAAAACAGTTGATTAGAAAAATTGATATCGAGCATTCTTAGACTTTTCATAAAGAGAAATTTATCAGAGTATTTTTTTTTGATCAAATTTATCTTACACCAACTGAAACTAAATATTCCTAATGTGATAAATGAGAGATTTAACAACGAGGTTTTGATATGCCATCATGGCTTCGTAGCCGAAACCACGTAAATTATGACTCATGCTTAGTACACAAGTGACCCATACAAACTATGAAAATTCCGACCAATTTCTATTAAAGTTTTTCAAATCATGTATATGTTAGCTACTTGAGATAACAATGCAATTTCTTATTACAGATTCTGGCTGTTCTGGTATCCTGCATCCTGGTCAAATCAAGTTCAAACAGGGCACCCTGCAATCTCAACTGCCTGCCTACGGAAGAGAAGCACATGCATTGCAGAAGCAACAACCCCGAAAATTTCGAACGAACATTACCAGAGAACCTCAGTAAACCAAGTAAGTCGAAATTGTGTATTACAATGAGTCTTTATATACAGTAAATCAAGATGCCGTAGGTCACAATGGATATTTCAATTCTTGATTTTCCTGAAGGGTAAAAATACCCAACGTTCCTAAGCAATCCATACACTTTTCCTTTACAACGCTTCAATTGGCTAAGATGACCTTTCGATGACATTCAAATTAGAATTGAAAAATTCGAATTGTCCGTAAAAGCGATAATTTAACTAAGCAGAAAGCCATCTTACAGTTATATTTCCCATTATAGATCTCCAATGTAAGCCAGGCTGTCATGAAGTGAAAGTTCAAGTTCAATACGCCATCGTGAAAAATGAAACATGGGTCGTCGGTTGCCGGACAAAGCCGTTCCCATCAAACGCACAACAAGTCTACAACATAGGTCAAGGTTACAAGTGGCAATGCATGAAAGGTTACAATCCTGTTATGGAGTATTCAACAACAATCGAATTTGAAGGTGATGACAAACTCGTACTCAAAAAAGGTAAAGGAGTCTTACTTGGCTGCGAAAAAGCAAGTTGAATGCAATCCAGAGACATCGAAGCTTATCGTTTTAAACCATTTTATACAATTGAAATTGCAAATTATGTCATGTGACACAAAAAACATAAAAGCATTTTCTAAATTTCATATAATATAATCGACAAAGTAGAAGCATAAGTATATTATTAGGAGAGTCAATTATCTTATTTAATGTAGAAATCTGGCATCTTTAGGAAGAGCATTTTAATTGTTGTACGCATAGATACTATTTAAAAGATTATTATATTTATCATAAATATTATTATTGTATTTTAAATTATTCCCATTTCAATAGAATGGCACTATTTATGTGAAACGTATTTAATAAAATATATTTAATGAAATATAAATTTATTTCGATTTGAAATGACTGATCTTCTTTTCGAGACAATCGTAAATTTCACATTACCTTTTTTCGTGTTTCCGATTTATGATCTCATGGTAAAAATTTGGATCATCCCACTCCGTTTCCTGTTGGCAGGGCTCACTAGGTATACGCGTGGTTCATTTCCTACATTTGAAAACAAAACTGAATGTTTGAAATAGTCAGGTTTATAGTGGAAACATTATAAAGTGAACAACTTTCACGTGAAATTCAAACATATAAAAAGCGCTTATCAAACAGGAGCCTTCATCTTGCATTGTTCTCAAACCGATCAGAAAAACCGTTGGAGCAATTGCATATCGAAAAACCAGCCGCAGGTGGAAGCACGAAGTTAAAGACGAGCATGTCAACATCATGACCTTGCAAAAAACATCATAACCAGGCTTAAGATTTCTTCCCACTCCGGAAGTGCGAGCTAAATATTCCACTAAAGTCCAACACACTTACGCGTTTTTCTTGAATTGACGACTATAAGGGTAATGGGATACCTATGGTTACATTTATGTACACTGTGATACACCGGCGCTACATCGATATGTGGAATAATGCATGGAAACTATGTGCAAAAGACGCCATAAGGCACGATTACGAATAGCAGCTTGCTTCGGTTATATGGTGCCCACAAAGAATGACCACATAACAGTAAGGATTTTGTTTTCCATTTAGGTTAGTAGACACTGGTTCGTTTGTTTGGAATATTACCAGCCGAAACAAACGAGAATGTTAGCAATATATAAATATCGCTTAGACGTTTTCACGTTCGGGACAAACTAATCCGGGGGATTGCGGAGGATTGCGGAGGACTTCAATGACTTTATTGTACGTGATTTATTAATCCGTGGATTTCATCCAACCAAAATTACATAAAGTTAATGTACCAGTAAATATATTGCTAGTACGACGAGGCTCATAGCTGTCAAGCGACGAAACACAAGGTAAGACCCTGTTATTAGCACAAAGACATGTCAATGGGAGTCACGTACAAATAAAGATTATGTAGCAGGAATACCATTGTAAACACAGGTATTCTAGCCAGTTGCAAATATATTTTGTAACTATCTTAACAGCCAACAGAAGGAAAGATCACATTCATAGATTGATGTCGACAGTGATTAGATACGTCATACTAAATAGCGCCTTACAAAACGACAACGGTCTGTATATAAGAGGCAGCATCAAAGTGATCTTTCTAGAGTTCACTTGATCCCTAATTCACCGAAAATTAGTTGGTACGTTAAGCGTGTGATTGGTGTGAAATCTTATAAAAAGAACAGGAGAAAGATGGCGCTGGGAATTCTACGATATGTTATCAAAGTAAGTAAACATGTGCACTTCAATAGCTAAGTAATTGATATTTTATAAATAGCATCTGCCCTGTTATCCGGTTGATCTAAAGTACATAAATTAAAGTAGATAATGTAAAGACATTAAACGAAAAGGAAAGATCTGTATATGCCACAGCTATTTTTAATTGTTGCTCTTCGTGTAAACATATGTCTTGGAAACTGTACAATTCCGAATTTCTAAAAATATTCCCATGCATTGATTAGTTCATAATAAGGTTTTATTTCAAAATGATGTAGGATAATGTTATAAAAAGCAGTGTAATACAGTACACAAAAAATGCGTTTCCGCTTATTCTTACAAAATCGAAAGAAACGAGTTGCTAGAAACGTCTTTATAGATAGTAAGGTATTGTAACATTGACCTCGTGCAAATTGATTCCAGAAAATATATTCATTACAAACGTGTTATTTGAAAAAAGTTTTATTTGGTAGGCCTATATGCGTTCGTCTTCAACGACGACAACCGCTTTAATAGATAAATCACAGTGGTCAGACTCCATGCTGACCCAATTAACTAAATAGTTAAATGGTCAATGAAAGATATAGCAATTTAATTTACAAAACATAATTCTAATAAAGTAAACCATTTCATTACATTAGAACATTTTAAAGTAATCAAATATAAGAACAATTGCTCTACAATACTACGTCCACAATGTATAATATGGAATTGCTGCTTTCTGCTTGATATGCTCGAAAAAAACTTAACTGAGCCCAATTACTCTTTTCTCAGTTCAGTTAACGTTTAATATGTTAAAACCGACAACGCTTGTATTGGAAAAATTATACAAGTTGAACATTCGAAGTGTTAGATTTTTATACAAATGTCAGCTGCTTTTTGGCACTTCTTTCGCTGAGGAGTTTCCTACTTTCTTTGCATTTAACGTTCTTTTATCATAAAAAGCATTTTGTAACACAGTACTTTCTGCAAAAAGACAACATAAGCATGTTGTATCATTTAGAACTGTTAAATTTTGTTGTTTTTAAGATGGGGGGAAATTTACCGTGCGTACCTTTGTGGTTAGTCGGTTGATCACGCATATCCGATATTAAGCAGTGGATATTTCTGTAAACATGGTTTACCGTAACTGCGTAATAGTATCATTGATAAAGTGCAATAAGTAAATACGACAAGTTTTTTTAAATAAACATGTTTCAACATCTCATGATGCCATCTTCAGTATTTAAGAAAGAGTATTATGTTTGTGATAAATATATAAGAGATGTTGAAACATGTTTATTTAAAAAAAACTTGTCGTATTTATTAAATATGGTTTAGTTGCCGCCATAATTGAGATTGTTGGTTTCCTGTTTTTGTGATCTAGGATAAATGGTACAAAAAAACAAATTCAGATATGTTGCCTGATATTAGCTACTTGAAACTGAGCCCCTGTAAGCGTGTACAAGTCTTTTTGGTTGTAAAAATTCTTGCCTACAAAGAAGCAATGATTACATGTTTGTAGATTTAGATCGTCCAGGTTAGTAGAGTCCTGAGAAGGACTGTTAGTGTTGATGTTGATTGACGTTTCGACAACTTAGCGGTAGTCATCTTCAGAGTCAAGACGAAACGTCAGTCAACATCAACACCAACAGTCCTTCTCAGGACTCTGCTAACCTGGACGATCTACATCTACAAACATATAGCGATACTCCCGGATACAAATCATTTACTTTATTAAGAAGCAATGAACTATAAAAATTTCCCAATTGCATGACAACGTGCTAATATTCAGGGCTAGGTGCAAATGATTTAGTGTATCGTATCAGTTGGGCACTGGAAAAAATACATCTTAAAAAAATCCCCAAAAATAAATAATACTGACTTTCCTAGCCACTGCGTTTGCGCAGGTTTTCATTAAAAAGATAGTATATACGCATGCGCATGCTTACAAAAACAATCGCAATCGTTCCATCGACAGGTTCTGGCATTCCTCTCATCCTCAACAGTAGTCTTATCATGGAAACACGGCAGTCTATCAGAAGACCTATTGGGAAGAGCTAGGAGAAGCACGTGCTTACAAAGCAGCAGTCCCAAGCATCTGAATTTTCTAAAAAACTTCAACCTTGTCAGTGAGTAGCACGTTATGTCGGCAATTTGCTTTCGAGTTAACAGTGTTAAGCATTGTAGCTACTATTTCCCTTGACCCTTGAAAAGGAAAGATTCTATCACACGTGTTCCCTTTCATGCAAGTGTTTCGAATTGGCCGAGTTTCGAATGAGCCATTTTTACCACAATAACGTGTAGATTCCTATACTTTTATATATAGGTCATTAGGAGATGGGCTGTGCACTTCAAAGGCCATCAAATTTTTTTTTCTTACCTGATATTTTACTTTGAGAATTTCTATTAATTATAAGTCCCCCCAAAAATCATATTCAATCGAATCTCGAGTTCCTCCAAAGTCCATTTAGTTTTGAAGTCAGGAAAATATGTCTACGACATAATAGATGATCAACCTTCATCGCCTCGTGAAAATCCAGTGTTCGTATTCTAAATTTAAAATTTCGAAGCCAATGACAACTTTGCTTTATCACCCACTAGTCACTTTAGCAAAGATATCGCTTTTCTTCGGTTCAAGAATACGAAAGGAAATTACAATAATTGAGTGGTTGTTCATTTAAGGATATTGAAAGACTCGTAGCTACTAAAAATGGTAAACGTGCTTTGTTTTGAAACGTGACATACATATTAAATAAATCATTGTGTTGATGAAAATTCAACTCCCCTGTTAAACGGTTTAAATCAAAGAGTGTCGTGACATGTCTGCACAGTGGCATGTCCTAAGAGGGAATGTTGCTGTTGATATCGACCGACGTTTCGACATCCTTAGTCATCCCCACAGTCAACACCAACACCAACAGTCCTTCTATAAGCACTGAACTAATCGGAACCTGGACGATCTACATTTACAAACACGACTTATCGTCGAAAAAAGAAAGCTTTATGTCCGCATGTATGGCTATTTAACTTGTTCAATTGTCCACCGTTGAACTTTTTCAAAAACACAAAAAGGTCTGACCAAATATTAATACATCAACATAACTAGCTATCTAAAAATTTATCAAACATCCGTCACAGTTACATTGACGTCTTTCGCATTTGCGCATCCTCAAAATAACGTGTGTTTCTTGGAAAATTTCATGAAACACAAAATGTATAAGCATGGCTAATTAATCAAGTATGTCGCAACGACGATACAGACTTTTCATCGGATACACCACACGGCCACAGGACTTTTTTACAGTAAGCCAATTAAAAGGTTACGTGTGTCAGTGTGGATGTGCAACGATGATATTGAAATAATGTACTCATGTTAAAAAAAATACATTCTCAACACAAAAATACAATAAAACTCCGAGTAGATTATTCATGCGAAGTTTTTGCGCTGGGGAATGGAAATGAGAAAAAGTACAGGAGCTCTTATGCAATTGTACTTTCCAAACGCACACGTGGGAATTTGAACGAGTTTCTACAGCTATGTGTAAATGCTGACATGTAATAGCCAAGCAAATAAAAATACTGATTATGTACTATACTCTAAGACTTCGCGTATTGCTATAAGTGGTAGCTATAAGGGTGTTCTAATCATAAGTTTTTATAGTTTCAGGCAGCAGTCGTATGGCCTCATCTTTGACCATATTTCACCATATTTCTACATAAAAAATCCTTTATTCACATACATCGACAACCAATTATTTTCTGTTAAAACTACATCATAGTGTCGGCGGCTATTTGAAGCATATAAGTCATAACGATACCGACGGCCAGTTTTTAAAGAGACCAATATCATGTATAGCAATCGGTTAAGTGCTACAAGCGCTACAACGCTAAGCTTTCAAATTCTTGAGAAACGTCAAAAGTAGCGAGCAACCGCCCAACGGAACTGAATTGTAATACGCTCAAGCCCTGTTCAGTTTAAGTAATGTATTTAAAAATAACCAGAAACAAGTTTATAAATATCGAAGGTGATCGGGTCGAAAATCAAATTTGATCTTCAAGTGTTCGAATCACCACAACTTACTGATACGCAGAAAGTTTGTCGTTAATATCGTAAAGAAAAAGAAAATGGTGAATGTTAAAGTTACTTTCAACAAGACTAGTGTCTTAAAGGTAAGCTGCCTATTCATTATAAATTAAAGTTAAAAAATTGAGCGAAAACAGTTGATTAGAAAAATTGATATCGAGCAATCTTAGACTTTTCATAAAGAGAAATTCATCAGACTATTTTCTTTTGATCAAATTTATCTTACACAAACTGAAACTAAATATTCCTAATGTAATAAATGACAGATTTAACAACGAGGTTTAGATATGCCATCATGGCTTTGTAGCCTAAACCACGTAAATTATGACTCATGATTTGTACACAAGTGACCCATACAAAAACTATGAAAATTCCGACCAATTTCTATTAAAGTTTTTCAAATCATGTATATGTTAGCTACTTGAGATAACAATGCAATTTCTTATTACAGATTCTGGCTGTTCTGGTATCCTGCATCCTGGTCAAATCAAGTTCGAAACAGGGCACCCTATCTCAACGCCTGCTACGGAGAGCGAAGAGAAGCACATGCATTAGAAGCAACAACCCCGAAAATTTCGAACGAACATTACCAGAGAACCTCAGTAAACCAAGTAAGTCGAAATTGTGTATTACAATGAGTCTTTATATACAGTAAATCAAGATGCCGTAGGTCACAATGGATATTTCAATTCTTGATTTTCCTGAAGGGTAAAAATACCCAACGTTCCTAAGCAATCCATACACTTTTCCTTTACAACGCTTCAATTGGCTAAGATGACCTTTCGATGACATTCAAATTAGAATTGAAAATTCGAATTGTCCGTAAAAGCGATAATTTAACTAAGCAGAAAGCCATCTTACAGTTATATTTCCCATTATAGATCTCCAATGTAAGCCAGGCTGTCATGAAGTGAAAGTTCAAGTTCAATACGCCATCGTGAAAAATGAAACATGGGTCGTCGGTTGCCGGACAAAGCCGTTCCCATCAAACGCACAACAAGTCTACAACATAGGTCAAGGTTACAAGTGGCAATGCATGAAAGGTTACAATCCTGTTATGGAGTATTCAACAACAATCGAATTTGAAGGTGATGACAAACTCGTACTCAAAAAGTAAAGGAGTCTTACTTGGCTGCGAAAAGCAAGTTGAATGCAATCCAGAGACATCGAAGCTTATCGTTTTAAACTATTTATACAATTGAAATTGCAAATTATGTCATGTGACACAAAAAACATAAAAGCATTTTCTAAATTTCATATAATATAATCGACAAAGTAGAAGCATAAGTATATTATTAGGAGAGTCAATTATCTTATTTAATGTAGAAATCTGGCATCTTTAGGAAGAGCATTTTAATTGTTGTACGCATAGATACTATTTAAAAGATTATTATATTTATCATAAATATTATTATTGTATTTTAAATTATTCCCATTTCAATAGAATGGCACTATTTATGTGAAACGTATTTAATAAAATATATTTAATAAAATATAAATTTATTTCGATTTGAAATGACTGATCTGCTTTTCGAGACAATCGTAAATTTTACATTACCTTTTTTCGTGTTTCCGATTTATGATCTCATGGTAAAAATTTGGATCATCCCACTCCGTTTCCTGTTGACAGGGCTCACTAGGTATACGCGTGGTTCATTTCCTACATTTGAAAACAAAACTGAATGTTTGAAATAGTCAGGTTTATAGTGGAAACATAAAGTGAATAACTTTCACGTGAAATTCAAACATAAAAAAGCGCTTATCAAACAGGAGCCTTCATCTTGCATTGTTCTAAAACCGATCAGAAAAACCGTTGGAGCAATTGCATATCGAAAAACCAGCCGCAGGTGGAAGCACGAAGTTAAAGACGAGCATGTCAACATCATGACCTTGCAAAAACATCATAACCAGGCTTAAGCTTTCTTCCCAACCGGAAAATGCGAGCTAAATATTCCACTAAAGTCCAACACACTTACGCGTTTTTCTTGAATTGACGACTATAAGGATAATGGGATACTTATGGTTACATTTATGTACACTGTGATACACCGGCGCTACATCGATATGTGGAATAATGCATGGAAACTATGTGCAAAAGACGCCATAAGGCACGATTACGAATAGCAGCTTGCTTCAGTTATATGGTGCCCACAAAGAATGACCATATAACAGTAAGGTTTTCGTTTTCCATTTAGGTTAGTAGACACTGGTTCGTTTGTTTGGAATATTACCAGCCGAAACAAACGAGAATGTTAGCAATATATAAATATCGCTTAGACGTTTTCACGTTCGGGACAAACTAATCCGGGGGATTGCGGAGGATTGCGGAGGACTTCAATGACTTTATTGTACGTGATTTATTAATCCGTGGATTTCATCCAACCAAAATTACATAAAGTTAATGTACCAGTAAATATATTGCTAGTACGACGAGGCTCATAGCTGTCAAGCGACGAAACACAAGGTAAGACCCTGTTATTAGCACAAAGACATGTCAATGGGAGTCACGTACAAATAAAGATTATGTAGCAGGAATACCATTGTAAACACAGGTATTCTAGCCAGTTGCAAATATATTTTGTAACTATCTTAACAGCCAACAGAAGGAAAGATCACATTCATAGATTGATGTCGACAGTGATTAGATACGTCATACTAAATAGCGCCTTACAAAACGACAACGGTCTGTATATAAGAGGCAGCATCAAAGTGATCTTTCTAGAGTTCACTTGATCCCTAATTCACCGAAAATTAGTTGGTACGTTAAGCGTGTGATTGGTGTGAAATCTTATAAAAAGAACAGGAGAAAGATGGCGCTGGGAATTCTACGATATGGTACAGAGTAAACATGTGCACTTCAATAGCTAAGTATTCGATAATTTACACATACGCTAGGTAATTAGGTAATTGATATTTTATAAATAGCATCTGCCCTGTTATCCGGTTGATCTAAAGTACATAAATTAAAGTAGATAATGTAAAGACATTAAACGAAAAGGAAAGATCTGTATATGCCACAGCTATTTTTAATTGTTGCTCTTCGTGTAAACATATGTCTTGGAAACTGTACAATTCCAAATTTCTAAAAAATATTCCCATGCATTGATTAGTTCATAATAAGGTTCTATTTCAAAATGATGTAGGATAATGTTATAAAAAGCAGTGTAATACAGTACATAAAAAATGCGTTTCCGCTTATTCTTACAAAATCGAAAGAATCGAGTTGCTAGAAACGTCTTTATAGATAGTAAGGTATTGTAACATTGACCTCGTGCAAACTGATTCCAGAAAATATATTCATTACAAACGTGTTATTTGAAAAAAGTTTTATTTGGTAGGCCTATATACGTTCGTCTTCAACGACGACAACCGCTTTAATAGATAAATCACAGTGGTCAGACTCCATGCTGACCCAATTAACTAAATAGTTAAATGGTCAATGAAAGATATAGCAATTTAATTTACAAAAACATAATTCTAATAAAGTAAACCATTTCATTACATTAGAACATTTTAAAGTAATCAAATATAAGAACAATTGCTCTACAATACTACGTCCACAATGTATAATATGGAATTGCTGCTTTCTGCTTGATATGCTCGAAAAAAACTTAACTGAGCCCAATTACTCTTTTCTCAGTTCAGTTAACGTTTAATATTTTAAAACCGACAACGCTTGTATTGGAAAAAATATACAAGTTGAACATTCGAAGTGTTAGATTTTTATACAAATGTCAGCTGCTTTTTGGCAATTCTTTCGCTGAGGTGTTTCCTAGTTTCTTTGCATTTAACGTTCTTTTATCATAAAAAGCATTTTCTGCAAAAAGACAGCACAAGCATGTTGTATCATTTAGAGCTGTTAAATTTTGTTGTTTTTAAGATAGGGGGAAATTTACCGTGCGTACCTTTGTGGTTAGTCGGTTGATCACACATATCCGGTATTCAGCAGTGGATATTTCTGTAAACATGGTTTACCGTAACTGCGTAATAGTATCATTGATAAAGCGCATTAAGTAAATACGACAAGTTTTTTTTAAATAAACATGTTTCAACATCTCATGTTGCCATCTTCAGTATTTAAGAAAGAGTATTATGTTTGTGATAAATATATAAGATACAGTGACACAATTTATACATATATAATAATCTACTCATAATTGTAAAAATTGTATCACTGTATCATATCACTTTTATATATATTTATCACAAACATAATACTCTTTCTTATATACTGAATGGCATCATGAGATGTTGAAACATGTTTATTTTAAAAAAACTTGTCGTATTTATAAAATATGGTTTAGTTGCCGCCATAATTGAGATTGTTTGTTTTCCTGTTTTTGTGATTCAAGGTAAATGGTACATACAAACAAATTCAGATATGTTGCCTGATATTAGCTACTTGAAACTGAGCCCCCGTAAATGTGCACAAGACTTTTTGGTTGAAAAAAATGATTACATGTTTGTGGATTTAGATCGTCCAGGTTAGTAGAGTCCTGAGAAGGACTGTTAGTGTTGATGTTGATTGACGTTTCGACAACCTTAACGGTAGTCATCTTCAGAGTCAAGACGAAACGTCAGTAAACATCAACACCAACAGTCCTTCTCAGGACTCTGCTAACCTGGACGATCTACATCTACAAACATATAGCGATACTCCCGGATACAAATCATTTACTTTATTAAGAAGCAATGAACTATAAAATTTCCCAATTGCATGACAAGGTGCAAATGTTCAGGGCTAGGTGTAAATGATTTAGTGTATCGTATCAGTTGGGCACTGGAAAAAATACATCATAAAAAACCCCCTAAAATAAATAATACTGACTTTGCTAGTCGCTGCGTTTGCGCAGGTTTTCATTAAAAAGCTGCGAGATGAACAAAATAGATCGTATATACGCATGCGCATGTTTACAAAAACAATCGCAATCGTTCCATGGACAGGTTCCGGCATTCCTCTCATCCTCAACAGTAGTCTTATCATGGAAACACGGCAGTCTATCAGAAGACCTATTGGGAAGAGCTAGGAGAAGCACGTGCTTACAAAGCAGCAGTCCCAAGCATCTGAATTTTCTAAAAAACTTCAACCTTGTCAGTGAGTAGAACGTTATGTCGGCATTTTGCTTTCGAGTTAACAGTGTTAAGCATTGTAGCTACTATTTCCCTTGACCCTTGAAAAGGAAAGATTCTATCACACGTGTTCCCTTTCATGCAAGTGTTTCGAATTGGCCGAGTTTCGAATGAGCCATTTTTACCACAATAACGTGTAGTTTATTATACTTTTATATATAGGTCATTAGGCGATGGGCTGTGCACTCCAGAGGCCATCAATTTTTTTTTCTTAACTGATATTTTACTTTAAGAATTTCTATTAATTATAAGCCGCAAAAAAAATCATATTCAATCGAATCTCGAGTTCCTCCAAAGTCCATTTAGTTTTGAAGTAAGGAAAATGTGTCTACGACATAATAGATGATCAACCTTCATCGCCTCGTGAAAATCCAGTGTTCGTATTTTAAATTTAAAATTTCGAAGCCAATGACAACTTTGCTTTATCACCCACTAGTCACTTTAGCAAAGATATCGCTTTTCTTCGGTTCAAGAATACGAAAGGAAATTACAATAATTGAGTGGTTGTTCATTTAAGGATATTGAAAGACTCGTAGCTACTAAAAATGGTAAACGTGCTTTGTTTTGAAACGTGACATACATATTAAATAAGTCATTGTTTTGATGAAATTTCAACTCCCTGTTAAACGGTTTAAATCAAAGAGTGTCGTGACATGTTTCCACAGTGACATGTCCTAAGAGGGAATGTTGCTGTTGATATCGACCGACGTTTCGACAATTCATAGTCATCCCCACAGTAAACACCAACACCAACAGTCCATCTATAAGCACTGAACTAATCGGAACCTGGACGATCTACATTTACAAACACGACTTATCGTCAAAAAAGGAAGCTTTATGTCCGCATGTATGGCTATTTAAGTTGTTCAATTGTCCACCGTTGAACTTTTTCAAAAACACAAAAAGGTCTGATCAATTATTAATACATCAACATAACTATTTAAAAATTTATTAAACATCCGTCGCAGTTACATTGACGTCTTTCGCATTTGCGCATCCTCAAAATAACTTGTGTTTCTTAGAAAATTTGATGAAACACAAAATGTATAAGCATGGCTAATTAATCAAGTATGTCGCTACGACGATACAGACTTTCCATCGGATACACCGTCACAGGACTTTTTTACAGTAAGCCAATTTAAAAGCTACGTGTGTCAGTGTGGATGTGCAACGATGATATTGAAATAATGTACTCATGTTAAAAAAAATACATTCTCAACACAAAAATACAATAAAACTCCGAGTAGATTATTCATGCGAAGTTTTTGCGCTGGGGAATGGAAATGAGAAAAAGTACAGGAGCTCTTATGCAATTGTACTTTCCAAACGCACACGTGGGAATTCGAACGAGTTTCTACAGCTATGTGTAAATGCTGACATGTAATAGCCAAGCAAATAAAAATACTGATTATGTACTATATTCTAAGACTTCGCGTATTGCTATAAGTGGTAGCTATAAGAGTGTTCTAATCATAAGGTTTCTTATAGTTTCAGGCAGCAGTCGTATGGCCTCATCTTTGACAATATTTGACTATATTTCTACATAAAAATCCTTCATTCACATATATCGACAACCAATTATTTTCTGTTAAAACTACATCATAGTGTCGGCGGCTATTTGAAGCATATAAGTCATAACGATACCGACGGCCAGTTTTTAAAGAGACCAATATCATGTATAGCAATAGGTTAAGTGCTACAAGCGCTACAACGCTAAGCTTTCAAATTCTTGAGAAACGTCAAAAGTAGCGAGCAACCGCCCAACGGAACTGAATTGTAATACGCTCAAGCCCTGTTCAGTTTAAGTAATGTATTTAAAAATAACCAGAAACAAGTTTATAAATATCGAAGGTGATCGGGTCGAAAATCAAATTTGATCTTCAAGTGTTCGAATCACCACAACTTACTGATACGCAGAAAGTTTGTCGTTAATATCGTAAAGAAAAAAATGGTGAATGTTAAAGTTACTTTCAACAAGACTAGTGTCTTAAAGGTAAGCTGCCTATTCATTATAAATTAAAGTTAAAAAATTGAGCGAAAACAGTTGATTAGAAAAATTGATATCGAGCATTCTTAGACTTTTCATAAAGAGAAATTTATCAGAGTATTTTTTTTTGATCAAATTTATCTTACACCAACTGAAACTAAATATTCCTAATGTGATAAATGAGAGATTTAACAACGAGGTTTTGATATGCCATCATGGCTTCGTAGCCTAAACCACGTAAATTATGACTCATGCTTAGTACACAAGTGACCCATACTAACTATGAAAATTCCGACCAATTTCTATTAAAGTTTTTCAAATCATGTATATGTTAGCTACTTGAGATAACAATGCAATTTCTTATTACAGATTCTGGCTGTTCTGGTATCCTGCATCCTGGTCAAATCAAGTTCGAAACAGGGCACCCTATCTCAACGCCTGCTACGGAGAGCGAAGAGAAGCACATGCATTAGAAGCAACAACCCCGAAAATTTCGAACGAACATTACCAGAGAACCTCAGTAAACCAAGTAAGTCGAAATTGTGTATTACAATGAGTCTTTATATACAGTAAATCAAGATGCCGTAGGTCACAATGGATATTTCAATTCTTGATTTTCCTGAAGGGTAAAAATACCCAACGTTCCTAAGCAATCCATACACTTTTCCTTTACAACGCTTCAATTGGCTAAGATGACCTTTCGATGACATTCAAATTAGAATTGAAAATTCGAATTGTCCGTAAAAGCGATAATTTAACTAAGCAGAAAGCCATCTTACAGTTATATTTCCCATTATAGATCTCCAATGTAAGCCAGGCTGTCATGAAGTGAAAGTTCAAGTTCAATACGCCATCGTGAAAAATGAAACATGGGTCGTCGGTTGCCGGACAAAGCCGTTCCCATCAAACGCACAACAAGTCTACAACATAGGTCAAGGTTACAAGTGGCAATGCATGAAAGGTTACAATCCTGTTATGGAGTATTCAACAACAATCGAATTTGAAGGTGATGACAAACTCGTACTCAAAAAAGGTAAAGGAGTCTTACTTGGCTGCGAAAAAGCAAGTTGAATGCAATCCAGAGACATCGAAGCTTATCGTTTTAAACTATTTATACAATTGAAATTGCAAATTATGTCATGTGACACAAAAAATATAAAAGTATTTTCTAAATTTCATCTAATATAATCGACAAAGTAGAAGCATAAGTATATTATTAGGAGAGTCAATTATCTTATTTAATGTAGAAATCTGGCATCTTTAGGAAGAGCATTTTAATTGTTGTACGCATAGATACTATTTAAAAGATTATTATATTTATCATAAATATTATTATTGTATTTTAAATTATTCCCATTTCAATAGAATGGCACTATTTATGTGAAACGTATTTAATAAAATATATTTAATGAAATATAAATTTATTTCGATTTGAAATGACTGATCTGCTTTTCGAGACAATCGTAAATTTCACATTACCTTTTTTCGTGTTTCCGATTTATGATCTCATGGTAAAAATTTGGATCATCCCACTCCGTTTCCTGTTGACAGGGCTCACTAGGTATACGCGTGGTTCATTTCCTACATTTGAAAACAAAACTGAATGTTTGAAATAGTCAGGTTTATAGTGGAAACATTATAAAGTGAATAACTTTCACGTGAAATTCAAACATATAAAAAGCGCTTATCAAACAGGAGCCTTCATCTTGCATTGTTCTCAAACCGATCAGAAAAACCGTTAGAGCAATTGCATGTTGAAAAACCAGCCGCAGGTGGAAGCACGAAGTTCAAGACGAGCATGTCAACATCATGACCTTGCCAAAAACATCATAACCAGGCTTAAGATTTCTTCCCACTCCGGAAATGCGAGCTAAATATTGCACTAAAGTCCAACACACTTACGCGTTTTTCTTGAATTGACGACTATAAGGGTGATGGGATACCTATGGTTACATTTATGTACCATGTGATACACCGGCGCTACTTAGATACGTGGAATAATGCATGGAACTATGTGCAAAAGACGCCATAAGGCACGATTAGGAATAGCAGCTTGCTTCGGTTATATGGTGCCCACAAAGAATGACCACATAACAGTAAGGATTTTGTTTTCCATTTAGGTTAGTAGACACTGGTTCGTTTGTTTGGAATATTACCAGCCGAAACAAACGAGAATGATAGCAATATATAAATATCGCTTAGACGTTTTCACGTTCGGGACAAACTAATCCTGGCGATTGCGGAGGACTTCAATGACTTTATTGTACGTGACTCATTAATGCGTGGATTTAATCCAACCAAAACGTCTTAAGTTAATGTACCAGTAAATATATTGCTTGTACGATGTGGCTCATAACTGTCAAGCGACGAAACACAAGGTAAGACCTTGTTATTAGCACAAAGACATGTCAATGGGAGTCACGTACAAATAAAGATTATGTAGGAGGAATACCATTGAAACACAGGTATTCTAGCCAGTTGCAAATATATTTTGTAACTATCTTAACAGCCAACAGAAGGAAAGGTCACATTCATAGATTGATGTCGACAGTGATTAGATACGTCATACTAAATAGCGCCTTACAAAACGACATCGGTCTGTATATAAGAGGCAGCATCGAAGTGCTCTTTCTAGAGTTCACTTGGTCCCTAATTTACCGAAAATTAGTTGGTACATTGAGCGTGTGATTGGTGTGAAATCTTATAAAAAGAACAGGAGAAAGATGGCGCTGGGAATTCTACGATATGTTATCAAAGTAAGTAAACATGTGCACTTCAATAGCTAATTGATATTTTACACATACGCTAGGTAATTGATATTTTATAAATAGCATCTGTCCTGTTATCCGGTTATCGAAAGTACATAAATTAAAGTAGATAATGTAAAGACATTAAACGAAAAGGAAAGATCTGTATATGCCACAGCTATTTTTAATTGTTGCTCTTCGTGTAAACATATGTCTTGGTAACTGTACAATTCCAAATTTCTAAAAATATTCCCATGCATTGATTAGTTCATAATAAGGTTTTATTTCAAAATGATGTAGGATAATATTATAAAAAGCAGTGTAAAACAGTACGTATAAAATGCGTTTCCGCTTATTCTTACAAAATCGAAAGAATCGAGTTGCTAGAAACGTCTTTATAGATAGTAAGGTATTGTAACATTGACCTCGTGCAAATTGATTCCAGAAAATATATTCATTACAAACGTGTTATTTGAAAAAAGTTTTATTTGGTAGGCCTGTATGCGTTCGTCTTCAACGACGACAACCGCTTTAATAGATAAATCACAGTGGTCAGACTCCATGCTGACCCAATTAACTAAATAGTTAAATGGTCAATGAAAGATATAGCAATTTAATTTACAAAAACATAATTCTAATAAAGTAAACCATTTCATTACATTAGAACATTTTAAAGTAATCAAATATAAGAACAATTGCTCTACAATACTACGTCCACAATGTATAATATGGAATTGCTGCTTTCTGCTTGATATGCTCGAAAAAAACTTAACTGAGCTCAATAACTCTTTTCTCAGTTAAGTTAACGTTTAATATGTTAAAACCGACAACGCTTGTATTGGAAAAAATATACAAGTTAAATATTCGAAGTGTTAGATTTTTATACAAATGTCAGCTGCTTTTTGGCACTTCTTTCGCTGAGGAGTTTCCTAGTTTCTTTGCATTTAACGTTCTTTTATCATAAAAAGCATTTTGTAACACAGTATTTTCTGCAAAAAGACAACATAAGCATGTTTTTTCATTTAGAACTGTTAAATTTTGTTGTTTTTAAGATGGGGGAAATTTACCGTGCGTACCTTTGTGGTTAGTCGGTTGATCACGCATATCCGATATTCAGCAGTGGATATTTCTGTAAACATGGTTTACCGTAACTGCGTAATAGTATCATTGATAAAGTGCAATAAGTAAATAAGACAAGTTTTTTTAAATAAACATGTTTCAACATCTCATGATGCCATCTTCAGTATTTAAGAAAGAGTATTATGTTTGTGATAAATATATATGAGATGTTGAAACATGTTTATTTAAAAAAAACTTGTCGTATTTATTAAATATGGTTTAGTTGCCGCCATAATTGAGATTGTTGGTTTTCCTGTTTTTGTGATCTAGGATAAATGGTACAAAAAAACAAATTCAGATATGTTGCCTGATATTAGCTACTTGAAACTGAGCCCCTGTAAATGTGTACAAGTCTTTTTGGTTGTAAAAATTCTTGCCTACAAAGAAGCAATGATTACATGTTTGTTAATGTAGATCGTCCAGGTTAGTAGAGTCCTGAGAAGGACTGTTAGTGTTGATGTTGATTGACGTTTCGACAACCTTAGCGGTAGTCATCTTCAGAGTAAAGACGAAACGTCAGTAAACATCAACACCAACAGTCCTTCTCAGGACTCTGCTAACCTGGACGATCTACATCTACAAACATATAGCGATATTCCCGGATACAAATTATTTATTTTATTAAAAAGCAATGAACTATAAAAATTTCGCAATTGCATGACAAGGTGCAAATGTTCAAGGTTAGGAGCAAAGGATTTAGTGTATCGTATCAGTTGGGCAATGGA
This sequence comes from Xenia sp. Carnegie-2017, assembly GCF_021976095.1. Classification (NCBI taxonomy): domain Eukaryota; kingdom Metazoa; phylum Cnidaria; class Anthozoa; order Malacalcyonacea; family Xeniidae; genus Xenia; species Xenia sp. Carnegie-2017. The sequence goes on from NW_025813481.1 coordinate 7,892,534, forward strand.
AAAAATACATCTAAAAAAATCCCTTAAAATAAATAATACTGACTTTGCTATTCGCTGCGTTTGCGCAGGTTTTCATTAAAAAGCTGCGAGATGAACAAAATAGATCGTATATACGCATGCGCATGCTTACAAAAACAATCGTCATCGTTCCATCGACAGGTTCTGGCATTCCTCTCATCCTCAACAGTAGTCTTATCATGGAAACACGGCAGTCTATCAGAAGACCTATTGGGAAGAGCTAGGAGAAGCACGTGCTTACAAAGCAGCAGTCCCAAGCATCTGAATTTTCCAAAAAACTTCAGCCTTGTCAGTGAGTAGAACGTTATCAAAATAATCATTTTCAAACTTCTATATACCTCGCTTTTTGATACAACGAAGGATAGATTGACTATGAAATTTTCTATCTACAAGGGAAAATATCCAGTTTGCCATTTGCTGATTTATTTCGATTTATTTCGTTTGCCATTTGCCAATAGAAAACGAAATAAAATTCCTCATTATCTTTTGTTTTAAATGCATTCGGTTCATGTATAATGCGATGTTTGAAACAGACCTTAATCGCATTAAAACTGAAAGAAAGATAACCGAACCGTGAATGTTTAATAATTTGACTGACACAATACCCGTGTTATTTTATATAGATCATCGATGTCGACCAGGTTGTCACGAGGTCAAACTGAAAGTTAGGTATGCTGAGATCAAAGTTGAAACGGTAGTCGTCGGCTGCAGGAAAAGCCCATTCCCATCGAACGCACGAAGCGTTTTCATCCTTGGCCAGGGATACGTAAGGCAATGCGTAAACGGCTATAAACCAATCATGGCGTACCAGGCAAACGTACAGTATGATGACGATGACAAACTTGTTTTTAAACAGGGCAAAGGCGTGCTGATTGACTGCATGAAGGCAGATTAATATCAAGTCGAATACAAGAAAGATTATTCACTTCAACATTGATATAGTTAGGAAGCTATTGAAATTAGACTATTTTTTATGCCAAATTACGTATTTGTTCGACGAAATCTACAAACTTGTAGCGTATACAAAAAGTTACCAAAATTATTTATGTAAGACATCTCTGCATTAAAAAATGACATCGAAACAACTAATTTGAGTATAATATTACTTGTAAACGCACAATTTATGGCCAGATAATATGGCTCCCCTCAAGTCACTATATAGCAATAGGACTAAAACACTTAAGCCAACGAATTATCGAATTATTGTTTTAAACCATTCTCTTGGAATATACCAAAGAATGACGTCTACTGGAGCCTACAATAGCACTCACAATTAAAATATTCTTTTGTGAGACCTCCATCACGGCTAACGAGAAAAACAAGATTGCAGACGGCAGACAAAGCTAAGCAGAAGATGCATTGACTTTAGCAAATAAACTTTCACACAGAATTGAGCTTTAATGCAAAACTGTCAAGAGTTTTCAAACCAGCAATATTGCATCATTGTCTTTAGCATTAAATTGTTATCAGGTTTTCGTAAATGGTGAACGAAGTGAAAGATGTTCTACAAACAACCTTGTGCGCATGCACACTCCTTTTCTCACTAAGGAAGCACATAAACAACTGCACGAAACGAATACAATACACACTACATGCTCAACACGAGTGTTAATTTCCATCAACAGAAAGCGAAATCATTATCAATATGTACATCAGGAACCTTATCATGATGTTTTTCCTTTAACACATATCATAATCAGAAGAAAGTAGCTCGTTACACATTGCTTACAGCAACGTGCAGATGAGATGCAGTTGCTCATCACAAATCAGTAGCTCTACCCAAATACAGTGATAAGAAAGCAGACTGTTGGCTCCATTTCCTTACATGTGAATCAGAGAAATCAGTATTGGTATATTTGAGACATGTGCTTCGTTCATTTCCTCATACTGGTGCATTAAAATAAGCTAACTTGGTATTGAATACACTGCTAAAGCATAGCAAAGACCCGGCTACCTATTGTCGTGAAGATAATTGTATGGTTTCATGCAAATGCAATTTGGAAAAATAGGCACTATTATATGAACGAGTTTCCAAAGATTAAAAATAGCACTAACTGCATGATACAGCGCCATGTCAATAAGTTTCGGAAAACCCACGACTGCACAGACCACTTGAAGTTTTTTCTATATGCATAGTAAAAAAAAGAAGCGTATCACGCAATGATAAAGTTTATTGCTCTTTCATTTTTGCAAAGAGTTTCATCGCAAAGGATTTTCGCACTTACATCGAGATCACATGCACGGTAGACGAACCAATCACAGCCAACTATCAATTCCTACTTCATTATATTACAATATAAATGCTCTCAGTTTGACTTCACACATGGCTGGAAGTTATATACGTTTATTTAAAATTGTTGGCTGACTTTGGTTAAAACAAACTGCGCAGTCGCTGTACGGTTTTTAAATAAACGTTCATTTTGCAAGACAACGATTCTAAAATCTTTAAGACTTTGCAAAATGAGGTCGTTTTTGCCACGAGTCCAAGGCGAAAGTTCGGGGTATTTCCGCATCAAGACGCCAATCAAATTACAAATACGAAACATCAACAATGGTAAGTGTGTGAAAATGGAAGGAAAGGAAGTACGAAAAAAATGCACTTAACCTTGTAATAAACAGCTACATATTTATTGCTCATGAAAAGTGCTCAAAAAATAACCAATACTACTTTCTCCAGCAAAAAGACGTAATACTTAAGGTCAACAAGCTGCAAGGGATATTTTTTACGGAAGTTTAATTTTTTGCTTTAAGAAAGGAAACGAAACCGATGTCATCGTGGAAGGTGATTGACCGAACGTTTGTAAATTACTGATTGAAGAAATTTATGAACTTCGAACACGAAAACCGTTTAACGACAGCACGAAATTTGTATCAGTAGAAAAATACAATAGAGCAAGACGCAAATGCAAATGGAAGCCGTCTTGGGTATAAACTGCAAACCTTAAAGTACAAATAAACCGGCAAAATTATTCCACATAAAGCAACGAATAGCGTTGCTTATTCCACTTATAGCAACGTCATATGAAAGAACGCCTTCGCAGACGAAATTGATAGAATGCATCGTCAATAAACAACGCATTATATGCAAATTAGTTAAAAATAGACAGTTTAAATACGATGCAGCGTCGAAGTCATTTACACAGAGTCCAACTCGTTCAAGTCCTTCGAAGATTAGAAAGTCGGTCGAAATTTCAAACGTATAGCAACCGTTAAGACAGAGAATGATGGAAGTTAAGATGCTGCAAACTCTTATAAAAGTAAGTTTATGCGCGCGCCTTTTTGTGCAAAAGACCGTTAAGACAGAGAATGATGGAAGTTAAGATGCTGCAAACTCTAATAAAATTAAGTTTATGCGCGCGTCTTTTTGTGCAAAAGCGAAAAGGGGATATGTGTAATCACAACTACTTCATTGCACTGAAAAACATTCGGTTCTTTAGTAAAATTTATAAATAAATCATAAAAAGAATCTTGTCAATGTTCTCTCTCAAGTCTTGGCGTTTGTAACAAATTAGCGAGTTATGTGTAAAATTAATTGACATATTGTTGATTAAAAAAATTCTAATTTCATTACAAATTACTTCTTTATTAATTATAACGAAAGTAATTTTTGTAGAAACTATTTCATTGTAAACTAACGTTTTTCTTAGCGAATGTTTACCCATTTAGAATAAAAAATAATTTTATTCATAATTGAAATATTAATTAATAATTGCAAGCAAGGAAATAGTTTGAAAATGTCATAGCTATAGCTATATACTTTTGTATGGCATGTCGTCACAAATTTTCTTTCGACTTTGTTTTTTTCTGCTGTATAGCTTCAAAATGAAGAACCTCGAATAAAAATAGCTAAATTTTTAAACGTGTCATGGTCTTATATTTATAGATCAGGTTTTAACTGACTAAACATTTATGAACAGGCTTTTATCATAGGAAAATTTTCGCGTGGAAAAGCGTCAACAACCGAAAATTGTTTACTTAAATTTTATACAAAACTAGTTTCAAATAAGATGGCCTATGGAATGCAACAATCATATGGATATTTAAGGTCGAACAAAAGTACTTTTTACAATCCCAAAGTCAAATGTATGAAAGTGTGATAAGGAACTTCGAACAATGATGTTGAAAATTTAGCTAGCAATTCATGAAAAAATTAACATGTTATTTTTACCAACAGGTGTTGGTTATAATTACAACCTGCATCTTGTTCTCACAAGGATCGAAATTACCTCAACAGATATTAAGAAGAGCAAAGAGAAGCAGCTGCATTGAAAGCAGTCATTCCAGCCATTTCCCTTATCCCTTTCCAAAAAACTTCAGCCTCGACAGTAAGTAGCGGACAATTAAATACATTACTTCCGTTTGAAATTTCTCAAATTTCACAATGGTCTCGATCCCATAATGAGAACATGGCCAACAAATAACTACTTAACAGAAAATTTTGAGCCAAAGAGTGATTCTAGATGTGTTAATTCCTTCTCTTTAAGGTATAACGTAACGAGTGAAAAGAAAGTACTAGCTTGCTATATATGCATCTTAATTATAACTAACTGCTAACAGAAAGCAAAAGTATGAGAACGTCTGAGAAAAGCAATGAGCACAATATCGTTCACGGACAATCGAAGCCTTAATTGTAGCTAAAGTTGAAATTTTCAATTCAAATGTCGCCAAACGAGGAAGCTCATGTAATATCGAAATCGCAGAGACCTTACGAGTACAGGAGTTTGTATCTCAAAAGATTTACTAGCTTGCTATATATGCATCTTAATTATAACTAACTGCTAACAGAAAGCAAAAGTATGAGAACGTCTGAGAAAAGCAATGAGCACAATATATATCGTTCACGGACAATCGAAGCCTTATTTTTTGGTCTTGGCAAAGTTGTAGCTAAAGTTGAAATTTTTCAATTCATTCGAATGTCGCCAATTTCTACGAGGAAGCTCATGTAATATCGAAATCGCAGAGACCTTACGAGTACAGGAGTTTGTATCTCAAAAGATTTACTAGCTTGCTATATATGCATCTTAATTATAACTAACTGCTAATTCTGAGAAAAGCAATGAGCGTTCACGGACAATCGAAGCCTTACAAAGTAGCTAAAGTTGAAATTTTCAATTCAGCCAATTTGCTCATGTAATATCGAAATCGCAGAGACCTTACGAGTACAGGAGTTTGTATCTCAAAAGATTTTCAAATACATGCATCATTTTCGATTCACTGATGGATGAAATGACAATTTCACATAAATTGCTGTCGTAATAGCAGCGATTTCACTCTGGTAAAAATGCAAGCCATTAGGTATTTAGGGCCTGTTCATATGAGCCGGGCTGGCTCGCTTTGCCGGGCGAGTTTATTATTTTATTCTTATGAGGCGGGCTGGCCCGGCAAATACAAAAACAATTAATTACGCACGCCGCATAAAAGTCCAAATTCCGATATTTCATGTTACTTTCATAAGCTGAAAGAAACTCAATGATGTTATGCATTAGTCTATGGTCCACCGAAAGTTGTTCTTTTGCTTGCCCTCTATTTTGCATTGAATTAAATTTCGCTTGCCCTCTATCTCGCTCAAGCGAGATCCCGGCAAGACGGGCCAGCCCTCCTCTCATATGAATCAAATTTGAAATTTGGCAAAGTGGGCCAGCCTGGCTCACGTGAACAGCCCCTTAAACAGAGTGGTTCGATCGTAATCAAAACCACCTGAAGACGAAAAAAAAACAATTAAACACATTCAATTGTCATCGATTCATTCAGCAATCATCACTCCAGTGTATTATTACAGACATTTTTTCCTTCTTTTCAGACCTACAGTGTATGTCTGGATGTCAAAAGGTAAAACTACAAGTTGAATATGCTGTCGTCCACTTTGCGACTGTAGTCGTAGGATGCCGGGAAAAGCCGTTCGCCTCGAACGCGCAAACCGTCTACGTGGAAGGCCGAGGATACGAAAGACGGTGTATTAACGGTTATCAACCAGTTATGGGATACGATATTACCTATGAGTACGATGGCGATGACAAACTGGTTTTTAAACAGGGTGAAGGCAAGTTGATTGACTGCGTATGAGCAAAATGAGCCCATACCTCGTCGGGAGCAAAGTAAAACGGACTTTGTATTTACGCTGTTATCAGATTATAATATCACGTAATTACTTATTAATAACATAGATTCTGTATTAATGTATTTATATACTATTAAATAAACTTATTCAGTTCAGTCAGAAGGTTAAAAATAAAATAATATGAACGCAAATTGCAAAGTACTATAGCATTTATGATACATCACGAGAGTTGAAAAAATATGCAACACTCCGTCATATTTTAGCCATTGTGCTGAGCTTGGCAATTAATCCGTAAAATCCTCTTCAACCGAGACAAAGTCATTTAGATTTTTTTTTAGTTTTTAAGTGGGCACTTGCCTACTAAAGAAGCCAGTCTCCAAACATCTGTCACAAAATTTGTTCAATAAATTCATTTCAACTCCGATTATTTCACGAAATGCAATTGCAACACAAAACATCCCTCAACAAAGGAGACCTACTTTTCTGATAACATTAAGTGTCATTAAATTCATCTCAACTCCGATTATTTCACGAAATGCAATTGCAACACAAAACATCCAACAACGCAGGAGACCTACTTTTCTGTCAACACTAAGTGTTAAAATTGCTTTATCGAGATCTTTCCACGTTTCCATGTAAAAAACCATGCATATAAATGGAGACATCTTAATAAAACCTCTTAAAACAGTTCAAGAAAGAGGATAATTAGATCACTGCCAAAAAAAAGAATTCCGTACCAGACTTATCACAGCATTGTTTACATATGAACTCTAAACCAATCAGAAATTCGTAAATTTGTCATTTGCAGTAAGATCAAAGAAAAAGTCTCTTGGGCTCCTCTGAAATTTTTCGATCTATTCATAATGCAAATATATCAAGGTTTGTTAAAAAATACCAGGTTAATATACGAAAATAAAGGATTAATTAAATGATACATCAACACTTCGCCAAGAACTTCCATTCAGGAATACACAAACAATAGAATCGCTGAATCATTATTCGAGCAAACTCCGCCTCCGCGAATAACAATTTTACTCTCTCAACCACAGGATTGTAATCTCTCAACCACAGGATTGTAATCTCTCAACCACAGGATTGTAATCTCTCACCACAGGATTGTAATCTCTCAACCACAGGATTGTAATCTCTCACCACAGGATTGTAATCTCTCAACCACAGGATTGTAATCTCTCAACCACAGATTGTAATCTCTCACCACAGGATTGTACTCTCTCAACCACAGGATTGTAATCTCTCAACCACAGGATTGTAATCTCTCAACCACAGGATTGTAATCTCTCAACCACAGGATTGTAATCTCCCAACCATAGGATTGTAATCTCTCAACCACAGGATTGTAATCTCTCAACCACAGGATTGTAATCTCTCAACCACAGGATTGTAATTTCTCAACCACAGGATTGTAATTTCTCACCACAGGATTGTAATCTCTCAACCACAGGATTGTAATCTCTCACCACAGGATTGTAATCTCTCAACCACAGGATTGTAACAGCCTGAGAGAGTGCTGTAGCATATACATATAACGATGTACACACATTCCGGTTTAGGAATATACTGTGTGATGAGAGCGAAACCAACGCCAGTACGTACATACAGTATTTTGACAGCCCCATCTTAAGTTCAAGGAAGGAAAGGTTGCCAAAACTTTCTTGAAAGTAAGATGTATTTTATGCACTGTCATATAACCTAGTTTCAAATTATTATATAGTCAAAAATCAATAATCTTTTTATGGTGTCAGATTTGTGGTATTTCATCTTCAATATGTAAATATTCTTTGATGCACGTAGACTGGCAATCGATCAAATTTGTGGGTTAAACTAAGCTTATTTTATCGAGAAAGCTGTACTTATGTTGATTTGTTTAGTTTTCCCTTACTCCTGTTGCCATGCAGGTCAAGCAGCCAACGTGACCATGAATCCCAGATCACACACAAATTCACTCAATAAATGTTTCTTTAAAACATCTGCATACTGCTGATGTTACAGGATGAAAACAGCCAAATGATAATAGTTCGTTAGAATCTACTGAAAAGCGATGCGCTTTAAGCTTTCCTCTTACATGTTTAAAAATTCAACTAGACATGCAAGTAGTTCATGACTATAGTGTGAATGATTTGAGTTCTTTCCATCAACTAGACATTCAAGTAGTTCATGACTATAGTGTGAGTGATTTGAGTTCTTTCCATCAACTAGACATGCAAGTAGTTCATGACTATAGTGTGAGTGATTTGAGTTCTTTCCATCAACTAGACATGCAAGTAGTTCATGAGTGTGTGAGTGATTTGAGTTCTTTCCATCAACTAGACATGCAAGTAGTTCATGACTATAGTGTGAGTGATTTGAGTTCTTTCCATCAACTAAACATGCAAGTAGTTCATGATTATAGTGTGAGTGATTTGAGTTCTTTCCATCAACTGGACATGCAAGTGGTTCATGACTATAGTGTGAGTGATTTGAGTTCTTTCCATCAACTAGACATGCAAGTAGTTCATGACTATAGTGTGAGTGATTTGAGTTCTTTCCATCAAGTAGACATGCAAGTAGTTTATGATTATAGTGTGAGTGATTTGAGTTCTTTCCATCAACTAGACATGCAAGTAGTTTATGATTATAGTGTGAGTGATTTGAGTTCTTTCCATCAAGTAGACATGCAAGTAGTTCATGATTATAGTGTGAGTGATTTGAGTTCTTTCCATCAACTAGACATGCAAGTAGTTCATGATTATAGTGTGAGTGATTTGAGTTCTTTCCATCAACTAGACATGCAGGTAGTTCATGATTATAGTGTGAGTGATTTGAGTTCTTTCCATCAACTAGACATGAAAGTAGTTCATGACTATAGTGTGAGTGATTTGAGTTCTTTCCATCAACAGGTTTTGATCCTTTTGATATCGTGTAGCGAGCTTTTATCAGGCTGGAAACAAGGCAACAAATCTTTGTCAAGAAGCGCGTGCATAAGCAGTTCCACTGCCAGATTTTACCGCCATCCTTTCCTAAAAACCTCAGCCTCATCAGTAAGTTACTTTTACGCATGGAGATCTCAGATGACAAACATAGGCACCTACCACAACTTTCACATTCATGAGAGAGGAGGAAAGAGTGGAGTGAAGAGAGGCGACAGGGCAGGACATGTGACACACATTTAAATTTAAATTAACTTTGTACGAGCCTAAGACTTGAACAGAGAGAATTACTAGAAGTGTACAAGAACGAAACCAAAATCAAAAAAGAGTGGAAGCTCTGAGAGAACAAGACACAGTGCCATTACAGCATTGAACAACACGGTCCAATGTTTGGTATGAAACAACAACTTACGCAAAAAGAAATCTCATAGGTATTTTTCCAAGTCTACAACATAAGTCAAGGAAACGAATGGCAATGCATGAAAGGCTACCTTCCCCTTATGGAGTATCCTATGACAAATACAGTAACTGTACGCTTCATTTACTTATAGAATACGCAATGATGACATAAAATTTTATCATACAATTAAATTAAAAGATCGCGCAGGTAAACTTTTGTATATTTAGATTGGAAGCTACAAATTTTTGCCATACATGAATAAATTTTTATCGATCAAAACATATTGATCATACGCTATTAAATATTTCTTTTGGCGAAAGCGTCTTAGGTCGGGATGTCAAAATTATGAACATGGGAATTAATAATTCTTTTGGAAATTATCGTTGCCCTGATGAAATCTTCGATTGTATCCATGCAAGCGCGCACAAACCAAATTTGTGAAATTACGCGCAACGCTTGGTAAGTTTCTGAAACGTTATTTCTGTTACAGGAGTGATTTCGATTTACAGTTACATCAATAATTTCGAGTATAGCAATAATCTCGGTCTTGATCAATATTTAAAGCGTAAGATTAAGTTTCATCATATCCTACTTCCTGCAATCGGAAATTAAGCCTATCTCAGCAACTTTGTGTTAAACATCCCACGGCAAGTACATGCGCGTAAATAGTTCCCATTTTTAAATACCTTACGTCTGTTGTGTTTATGGTTGCCGCAAGAAACATTTAGGTACTTCCCTTATTTTCGCAAGGATAAGCAATAATTTCTTCCCATATATCATTTCGTAACTATCATTTACATCCCCTACATTATTTTCAACATAAGACAAAGATGTATAATACGTACAAACATCACATTTCTGGAAACACGCATGTTTTGTAGCTGCGTAAAAAGCATATCTGCCAACTTGTAAAATTAATGTAAACTTTTTGAGATCATTTAGAATCAATAAAATCCCAAAGCGTGGGAGGGGGACACATGTAAACACAAACGCCTGCGTTCTAAAAGCTCACTCGCATCACTCGCACTTAAATTAAGCAATCAGTAAAGTGAAAATACCGCATTTAAGTATAGTTATGAGGTGATGACGAAAGCACTCTCAGAGCTGAATGTGCATGAGCTTTTAAAATACGGGCGAGAGACTATAGCAGCATTAAGTTGGCATATCAAAAAATAAATGTCAAAAAAAGCAAATCGGTACTGAATAGACTATAAACTTTTTACCATCCCCCCGTTTCCATGAAAAGCATGCATAAATCAGGACAACTAAACAACCCTTTATGGTTTGACTAAGGATTGCCATAAAAATGAGGAGCTCCGCATCAGACCAATTATAGCACATTGTTTCCATATTAACTCTAAACCAATCACACTCCGCTAATTTGTCATTTGAAATAAAACTGAAAGAAAAGTCTTCGCGATTAAGGCTTCAGCGCGTAGAGTTAAAAATACCATACTAATAAACGAAAATTAAACGATTTCATCGACGTAACACATCAACATCCTGACACACGCTTTGACCTTGCTTAAGATTAGAACTTCCATTCAGGAACACGAACTATAGAGAATCGCTGAATTGTTATTCGAGAAACTCCGGAAACAGCAATTCCAATCACGCAATCACCGAAATTGATGAACAGAATGCTGTATATATAGCTCTTGGGTTCAACATAACAGCATTGTGTGATGAGTCCAGCAACGACGCCATACTACACGAAGCATTTGGACCGCGCTATCTAAGATCATGGAAGGAAAGGTCGCAAACATTTTCATGAAAGTATGTAAATGACTTATTTTATGCATTATTATAAAAACAGAAATTAATGTTGTTTCAAACTCTTACGTAACCAAACTGTAAAACACATGCACATCTTTGACCGAGCATGCAAGGTAGTAGGAATGGTTACTACAATCGAGATAATAGGTAAAGCCTACAGAGCTAAAACATTATGATGAAATGATGCGATTTAACTTATGAATATTGAAGCGGTTAAAACAAAAAGTTTACATTGCGTCAAATTTTTTATGTTTCTTCATTAGAATGTACATATGTATCCAGTAGCGGGATCCGGTGTACGTGAAAATAAATTATTGCTCCTCAATTTTAAATTAAATTACTTTCAGAAAAGCACGATAGGTGTTTAGTTTCCAAGAATATAATTTTACCAATGGATTAGCCTCTAAGGTGTTTAGAAATGTAAATATACGCCAAAATGTGCTGCAGTAATTTATTTTGACGTAGTCTGGGATCCGCCACTGTATGTATCCTTTGATAAACGTAGAAACTTCTTTTTAAAACAACGCGCAGTTTAGTTAACGTACACTGGCATAATCGATCGAATTTATGTGTTAAATAGGAACGTTTTACTGAGGAAGTGTAACTATTTCGATGCGGTTATAAATATCGTGGTATAATAATTGTGCGAGGATTATTTCCTCCTAAATTTCTTCCCATGTTGCATGTTGCAGCAAACATGACCCGGTAAAAGAGCAAGGATTTCGTTAAAAAGATATCTATATGCTGTCGATATTAAATTTTTGAGAACACCCAAGTTGCAAAACACTTGAAATTTTCTCTCATATAGTTAAAACTATCATATCTATAAACATGAAAAATACAACTCAGCCATGCTAGTAATACACGTGACGATAGGGTGGAATATTGATTGGTGGGAATTGAAAGGGATGATTTGAGCTCGATTGATTATGTTATAACTATTGATTGATGGGAATTGAAAGGGATGATTTGAGTTCTTCTCCATCAACAGGTTTTGATCCTTTTGGTATCATGTAGCGAGCTTTTATCAGGCTGGAAACAGGACAGCACATCTTTGTTAAGAAGAACTGAAAGAAGCAAGTGCACTAAAAACGTCAGAAGCAGCAGTAATTCCAGCTTTGTCGACAACCTTTTCCCAAAAAGCTATGCCCCCTACAGTGAGTTTTCTATATGAATGGGAATCTCAGATAACCACGATAGGCACCGCCCAAATCTTTCACAATGACGAGAGAATACGGGAGGGAGGGGGGGGGGCAAATACCCAAATCGTCTAACACACATATAAAATCAAGTTCTCATTGTGTGAGCCAAAGACTTGACAGAAAAGAAGTACTTATAGTTTAGAAGGAGAAGGAAATCGAAATAAATAAAAGGAGTGGAAATTCTGAGACAAGACACAGTGCCATTATAACATTTAATCCAATGTTTGGACTGAAACAACAACTTCAAGCAACAATCTCACTGAAATTTTTCAATTTATAGAACTCCAATGTCATTCAGCTTGTCATGAAGTAAAGGCACAATTCCAATATGCTGTGATAAAAGTTGAAACCGTAGTCGTCGGCTGTCGTAAAACGCCGTTCCCATCAAACGCAGAAAGAGTCTATAACATAGGCCAGGGTTACAAATGGCAATGCAAGAAAGGCTACAATCCTGCCATGGTTTACACGACCTACCTGGAGTATGAAAGCCATGACAAACTGGTTTATAGAAAGGGCAAAGGCGTGTTAATTGACTGCATAAAGGCAAATTAATACAACAATTTCAGTTTGTCGAGTGTCCTTCGACAAATACAGTAATTACATAAATGTAATCATTTCACAGTGTAGAGGTGTACTTAAGTATATTAGCGTATGTTAAGCTCGTGTGTTCTTGCATTGGAAGCCCAATTTTATAGCCATACTGAAATAAATTATTCTCTGTCAAAACATGATGATTTTACATTAGATATGGAGAATTTATGAAGACGTTTTCGTTAGAGATCGTAAAACGATGAATTTGACAAATGATTATGTTGGTCTGAAAATCATCGTTGCCATAACGAACTTTCTTTCGTGCTCTTACAGCCAAACAAAAATCTTACAGCCAAACAAAACCGAATTTGTATGACTAGACACTGAGCCCACGTTGCAAAAGATATATAGTTCTTCCTGTTATAGCAATGATTTCGAGCTTAATTAACAATTATAGCAAATGATCTCGAAGTTAATTCACAATTATAGAAACAATCTCGATCTTAATTAATAATTATAGCAAATGATCTCGAAGTTAATTCACAATTATAGAAACAATCTCAATCTCAATTAAACAGTTATAAAAACAATCTCGATCTTTATTAATACTTTTAAATAAAAATCTCGATCTTAACTATAAGCAATGGCAACATTTTCGATCCTAACTGACAGCTGGTATTGATAAAGATTTTAAGACTTGATTCTAAAATTTCCAGTAATTAAGATCTCAGAAATTAAGATTTCATCAAGTGTGTTAAAGGAATTTTTTGAAAAAAACCATACACTAGGCCACACACAAATCATACACTTAGTGTCAGGGTCGCAGCTATAGAACGTTAATTGAGGGGGTGGTGTATTTTCATATATTCAGCTGTGCACGACTGTCTTCTTTTGAAAGTAATTTACTTCCTAGAGAAATCAGTTGGGCACAAATGAATATATGAATATAGACCCTCTCCCAATTAACGTTCTACCTACGGCCCTGCATGGCGGCCAAACAAACCGTACACTTGCCTAAAATTATCGGACTCGTTCCTAACTTTGGCGAGTAGAATTGTTAAAATAGAATACCCGGCTTCTCACACAAACATAATATGTTAAAAATCTATTGCATCGATCTATTTAACATTACAACATAAGCCGATGATGGACGGGAAATATTAGTAGCTATCCCAGCATGCTTCAGTGTCGAAAATTTTAAATGTAATCATCACAAATGAGAGTGTTCATAATCGTTTTTTAAAATATCTGGAAATGTAACGTGTTAGATACAAACAGTTTCATTTGCTCACAGCCTTTTTTTCGTGAATTTTTCGCCGCTCTTTTTTAGATAAGCACTACACTACTCTGACTTCTGACTTGTTAATAAAAGTAATTTTGACGGCGTTTGAATGCCTGCAAACACAGATAGTTACTATCACGCAGCTTTAAGGAAGTATAAAAACATGAAAGCATAGGAAAGCATACGAAAGCGCACGAAAGATTACGAAAGCGTACGAAAGCATACAAAAGCATATTAAACGACGCGAAATAAAAAAAAGCGAGGAACACCTCAGTGGCCATAATTCATAATCATGATGACTAGAAAGAAAAAGCATTTCAAATTTGTGATTGAAGCTCGTGGCAATCAATACGATATTGCATGTTTAACTCTTAAGAATGACAATCGAAACTTATCTATATTGCAGGAGATTAAACGGACTTACTCTAACATCCGCGAAGAACTTTTGAAACATTGCGAAGCAAATATCTTCGTTAGTAAATTTATTTGTACAGCAAGATTACGTAAGTTAAGTATGGCGTGGTACCAAAACCATAATCTAGCTCAAAACAGCATACTTAGCTATCAAATTAAAGCTCGCAAAACAAAAACGATTTTATAAACTCGTATCGACAAAATAGTTATTCGTTTTATTTGTCTGACATCATTATAGAACGCCCTTATGGTAAGTCGAGACTAATATTTTTATGTAATATGGTAAGTCGAGACTACGTGTATCAAACAGGAATCATGAATTCCAAGATTCGGCTTTCTCGATTGTATTAAAGACGTACGACGTTAAAGCTATCTGCCTTGATAGGAATTGAAAGTGGAAGTATAAAGAACCTAGTGTCACGACATCAGCGATGATTTTTATGCGCAAAATAATTCCATCAACTTTCTCCACAAAATTCAATTGAATTCTACTTTGCTTTTGTACAATCTAAGCGGTCTCAGACTTCCAATCGATCTCAGCCGAGAAATACAATAAGCGGTATAGAAAATTGTCTTCGGGAGAAGTTCCGGAAAAGCGTCAATAAGCGATACAATTTTCAACGACATTTAAAAATCGATCAATCACATGAAAACACGCATTCAACGGATGTGATATGACCCAAGGATGGGCATGTTAACCTGGATTAAGACTACAAGTTCAACTCCGGAAAACACCACAAATCTCGCAGAAACAAAGCGAATGCAAACGCACCATTCCCAAAGGAAATGACAAGCTTACACGGTTTTGCTTTAAACGAAACAAAAACATGTTATATTGCAGAGTTATGAGTTTCGATACAGTACGCTGTAACACACGATATATTGACTCATGTAATACATGGTTTAGTTACTTGTTGATTCAATACTGCTTCCTTTAGTTCTGTGACTTGATATTGACAAGGCTATGACGCTAGCAGCAAAGCATTTATAAGGCGAAGTTTCAGAGCACACACTAACACACCATTGTGCGACACAAAGCAGCTATTGCAAAGACAAGGATAGTGAAAACAGCGAAGAAATCATAACAAAGGAAAAAATTTTTATCGACCAGCATTTCTATTGATACGGATACGAAAAGCGTGGAAAACATCATGATTGTAAGTAAATGTGTCTACGGTTCATCTCAAACATGAAGGAGAAAGCCTGAACTTTCATAAAATTGTTTTTTTTGAAAAAATTACTTTTTGATTAACATCGCTCAACAACATAACTATGTGTTATTTCAACCCATATCTTTTGCTTAATAATTGGCATCCTTTTCTTAACTTTATCTAAGTGAAAACAAACGAGACAAATGAGAAAGCTATGCTTGTATCTACACAAATACACAACCGTCTATTGTAGAAATAGGGAGCGAGCCTAGATGCAATGATTTTCATGCTCGTCACATGAAACGAATACTTAAACTGGCTCCACTTAAATGCAAAAAAGAGAGCACAAAGCCAAATCCAGGCTTAAAATAGGGGTGAAAGTTGCAATTATATGTAATTTACAAAACTATACAAAACTATATTGCGATTGCATATAATCCATTGTACATTGAGAATGCTTGGGTAAATTTATTAAGTGGCAATAAAGATTACTCGGTGTATTATGCATTCCTTATGTGCCAAGTTTCCGGCAATAATGATGCGAAAGAATAAAAATAACAGCTGTTGGAAACTGCAGTATGTTTGTTATACATCATACATATTAATGTAACGGAGTAAACTAAAAACGAAATCTCCTAGTTACTGAGATACGACCTACATTAACGTAAATCCGATCTTCGTAAATCCGATCATTGAATCCGATCTTCATAATAGCCATGCATATCTCCGTGATCACGATATAACCAGATCCTTGTCATAGTAGCTACCACGGGCTTATAAGGGCATTTTACATAAAATCACCAAATACAGTCATTTTTCGTCAATTTAAGAGTACATTCACTAAAATTAGATAATCATCGAACACTTTGATACCTTTCATAGTAATGAAATGTATTTATTAACGAATAAATCGCCATATTTCACCGGAATTAACGATATAACTTCAAGCTCTTAAAGTGTTTATATTACGAATTTTAGCCCCTTTATTAGCTAAATTGAAAGACCTTGTTTCAGTGATTTTAAATCTGCAATTATAATTGAAATTGGATTGGTGAAAGTGATTTTACGGACGTTCAAAGTCACGATTTTCAGCATTTTTTTTGCGAACTTTTTGATCGGTATGCTAATGACTTGTGACGTAGAAAGTTGAACACATATATCAACATGGCGTATTCTACTAGTAATCTTAGTAAGAAACGCGGAGGAAAACGCTGTGTTGCTAGCGGACCTAATCAAATTAGTTGCGCCAATGATTGAAAAACCGAAGGAATGTCGATGCATCTGTTTCCTAAAAAAGAAACAGAGCCGCAAAGATATAGAAAATGGGTAAATTTTGTGCGTAAACATAGACCGGGTTTTGAGGCTTCCTCTGCCTCGTGTCTGTGTTCTGCGCATTTTGAAGATTCTTGTTTTGACCTTAATTTGAGCGTGCAAGTCAAGCTCAAAAGAAGGTTGAAGAAAGATGCTATCCCAACCGTTGACGTGGCTGGGATTCCTGAACCATTACAGGACGAAATAACCGATCGAAAGCGAAGACAAGTAAGTTTACGCTTGTTTATGTTAATTTTTCTTTTGTCATATGTAAATCCGATATAGGTTTTGTAGATTATTCGACATACTCTCCATAAGCCATCGCTGAAGGAAACATGTTCTCTCGATGAGGAAGTACCATCTACAAGTGATGGAGCTGAGCATGTTGAAGTATGCACTGGGGAAGCAAACGATTCGCCATTTGAAGAAGAACTACATGCAGTTGGTGAAGATATTTGTGAATCCCAGTCTCCATGTAAATCGGACTAATTATTGTTGATTAAACAATGTTGATGATAACGTTGTTCTCATACAATTTACAATATTACATATTTAATGATTGTGATGCTTGGCGGCGATAAGCACGTCCATTCCTATCTCTCAATAGTGGCCCGACGTTTTCAAGGACAGCCTCATGAACTAAAGGCCCAAATTTGGCATGCTGTGTTATGCATATTTTCTCAATGCTGCCATCGAATGTCATTTTCTGCAAAGCTGGTCCTATTTCCTTACAGCATCTGCACTCTAATGCGCCTTCTAACAAATCGGTATGACAGCATTGACAATTACACCTGAAACGTGGGAGCATTGTGGTTTATAAAGTAACTTTATGTATATTACAAACAGGAGAAAACAACAACTTACCATTCACCGAGTGGAATTACGCCATCACTTCGTTGTTCTAATGTCGCAGGGAGAATTCCATCGGGATCATCTGGAGTATGCACTTCATCACCATCTCATACGAGCGGTTCATCGTCATATGCGAAGTCGTTTAAATGCTTGACATAACCCACGGATTCCGAGCTCGAATCAGATACGCATTCAGACATCGAATTCGAATTATCTGAGCACTGATTTGAGGCCATACTTTCCGGACAACTTGTTTTTTAATATTTCATTGAAAATACTGTCATTATTTGTTTTTAAGACAAGAAAAACGACAACAAAATCACCTCCTATAATATAATATTATACTGACGGAAACAGACGTGTTCAACTATCTACGTCGCAAGTATCAATATGGCGTCGTAAAAAATTCGCAAATAGTACCCGACTTTGGAGGCAAAATTAAGGAACTTATATTTATCTGTTTAAGTCCAGCGACATGTCATAGTTCTTCAAATAATCCAAATTTTCAATTAAGCTCATAAAAAAGGGGGGCTAAAATTCGTAATATAAGCACTTTAACAGCTTTAAAACAGTTCGAACTTCAAAAACTTCTAGACACCACCCTTTTTCAACAGACATTCAAAACTTCAAAAACGACCTTTTGTAGATACAACAGCCTGGTTCTCATATAGTCGTCCGTGTCGTTTCAGTCGTGTCAAAATTTCACAGACGACCCGTGCGACTGTGTGAGAACATTTCAAAGGCGACAGGGATGACCTCAAATGACTCACACGACTGAAACTAGCAGGGTCGCTTGGATAGAACTTTGCTTTATGCCGACGACCGAAATGACCGTTGAGAAATGCAAGCGACCTTTTTATGGCGCAAAACGATTTTAAGAAGCAAATAACTCGCCAAAAGATTTTGCCTTTGATAAACAGCAACTGCCATTTCTAAATATTTCGCGAATTTTAAATGTTAAGCAGTCTCTCGGCAGCGCTAGTACGAATATATGAGAATTACATAGCTTGAGACGTCTAGGCATTACATAGCTTGAGACGTCTAGGCATTACATAGCTTGAGACGTCTAGGCATTACATAGTTTGAGACGTCTAGGCATTACATAGCTTGAGACGTCTAGGCATTACATAGCTTGAGACGTCTAGGCATTACATAGCTTGAGACGTCTAGGCATTACATAGCTTGAGATGTCTAGGCATTAAATAGCTTGAGACGTCTAGGCATTACATAGCTTGAGACGTCTAGGCTTTACATAGCTTGAGACGTCTAGGCTTGCAGTAACACATGACCCCGAAATTTACATGCGTAAACCCGTTGCTTGTCGAACTATGGTTCTATGTTAAATATTGCAAAAAATTCCATAAAAGAACCATCTCACGCCTCAAAAAATCGGAGATGCAAAAACTAAGATTCTCACTTTCTTTTCTATTCAAAGAACAACAACACGGCATTGACGTTGTTATTTTTGTTCGCGATCCTGGCAGAAAACACGGCGGGAGTATGTATTAAGGAATCGATCGACATCACACCGAAAGGAAAGATATTCTCGAAGAACGCGCGCATATACAGCAAGAAATGTAAAGACACGTGTTACCCGGTGAGCGTGGACGTCGCGTACGTGGTTGTCAAAACGAAAACCATCACAGTCGGATGTACGACGAGTGGGAGTTTACTTAATCCTCAGCGCATTCGTGATCCGCAGACTAATTTAATAAAACGCAAATGCAACAACGGTTACAAGGAAGATTCTGCATTTTATCCTGTTGAAATCGTAAAGGACAGCAAAAACAACAATATGCTTCATACAAAGTTTAAAAAATTTGTCATAGCCTGCTCGCCATTGTAATTGTAATCAAAATCGATAGTGGATATTTGAATCCGCATGTAATGTAGCTAAATACGCTTTAAAGTATATTTTTGAGAGGTTTCTCTATAACAATAATTTAATGTATGCCAAACTATGAAATAAAAGATTTATGTGTTCCTACTTACGTCATCTTACGTCATCATTTCTCAGACTTCCACAGGAAATAAGATTTGAATGTAGTTTGACCCAAATTATCACAGATGAGATAGACCTGAATTTAAAAGATAAACATGGCTTAAACACAAAATTATAACACACAAGCACATGCCACATAGATCAACAAAAAATAAAAAGGGGGGAGGGGAGGGAGGCCAACATCAAAATGGCCGACTAACATTAACATTTCATTTTAAAATGCCTAACCCCACATTTTCAACAAAATTAGTGAGGATAAGCTCCCTCTGCCTCAAACTCATGTACACATGATCACATGTAATGGTAGAGATGCCAAATGAGTCCATTTTTATGTGTTCAAGTTCACCAGCACATAGGAAATAATCCTTTGACAAAGAATCAAATGAAGAAGAATTAAATGCATTTTTTAAGCATTAAAATCCCTGTACATTAGCTCGTTATAATTGATATGACATAATAGTTTCCATAGGCCTGACAATCCCACTGATAAAATGTTCATTATTATATCACATGAATTTGTAAAATTACGTAAAGTTCATTTAAAAAAGGTCGTATCTAGGACAGCACGAATAAGGATATCAAAGCAGTTAAATTGATTTCATGCATTTTTAAATGTTCAAATTTCCAAGCAGTAAAATTCACATATAATTGCAGATTGCTTGATATATTCAATACATAATCAAAAACTGGTGGGGAAACTGCAGATTTCAACTATTGCTATGTGTCTGCCCTAGCTTAACAAACGACATGTGTTTTCTTTGACAATTTTCCATCAAAGTTATGTTGCAAAAACGACAACATAAACACGAACCAAAACTGCGGGGGTGGGGGGTCATTCCAGGATTTTATTTAAATTTATAAAGTAGAAAATTGTATTTTAAGAAAATTGTTATTGCTAAAACTTCTTGGCCATTCTGAATACAAAAAATACTGTTCATACCATTCCATAAAGAGAGATAAGTCGTAATAAAACACCGCGTTTGCTATAAATTTTTTGTAATTCGCTCTAAAAAATTCATTTTCAAATGCATACATACTCACTTCTCCCTACCAGACTGCAGGCTTTCTTGCAGTAAAATTAACCGTCTTTTTTCGCTATTCATTCGAAGCAGCCGTACACCGTCAAATATACAAACCCATCGACTAATTCTTGGTGGCAAGAGAAAAGGTGACATTGCCGCCATGTTGAATGATTATGACAAAAGATTTTCCCGCCTCATTGACAATATAAGTGATGTTGGATGTAAGTACATCCAACATGGCGAAACTTTCATTGTTCTAAGATTCTTTCACTTTAAGCTTCAGTGTTTCACTCCCAGAGGATCGATTAGTTCCACATACACACACCTGATTCAATAACACGTCTGCATAAGCCATGCCGCATCCAAACATCAAAGTCCAAACACGTCTTCCTTTTAAAGTACGTGTAATCCACGCACGCCACGCAGTTTCCACAATTCCACTGACAGAAGCAAATAACCGAATCGTGGGAGTTTAAACGAAAGAAAGATCTATAGCGTGTTTAGATATCTAAAAAGACAGCGTTCAGCTCATAATGGCCGAAGAAAAACGATCAGAATTTCTGAAAAATAGAAGCAAAACAGATCTAAAAAGCTGGGAAAGAATTCGTGTCCTCACGCTAAATTGTTGGTATGCATAACAATATATTTGTAAATTAAATCATAAATCATGTTCTTTTTGCACAATTATAATACGTCACGGTCGTGTTTCCTTGTGCAGTGTCTCTATGATTTCCGCTGTTCTTTGTGATTAGTGTAATAGATTTGTCTTTGTCCTCCAAGTCTTTGCATATATTTAATATGTGCATAAGAACTGTACTTTGCAAAATGATCATTTAATACACTGATCTATTAATGTGTTTATGCAACTTTAAATATGGCACTTAATGCAGCCTAATAAATTTCTGGCAAACTGAAAATTTCCAGTTTCCTCGAATATTACTATAGACTATGTGCATCATAGTGATGAATGAATTAACAAACTAAATCGCCCTCTCATTGAATGTTCTGTGAACTGCTACAATAAAATCCTCAGTTTTTGTTGATGTCACCAAATCACAAACAAACCTTTAGTTTTTTGGTCAGCTTCAAATGTCAAACTTGTGCATAAGCATTAGAGACAAATACCCAGTTCATTCTTTGTTCTCTTTAGTTTATGGTGCATTTCATGTTGTCAGTTTTAATGATATTTTTTTATCTCTAGGGGTATCCCATATGTTTCAAAGTTAAGAAGGAAAAGATTTGATGCAATTGGCCAGGAATTAAAAACAAGCAATTTTGACATTGTTTCCCTTCAAGAAGTATGTTTTAACTATGATCTCATGTGTATGTATTGGTAAAGCAGTTTTTAAAATAGTTTTGGTTGACTTTCAAACTGCAAAGATTCACAATGGATTTAGTGTCCAATAAGCTTGGACTGTGTTTGTATTTGTTCAAACATCTGTAGTGAGGGGGCTATTTTTTCGAAATATGTTTGGGAGTATTTTATCCAACTTTTATAAATGGATTTTAGAACTACCATTTAGTGTACTTAATTTGATAAAATTGGTGTGGAGGGTCGACACCAGAACATGATTATGTTAACTCACTATTAAACAAACAAAACCATTCCATATTAAATTGAAGCTCTTTCTTGTTTTAAAGGTTTGGTCAAAAAAAGATTATGAATTATTGAGAGTGACACTGGAAAAGAAATTTCCATATTCTTTCTATTTTTATGGGTAAGACCTACATACATTTTTTACCTACAAACTTTGCGTGAGTGTTAACTTTATCGTTAAATATGACGTTATTGTATAACGACGTCATCGTTCTACTCCTCTCGATTTCCATCTATCCATCTCCAGCAACAAATGACAATTGGAAAACTGTGGGACATTTTCACTGTTTCTATCTCCTTTATGTATTTTCTTTACCTCCTAGTGGCGTGTATGGAACGGGAGTTTGCATATTCTCACGACATCCAATCCTAAAGACGTTCGTCTATCCGTTTTCGGTCAGCGGCTATCCCTATGCGCTCGCTCATGGAGACTGGTACGGTGGAAAGGCGGCCTGTTTTGCATTAATACAACATCCAACGATGAAAATACACTTCTTTACCTCACACGTAAGTTAACACATGCCCTATTCTCACCTCCTACATGGCAAGGCATTTAGGGTAATCATTCAATGATTTTTTTCCCTTTAAACGAGTGAGCATGTGATTATTAGAGTACAAGTCTTACAACTTGAAAATGGCAAGTGTGTGTGTGTGTGGGAGGGGGGGTGGGGTGGTGGTGGTCAAGTGAATTTCGGATACGTTCAACTGCTTGCGGTGTCATGTAATGAAACAAAGTTGTGACCATTATGCCAGGCTTGAAGATTTTTACAAACATGAGAAATAGCTCTACTTTCGTCATCTAGCAAGGGCACTTGCTGCTACTTCAGTAAAGTGTATCTATGTAAAAAAAAACCGTATAGTCGTGTGAAATTTGGATTGTGGGTGCTTTCAGCTTCACGCCGAGTACGATCGCAACAACGATGTCTACCTCGCGCATCGTGTCGTACAGGCTTATCATCTCTCCAAGTTGATTGGTCAAATGACTGACCCTGATGATTTCGTCATACTGTGTGGTGACATGAACTCCGAACCAGGAGACCCTTGCTACAGGATTATCAAGGAACTTCCTCAACTTAATGATAGTTGGCTGGAACGCGGTGGAAAGGTGAGCTTCGTCAATTCAATTATTGTGTTGTAGCATATCCTCACGATTTCCTCCAGCAAAGAAAATGTTCGTAGATGTAGATCGTCCTGGTTATTAGAGTCCTGAGAAGGACTGTTTTTGTTGTTGACTGACGTTTGGACAACCTTAGCGGTAGTCATCTTCAGGGTCAAAATGAAGATGACTACCCGCTAATTTTTTTTGTCGAAAATGACTACCGCTAAGGTTGTCGAAACGTCAGTCAACAAGAACAAAAACAGTCCTTCTCAGGACTATACTAACCTGGACAATCTACATTTACAAACATGTAACGATACTCCCGGGTTCAAACCATTTACTTTAACAAAGAAAATGTTGGATTTAAATGAATTATGATGAAGTTTCTTTATAAGATTGATCAGCGGCATCACACAACCAATCGTATTCAACTCTTTAACTCGAAAAGTCGACTCTGAAATACTTTGGACAGGTCAAACTTTTCAAATTAGCGTATAAATATTCATTTGAATATCCAAGTAAATAACCGAAGATGTTTTTAAGAGCGTTAAGGCCTGCAATCTTTAATGTTTATTCAACAAAACTTCGTGTTCATCCAATGTATGTCCGTTTGTTATTTGAAAAACTTACTGTCGACATTATCGATGAAATCTCGATATTTAAATGTATTTCTAGTCTGGTTGCTATGGAAACACGTGCGATCGTAGTGCGAACATGTTCTCGTCGGGAAAATGTGATGATAGTAAGCGAGAAGGACCTGAAGATGGAAAGCGAATTGACTATATCTTCTACAGATCATTGGACGGGAGATGGGAATGCGACAGCGCATCTGTGACAATGAGTCAGGTGCCTGGGGCAGAGTTTCCGTTCTCTGATCATGATGGGGTGGAAGCGAGCTTCTTGATGAACGAACAAACCTCGTTATGTTTGGGTGTGTTTAGGAAACTCGAATTTTTTATACATAGCTTTCTTTGAAGTTTAATTTGCCTTTTTTGTTGAGAACTCTTTATTCCTTTGCAGAGGAAACCATCCGAGAAGAAACTTGCCTATCCGCGTTGTCAGAGGCGACAAACATTATCAAAACTGAACTCAGAAAAACCAACAAGAACTTTTATAAGAAACTCATAGCCATCGTGCTCTTGCTGGTTATCATTCTTCTCCCTGTGTTTATGCCTCCCGTTCATGTACGGTGGCTGGATACAGGGGAAGCCGTGGGGAAGCTTGTATACACGTTGCGTATACTGCTGACTGTGCTCGTATGTGGGCTCACTTGGTTTCTCTTTATCACCAGGAGCTACGAGCGGCATGTTTATGAAGGCGTGTTACGGGAAATACACCTTGAACAGCATCATGGTCGTACTTCATATAGACTAAAGTAAAGCGTTGGATCACGTGAACCTGTGTGACGAACTGATTGAATAGAATTGACCAATTATTTGACAGTGGTTTTGGTCAGCCGTTTAAACCGTCTGCGTTTCGATACACCTAGATCATAATTATCTGTATTTGACAAAACAAAAATTAACTAAACTAAACTAAGTTACTTTGATAATAAAGCTGTGCTTATTTATGTTCAATGAATGCTAATATTAAAGAAAGCCAAAAAATAGCGCTGTCTTATCGTTCGATCCCAAGAAAATATCGTTACAAGTTTATAGATGTAGATCGTTCGGGATAGTAGAGCACTGAGGACCGTTGGTGTCGATATTGATTGACGTTTCGACATCCTCAGCGGTAATCATCATCAGAGTAAAATGACAACAGAGTCACTTTGACTCTGAAGATAACTACCGCAAGTATGTTGAAACGTCATGCAGTGAACATCGACACCAACAGTCCTACTCAGGAATGCACTAACCTGGACGATCAACATCTACAAACATCAAACATGAAATCGTCTTATTTTATCATCAACCTATGGACGTCTCTTTCCCTCAGATATTGCGGTGTTTTACGTACGTCTAACGGAAAATATTAATCTACTTTCCACAATTCGCGTTTGCCAGGTACTGGACCTCGCTATCCTCAAGCGCATAATTATAGATTAAAAATTCGTCTAAAGCGCCATTCAGATATTCTTTTTCATAAAAGTGCCGGCCTATACCGGCAAAATGTCCCCAGTCCTGCGACAAAAGCCCGTTACCCGTGCTCTGTTTCACGAGTTTCCCGCCCACCCATAATTTTGCAAGGCTTGCCTTGGAGTCGTACGACGCAGTCACGTGAGTCCATTCACGTGCTGGAACTACGGGCAATGTCTCTATTTTAAAAAGAGATTGCCCCAGTTCGTTATCATGTGACCAAACTACTTTGCCATTGTCGACGGCGAAATTGAACTGGTCATCCTTGTGCTCAGAGCGACTACCAATCGTGTTAAATATTTGATGGTAACCTCTGCAGAATAACAAATTGTTTTGATATTTTACGAATATATTTATTTGACAAGAGGTAAACGTGATTCCTCAAGACTAAGTCCTCATAAGTTTTAATAAAATTTCCTTGAAGTGCGCTTGCGAGAGTCCTCGGGCCCTCAACTTACAGAAAGTGGGGTATCACAACACTTTGTTCATGCTTAAATTTAGCGGAAAGATTTTCGTAAACTATTGAACTGAAAATCACTGGAAGGCTACCTCCTTTCAAAATTTGAAGCCAGCAATTCGAAAGGATGCTATGCCTCCACGCACGCTACAAAAGAAAGTTCATTTGCGACAGTAAGGTAAAATTTGTGACTTTACTTCCAAACACGCACCTCAGAAACTTGGTAAAAAACTTGGCTTTATCCAAGTGCAGGTATGTTTTACACATACTTTACTTAAAGGTAGCCTTCCAGTTTCATATTAAGGCCAGTGGTTTATACTTCGAGTATTCATTACTTTGTGACTGAGGAAGCCAGCATACAAAACAACGGAATTCGCTTCGACGAATATCGCAAAAAATCATGGCATGCATTGCCGTCGACTATGTACAATTAAATACCTGTTTGTATTCAATTTGATCCATACCGCTATCGTGATTGCGTTCAGCGGTTTTCCTATAAAACGCTGCCCATCCAAATCGATTTCGCCCAGGCTCATATTCATGGCTAAGCCACAAATTCCCGGCATGTTTGTAAGGGTCAAATTCACCAATTTGCCGTTGTTTCCTAGGCCAGATTGATCTAATGTGTAGAGATCCTCAGTTTTCTCGAAACCGAAGTGGAGAACTGCCCTGTTTGAGTCACACATCTCACTGAGCGATTGGATTTCGGCTAAAGAAAGCGCCTTTCCGTAGACGTAAAATTCGTCGATTACACCAAGTAGTGGCTGGCTTTTGATCCATTGGCCGCTGTCCGACATGTCATATAATTTGCCAATGATGACTTTTCCATTCCAATCCTTATAAAAAGTTGTGCATGTTGGTAATATGACAAAAATATCAATATAACATATATCGACAAATGCCTGCTATCAGCATTTATGCCTCTTTGAAATACTGCCGTGCAATAATCCCTAATTTCTCACAAATGAGTGTTTTCATTGAAAGTAAACAACAATTATAATAGTATGGGAAAGTTACATTAGAAAACCGCAAAACGGAAAAAGGTACACCTGAAAGATGTAATTAAGGAAGAGAGACGAAAGAAAAAAAAGACACAACAATAGAGGTAGTAAAGAATGGCAAAGAAGAGGGGTGAATGAAGAGAGTACTAAAGTGAGGTTATGGACAAAAGATACTAAAGAAACGATGTACGTACTAAAGAGATGAGGTACTTTAGAGATAATTTACTAAAGAGATGATGCACGAAAAAAGACATGAAATATTTAAGAGATGATGCACGAGAGACTAAAGCGACGTTACACATGTGAAGTGCTATTTAATATGTATGGAAAATGTGCTTTAGCCAGCAAGCTAAAGCCTGCTTTCCACTTGCCACGTATCGTAACGTATCGCAGCAAAACGTAACATGGCGCATGCGTGCTTGCGCCTATTGACCATGAAATTCATAAGCACGCATGCGCCCTGTTACGTTTTGCTACGATACGTTACGATACGTGGCAAGTGGAAAGCAGGCTTAAAAAGTCGAAATCATTCTCTTACCTGTGACAGAACTCCGCCACCAAGATTGCCTTGCGTACTTTTAAGTTCAACGTTCACGTAAATTTTAGCATTCCGCGTAGAGCCACTGTATGTTGCACAAATATGAGTCCATCTGCTAGGTTCGATCACGCCGTTTGCAGTTTCCACGCTAAATACAGTCTGCAAGTTGAAATTGATAATTAAATTGCTTTCAAAGAACTTTTGTTTTTCCATGTAAATCACATTGCTGTGAACTCTAGGTTTAATCCAATCGAAGCTAGATCCATCCTAATCTGATCCAACTCTAGCCAATATTGTCAATAATCTTCGGCTACAGCATCAAACTATTTCTCTTTGAAATCAAACATACATTGCCATTTTTCGAAGAAGATACCGATTCGCCTATAATGAACACATTACCTCAGCCAATGCATTTCTATGAAACCATCGGATTGATCCATTGTTAGCTTGTAGGTGATACTGCCCGTGTCTGTTTCCGGGATTATCAGGATTCGTAGTAACAAAGATCTCTTGATCACCAAGTATTGAGTCGAATTTCACCCAAAGCATCACAGTTATTCCCAAAGTAGGTCGAACTACGATCGCTGATCCCTTTATACTGACATCACCTGTAGAGGAAAAGAAGTCAAATGATCAAACAAAAAGAACAATCTTGACTTGTTGTTTGTACGCCATTCAGTATAAAATTTTGAAGAATTATTAATTTTTCACGCCCTTCATAATGCAAAACTCGGATTTCTTTGTTGACTGAAGCCAGTCATTGGGTATTTGGTCATCACGTGAAAGAGCTTGTCAAGATACGAATATCAAAAAAAACATGTTTGCAGACATTGATTTCTAAGTTTAGTGCAGTCCTGAGAAGAACTTAAATGACGTTTTCACATCCTAAGCTATTGAAGTTAAGTGACTAACAAGTCAAATGACTACGGAGTCAGATCGACCCCGAAAATGACTACTACCACAAGAATGTCAAAACGTCACAGTCAATTCTAAGACCAGCAGTCCTCAGTACTGCACTATTCTTATCGTTAGTGGTAGTCACCTCCACTTGTGATTTTTACATTGACTCGGAAGATAACTAACGCTAAGGCTGTCGAAACGTCAGTCAACGTCAACAACAACAGTCCTTCTCCAAACTCCCCTAACATGAACAATGTACATCTACAAACTTGTGATGTTACACCCACCTACAAACCACTTACCATTAAAAACAGTGCACAGCGAATAAGTGAGAGAAATAGTTGAATATTTGTAATTTTCGAGAAATCAATGGCAAACACTACCTTGGTTTAGTTTCAATCCGTTACCGCATCTCCCTCGCACGATTTTCACTTGTGCATCAGTGCTGACGGTTGCGTCAACATTATGACCTGAATCATCGTGGATTGTCTCACCAGAAAGCCCGTTGAAACTGTAGTAAATCATTTCGTACGCTTTACTTCCTGGAATAAACGAAAATAACCTCAATCACGGTAAATGGGCCATTTTCGTTTCTACAATTGTGGGGAAACAAGACGATAAAGAATGGGAAAACAAAAACCCCTTTTAAGTCTTTGATCAGCATCTTGACTTCTTTCTTCTACTGACTACAACTAGCGTGGAAAGGCTAGATGAACTGATTCGATGAAGTTGAATGTCACTTTGCTACAAGTCAATAAAAGTCACCACCTTTGACGAGAGGAACTAACGACATAATATTCAACGCAGAATTGAAATCGGCTCTGCTCCCATTGAATAATCGCTCACCTCCATTCCAAACGAAGTTGCACTTGCCAAACAAATTCTTCACTTCGAAAGAATCGAGGGCACGATTGAACATCCTGATCTCGTCAATATATACGAAATCCTCGGGCAATCCCCTGTGCATCCCAAATCCTGCGAGACCGTCCCAATCGTCGGACAGATAACCAGTACCATCTCCCTGTTTTACTGTAGCACCGTTAACGTATATATTTGCCTTGCTGGTTGCAGCAGAGTAAGTTGCCACGAAGTGAGCCCACGTTCCTGAAGCATGAGATAAAAAGTACGTCATATCTGCACAGCACAATATGCGATGAGGCAAGGATGTGTTTGTGGGATAATCAGGAGCTTAATGGTGTAGAGAGAACGTATAAAACCGCATGGAAAAATTTGAATGAGCAGTGGATAAGCCAGCCAAATTTTTACTCATGCTTTGCAAAATTTTCAGCAAAATCACAAATGATTTTTATAAAAAAATTACTTTCATTCATTGTTTTTTTCAGTGGGAAAAAAATATTAGCAAAGCAGGAGCAAAGAGTTTAGCTGGCTTTGCCACAATAAATGGAGAAATAAGAAATACTCTTGAGATAATATGAGCGAAGTAGGCATGAAAAAGATGCGCTCAATAGTGCACAAGTCAGATTAGCATAGTGATCAGGCATTAAAATTTCATAATAGGTCAATTACAAAAGATCTTCTTTTTCATACACACTCTTTATATTGGTCAACCAAGCTGAACAGACATAAAGGAAACATGGAATAAACAAAAAAAAACTAAAAAAAATATCAATGCCAAACATAAAGTAAAAGCATATCGAGACAGTAGTCATCTTTCTTTACGGAACTTATACTTATTGGGTGGTGCCATTGAAATTGAATAATGCGTACCACAAGTCAGGAAGCGATACAGAACAAAATACATTTGTCTGGACGGACAGGAAGCATACTACAGACCTACCAGGTAAGATCAATGGTTCCGTTTTCACTTCAAATACAATCAAATCAAATTCATTCCTGTGCTCCCACAGTACAGCTCCGTCGTTGACACTCAACTCGTACTGGTTTTTGGTATGCATTGAACGTCCACCAATTGTCTCGAACAAAGTGTGTTTCCCTTTTACTGAAGTAAAATTTGCCCATAATGCAATAGTAATGGCATCCGTAGGCTTATTTCGAAATGTTTTCCCATCCAGTTGAATGATACCAACGTTACCCGGAACCATAAGACCCATTCCACAGGTACCATTAACAACTAGATATAAAAACGGAGCAATAACAATAATAAGTGGAAATATAATTTAGATCACCACAGCTGAATAAAAATATATGATGCCAAGACAAAATGAAACAGTGTCACTACGTGATGGAAAGTGCAACTATATCATGGAAAAGTGCCACCACGTAAAGTGATTGTAAAGCGCCACTACGTGATTGATAAGTGCCACCACTTGATACAAAAGTGGCACCACGTGATGGAAAAGTGGCACCACGTGATGGAAAAGTGCCACAAAGTGATTGTAAAGCGCCACTATGTAATGGATAAGTGCCACCACATAATGAAAAAATGCCACCACGTGATGAAAAAATGCCACAACGTGATGAAAAATGCCACCACGTGATGAAAAAATGCCACCACGTGATGAAAAATGCCACCACGTGATGGAAAAATGCCACAACGTGATGAAAAAATGCCACCACGTGATGAAAAAATGCCACCACGTGATGAAAAAATGCCACCACGTGATGGATAAGTGCCACCACGTGATGAAAAATGCCACCACGTGATGGAAAAATGCTATCAAATGAGAGAAAAGACGTTTTGATAAATCTCTAATTTGCAAGCAGGTTTCTTGGTTTGCTTTTTTTGCCATTAGGCGAAGTTAATTAGTGGGTTTCCCTGTAAATGTCACACTAAACGTACAATGTGAACAAAATCACCACACGATGGCACGTGTGCCATGCGTGCTTTCTCGAACAAACTTACCCATGTTTTCAGGATTCATGCCCACAATCGTAACATCATTTTGCATTCCTGAGGTATCCAGGGAGATGTTACCCATGTTTTTTTCGAATGTTAGCTGTAGGATGACGTTGCTTTTCGCGCCAGTACATTTTGAGATAAGATTTTGAATTTCCAATTCTTTCAACGTTTTATTAAAAATGTAAAATTCGTCAATGTAGCCCTGCATAGCTTTTTCGCCCTCTTCCGAGCCAATACCTAAAATGAAATTAAACTACATAAACGCAGTAACTCGTTTCGTGTTGTCAAGACATCAGCTTTTCAGCACATCCATTGGTGCACTACATTGTCCACAGAGGCACTACGTTATCCATCAATGTACATTCGTGCATCAAACACAAACTAGAAGTGCCAAAAGGTGCTTTTCACTAAAACTAAACTCTCTCTTCATAAATTATCGACAACATCCAAAATAAAAGCGTAACACTAACATCGATGGTGTTTCATATTTTCTACAGGGGGGAGGTGCTAAAAATTTTAAGGGGCTAAGCTAGTAAGCAAGGACGTAAGAAAATTTAAGGGTCTAGAAGGTTGTGTAGAAAATAAAATTTTTTCCTGAAAAACTTAGTTCAACCTTACTTCTGATTTGTTTTGCTAAAAATTGGGTGCGTTAAAATGTTTGTTGGTGACGTGATAAACAATACATTTAGGGGGGCGAAAATTGGATTTTTGGGGCAGTGTCCCCCCCCTGCATTTCTACCCCCCAGTAAATCCGTCCATGAACAATAATAGTGATTGGTTACTCAGATAACTCTACTTATGTTAAACTTGACTTATAATGAAACCTAACCCAATAAAGTTTTGAAGACACGTACATACCAGCATATTGTTCCCAGTCTGTAGACAACAACACTCCAGCATCTTTTACCTCCTCCTTATTCAGCTTTCCGTCGACAAATATTTGTGCAGTACCAGTTGCTACGGTGTAAGTGACAAGAATGTGAGTCCATACATTGAGAGTAAGCACTGGAACGTCAGTCGTTGCGCTAAAAACCGTGTATCCTTTGGCGTCACGATGAAACCACAGAATGACGCCATCTTGGATTTCAAGCCGATACTGCACTAAAAGAACAAATGAATGGAAACTGACGAAGTTTATTGTATGCAGTAGAAAAGCCAGCTCGTGTTTTACTCCTACAATGCAAATATTTTTGTGTTTAATCAGCGGTAAAACAATAAATGTAAGTAATTTTCTAAAGAAATGAATGATTTAATGACAAATTTTCATCGTCAGATGTAGGAGTAAAAGATCGGGATGAGTTTTTCGCTGATAGTATAATGCAACATAGAATTATGAAAGAAATCATGCGTCGAAATAAGTCCATTTCCATTTCAACCGACTACCGGACACACATGGGACATGATCACTACCATTAAAACAGGCTTTTTACTTGGAACTTGACGTAGTTTGACTATCTAATTCCTCTTTGATAACAATAATCAAACCTGCACATGTTCAGACACTTGGAAATGAAAATAAGTTACGAGTAAAATGAGAAAATCAAGAGATGACAGGCAAGCAAACATGTTTTTACCGGCAAGTTGAATAATGCACTGGTCACGACTCACGACCCATGATTACTGATAAAAAAAGAAATAAAACGCGCGCGGTGATTGGTCTATGGCTGTGCTAGCATAAGCCTGTGTAAATCGATTTGAGCTCAAACAATTAAATCAATCTATCAATCAAAAAGAATTTGCAAATCAATCATGAATACATGTTAGAGAAAATATTAAAACGTTTATTTTAAATTTGTCGGTTTTGCATTATTGTTAGTTCATAAAATAAAAGATGTTTTTCGTGTTTGCACCAGCTTAAGCAAACATCGGAGACGTCTGTGAGAGTTCTCGAGCAGTTGCAACCCTCGACCTTCGGTCCCGTACTTCCACTGATCTGCTCTCAAGTTCTCCCAAAGGTCTCCTCTGTTTGCATAAGCCTGTGCAAACACAGTAAACATCTTTTAATATATTTACTGTTTTGTTATAAGCTAAAGGACTTACAATCTTTATGAGCTGATCGTTGTCCTCCAATGGTTTCGAAGAGATGTAGTACGCCGTTCATCTTTAGCAGCTGAACCATAAGCGCTATTGTGATCTCGGTGCTTGGCAGTCCCCTAAACCCTCGACCTTGTATATTGATATTGCCCCCCAATATCTGAGCACAAACACCACAACTTCCATTGACTTTCCCGACGGTCGAACCGTGATCGAAAGTCGAATTGTTGTTCTGTTTTGAATTGTCCAGAATACGAGCTCCAATATAGCGATCAAAGCCAAGGTATAAAACGCAGTCCTTGTTGCCTGAAACAACAGATTCACTTGATGTGATGTTGGTACGATCTTTTAATGCCCTTTTAAAAACATCCTCCCACGTTTGTCGTTTCCTAATACACTTTTTTATTCAATCTCTGGCGTTCGCCAGTTTAACAAGTTCCTATCTTGAAATCTACAATTGAAATGAGTCTGCACCACAACATTAAAGCGATCTCTGAGTAACATTAAACTGTTGAATTATGAGTTAGCTTACTTATAATTTAATGCATTTGGTAAGAAAACCTGGTCTCAGTAAGGCATCATGTAAACATTGGAAACAAATACGCAGATCTGGCAAGATCAAAATAAAAAGATGACCTTGATGGTGAATTTCAGAAATTCAACCTATGCGTAGACATACCACTGAGTCCAGCTCTTGACACTGAAGCCAACACCGACAGGAGAGCGATAAAAAAATCATTCATCTTTCTTTCATCATGTCTTCAATAAAAAACTTGCTTGAATTCTGATGTTCCTGAGTATGTAAAAAACGTTTTCCTCGTCATAATATAGATTTGGTCAAATAGTAAAGACTTGATATCATAGAGGGAATTGCCCATTACTACAATGTCAATGTATTACACAAACCCCCTCATATAAGGGGAATTGCCCATTACTACATTGTCAATGTATAACACACTCCACATTGTCAATGTACTACACACTCTCCCTCATATAGGGGGAATTGCACATTACTACAATGTCAATGTATTACACACACCCCCTCATATAGGGGGAATTGCACTTTACTACAATGTATTGACAAACGCATTATCGAGTTTAGGCAACCTCAACACCACACGGCTTTGTTAACACAGATAAATTTCACACATCCCTCCCCCAGAATGGCAAACTATACGTTTGTTCCATTTTAAATTTCGTCACCAGACAAAGAAATTAGTTTGCGATGTGTTGTAAACTCACCTTGTCCCTGTCAGTTTACAACGAATTCCAAATGGAGCTACGTTCGCTGACGATAAATGGCCACATTATCAAATCGAATAAACATAGAGAGGAATGACAACACTCGTTACTAACCCACAAAACAAGTCGAGTTTTGGCTGAAGCCCAAATAGACCAGGCCAGTTTAATCAGCAAAACTTCTATGAACGTGATCAACCGTTAGCATTCATTACGATGCGTCGTACGATAGCCGTAAAACTCGATAGTTTAATTTTTGTCTTATTGTAAAATGATTAAATTTGATTATTCACGGCCCGCGTCTCGGCGTCATTAATAAAAAATCATGAAGCGTGAAAGATACCAACTATGACGTCACTTTTCCTTCTTCCAAATCATTGATTACGCGTGAGAAGCAAGAAAAATTACATTTCTATGAAACTTAGGCAGAATTGTTTGATGAGCAGCCTATAGCAAAGGCAAGACTTTTTTATTCGAACTGACTTGTAGATTGTGTGTTTTTCGGCCTTTACGAACGAACTTCTTCAAATCCTTTAAAATCCTTTGGTGCTCATTTATATAATTCCCACATTATCTTCTATTTGCCAAGAGGAAAAACATCGATAGCAGTTTGTAATTAATTTACTAAACTGAAGTTTTTCAACTTGTCAAAAGATTCATTCATAAGAATGACATTAACCCAAAGACTTTTCGTTACTCTTCATGGTCAGCTTCGTAAAAAGCTCAGCCAATGGAATGCAAGCCCGATATAAACCTATCAAAATGGACTGTAGCAAACCTTTAGAACTATCGTATTCAGGCTTGACAATCATAAACTGAAAAAAATCAACGTGGATCTTGTGTTCTGAACTTCGAACTGGAACTGTAGAACTTTTCGTTACGATTGTCGCAAAACGTCACGTGAAACCCCATCATACACGATCGAAACTTGATGGCAGCAAATCAAAAGAATACCGAGGCCCACTATGAAAGAGATTGGGAGAAGTTTAAAAGTTTTTAAAACGAGCCAAGCGCAAATTTACAAATATATTAATAATACGGACAAAGATATCGCCTGATTTGCTATCTGGCAAAACATAAAATGATGTTTCTATAGGAGACACTTTTTAAAGGTGAGTCATTACCAAGTGAAACAAACGAGCAGAGTACATGTATCCCAGCCTGATTTGGGGGTATGAAAGGCCCCTGTTTGGCAGGCAAAGAGTGAGCGCAAAGCAGACTCATCCTTTTCCATAGTTCAACTGCCTCTCTCTGTCTCCATAAACATAAAGACTCAAATATGTATCTTCGCGAAATCTTCTGTCAAAAAGGAGAGAATTTCGCTTTATTTCATAGTTTACAGTCAAGCCCCTCGTAAGCGGATACCTTACCTTAGGGAGAACGCTCTGGGCCGGTTGCACGAAGCCTGGATAGCGTTATCTTTCGGTTAGGAAAAATCTTCAAAGGGTGTTTATAATTTTCTTACGACAGAGAAATTTCGTAATCTTCGAAACAATATTGTATTTCATCGATTGTTCAGTTCGAATTTTATATTTTTTGCTTTTTAAAAGGTTTTATGAAAGCTTAAAGAAACTTTCTATGGCAAAGACAATAAAGCTGTGTCCAATTCCGAGGGTAGGTGTCCGTGAGGTTCTACTGTTTTTTCATTTTCTTCAAAAAAACAATTTACGAGATGGGACATGGTAAGTTTTAATATGACATTAAAATTTTCGATTTTTTAATGCAAACTCAAATTTATACATCGATTAATGGGATTCATCTGTCGATAGACATAGTCTTCACTTATCTCAATATAGTTAAATAATTACATAGAAAGCCGTGGGATTCAGACGAAAGAGGTGAGGGGTATCCTTCGTTCTATAATTCATGCACGAAACCAACTTGCGGCAGCACCAAAATAAAAATACTTCAAAGTTTTCAAAATCTATTTGAACTACAACTGACAATAGCATTTTAAAATTTGTCTATAGTACAAAGCGCACCACGGCAAGGAAAGGACTATACTTTATTTTGCATAAGTTTGTTGTTACTTTGCAGCTGTTTAAATGAAGCGTCAATCGCAGTAAGATTTACGATATCACTAAGTTCATTCATCGCAAAATGTGCGACATTCTACAGTCTAGCTAAAGAAAGCTTGATGAAAAGGCCCATCACATGAAAACGTCTTCACTCAAACTTCGTGTAGCCATCGTAACCAGAATGCACCGGGGGTTTGTGGGCAGGGTAGAGGCTATATGATCCTGACGGGGGATATAAATCTCGGGATGGATAGCTAATACTTGACCTTGTGCTTGCGTACGTATCTGCAGCGTATCCCCCACCGTAGGAAGATGGCCCAGCGGCTCCAGCCCGACGATAACGTGCATTCTGCTCAAGCAAGATGTCATTGGTTGCACGAAGATCGGCAACCTCCTTCTGCAAATCCCCAACCTTGCGCCGCAATGAGACATTCTCCTCCATGAGATATCGGTAATCACTATCCATTGCATCACGAGGACGCTTGCGTGGGGGCTCCTCATAGTATCCCCCTCCTCCTCCTCCTGCAGCCCCAACCCCACCCCCACCGTACATATTATCTTCATTAGCAGTATGTCGAAACTTACAATTGTTACCCCGATTACATTTATTATTGAGGAAATCCTTGCATGCTTGTATGTCGCGACCATGCATAGCCCCTCCACCACGAGCCCCACTGGGAAGCTGCCCGGAGCGCAAGAACTCTTTCTCTTCATGGTTGCTCACATGCAGGTACTTGCATGTCGTCCTGTGACATGTACCATTTTGGAAATCGCGGCATATTATTGGCTGGTTTTTCGGCACGCTGCCCATACCAGCTGGGTGTGCAAACTTGCACTTATCCCCGCGTGTGCACACGCCCCTTGTGTAGTCTCTGCATATTTGCTCGTCATGCTCATTGCCATTGCTCACCGCTCGATTGTCGCCTTCCATGATGCTCGTAGTTTACGCTCACTATTGCTCTTGTTTCACACGCTTACTTAGTCAGGAATTTGCTCAAAATGCGCTTTCTTTTGCCTTGGCAGGGCAACTTTCCCTTTGATATACTATACTGCAAATTGCCAAATGCGCCCCAGAGTTGTGCCTAAGATTCTGCTGTAAGCATCAATAGCTGGCAGCACTATCCAAGCGCTTGCTGGGTGCAACTAAAAAGGCGCACAAGAAACAGAGTTAGCTATTTCTCATTTTCAAAACTGTCTCAAATGCACTAAATCTCAAATGTAAAATAGCTCTATGCATTATACATTCATTCATTTTTGTTTCCTATTTTTAAAATAATATACATCAAAGCATACGAGCATGGATGCACAAAATATCCATCTATCGCAAAGCACTAAATGTCGTCTGAATGGTACTATATAATGCACCTAAAACTATTATTCTACAGCTACTACAGTGACACAAATCATTCGAGTATTTGAAGCAGTTCAAAGAACGACATCTACGAAAGAATACATTACTTGGAAGAACTTTTATCCCCTTTGACACTTCAGAAATGCACACCACATTCGCCTTCACAAAAAAGGAGCAGATTTATCAGCAAAATAAAAGAAATATGGTCAATTAAACTGCTGTTTCTTTCGATAAACCACGCGACAACAAAGTCTTGTTAATATGGCTACCTTTTCACGTGATCACGAAACACGAAGTACGAAAGCTTCCGATCTACGACCGATCGTCACTACGACTTAGGCAGGCAGATTAATTTATAAACAATAGTAGTTTTATTTGCATTGATAGTTTTATCGTGCAAATTTTTACTATATACATGTTCGATACATATTTAACACTCATATTTCTCAGACACAGTTTTCTAATGCCCTTTGCATTGTAAAAAGTGCTATGTCAGGGGGGGAGAACAAATATTGTACTGGACGACGGTGAATATTTCCAATAATAGCCTCATTAACTCATGGAGTTATTTAGTAATTCGAAGAGGAAATGTGAATTTATTCACTCTGAAGGCTGCTTTTTGCATCAAGAATAAATAAATGCCAACAAAATAGGAACACTAAGTTGACATCAGTGATTTCATAGTTTCAACAGTTGAATTTTGAATGCGGAACTGGCCGTCGTGACGTGTGACTGGTCGTCGTGACGTGTGATATGTAGTGAACTAGTGAGAGGTCGACAAGCCCAGCCAATTTCTCAAAAGAAAATACATGCGGTATTTTGTTCAGCGTCATTTCCCACAGACAGTCAAAGAGCTAACACCTTTCCATCAAGTGTCATCCAACATCATAGTGGTAGCAGAAGCTCGTTTTCAAAGAGTTGCCGGCAATAGCCCAACTTCCTGCCAAATTCTAAGTAGGCTTTTACTGATAAGATGTGAATATGGAAGAAATGCGCAGTTCCCATGCTTTATGAGCTGCGCGTGACGTCTGTTAATCCTCACTTACGTGTCCTCCTGGTAGAATGGAATCGTCTGAAGAGGATAATTTATATTTCATCGCTTCAAACGGTGAAAATATCATCACGGAAATACCTCACAAACTCCGTCATTTTGTAACTTAAACACATCCTTCAATAATTGTGCATATCTAGTGCTTTTTTTGAAGGTGGAATACTATGGTTAATAAATTTGCTATACCTTTATACTTCAGTAACTATACCTAAGTGTACTTTACTAAAAGCCAGGAACATTTAGACTGTCCATCTAAGAAAGATTAGTTTACACCATACATCGAATTATCTCGTCACGCGGCATCTTCGTTTTGCTTTTAAGGATCAGCAAGCAGTTCGACATATAAATGTGTAATAAATTAGTGATCTATTTAGTCTATATATTTCTGATTCTAATGTTCTCATCATACCTCAACACAAAGAAAATTGAACAACATTTTAGAGGTAGAGGTATAAGTTCTTCTGAGTTCTTTTGAAAACTTCTTTCAATTCTTTGTTTTATCCAATAACAGTTTTATCATAAACAAGCTCATTGAGAACACGGCACGAATGCAACAACAGTTCTCGCATTCCACAGAATTCCTCTCTAAACATATGAAACTTTGATTCAGTTTTACATAACAATTGTGCTCGGCTATTTATGCGCGTAAAGAGAAAGATGCACTTGTGCAAACGTTGCCCGGTCGTTTGTCGTTAATCATTACCCATGAACATAACGTGAAATAACATCTGATGGATTACACGAATTCACGAAATTCAATTTCAAACGTACAATTTATGAAAATATAAAAAATATAATTAATCTGTTCATTTCTTTAAAGTGTAAATTAGAACAATTCAAGGCACTTTTAAAAGAGTTTTGACTAGTTGTGGTAATTCAAAATTGACTATGAAATAATGAAAAACTAACCCTTTACAATGTCATGTAACTTTGAGAAAATCAAACTTTAATATACTGTGACCAGCTTAGGGTCTCAGGACTGAGTTTAATGCTCCAAATATACTTATGCAGTTAAAAATGCCCTCGAACAAATTTTGAACTTGGTAGATAAATTATCTAACGATGAATTTTCCTCTATATATAGGTAGTGCTTGCGATGTTGTTAAAGCAAACGAAAGAAGAGATTGTGGTTGGGAAGAAATAACCAAAAGCCAATGTGAAAATAAAGGATGTTGTTATGATATAAGTATTCCTTATGCTAACAACTGTTTTTACAAAGGTACAGTGTTTTGTATTTGTCTTCGTAATGGTATCTTTCAAGTATGTCTCTCCATTTTACAGTGAAAATAAAGCAATACAAAGGTACAGTGTTTTATGTTCCTCTTTAGTGATCGAGCATTTCAAGCTTGTTTCTCCATTTTACAGTGTAAGTTAACACTTGTCTATCTGCTTTTCACAAAACTACCCCAAGAGAGATATAAATCAAAACTAATAACAAATTGCCTATAATCTACTTCATGTAAATGAAATAGCGACATGAAACTAATTTACCCTTTTACTTTCTTTTAAGAAGTCTTTAAATGAAGATTTTTTGTTCGCACGACGATTAATAATCTCGTAGTATAGCTGTAGTCAAATATACTCCCTTGATATGGCATTGTTAACGTTCGTTTTTCATTAAAGTTCTATTAGTTTATGAAATGTTTGCCTTTTTTGGAAAGGTGTCCCAATTTACAAATAAACTAAATGAAACTAAACCACAACTCCACAAACCTCAAACATGAGAACAGCGGACTTGTTTGTGAAATATAACATTGCATCGCTTGCTTTCTTCATTTTCACAAACACCAGCATTTCAATTAAGCGCCATGTTGTATTAGATTCATTTGAAAGAGATGCTTAAAATGGCGACTGTGAAAGTATCTTGGCAGGTAATGAAACAAAAAACAGGCTCATTACGGGCTTATAAGGCCAACCTTTCGCGTAAAAAGTTGCTATGACGGGATATTTTAGTTGAACTCAAAAGTAAAACTTTCAGACCAAAAATAGGAGTATCACATGACTAACCTTCTTTGCCCGTTTGAATATGACACTTGAGCATTCTAACATCATCAACATCCATGACGCTACCGAAAAATTCAGACAATCTTTCATAATTGCATTTAAGCAACAAGTGATATATAAACCCCAATATATTCACGCGTTGAAAAGTCTGTTTCGTGCGAAGTCATAACATACGAGTTTTTCGTTGGGAGTCTTTGCCAAGTTTCTCAGGTTGCGAAATAATTGTATGTGACGTCAAAGGGGTAAGATTTTTCTTCTTGAAGCTATTTGTTTATATGTTGACGTTCGTCCATGTTTGAATTGACTTTTACTGGCGTCAACTTAAACAGGGACGCCGGAACTGGGGGGGCAAGGGGGGCAACGGCCCCCCTTGCCTTTTCTGGAGGTGGGCAGGGGGGCAAAAGTGCCCTACAGGCTGAAAGTTTATTGTTTTTAATCCAAGATAAAGACCACTTAACCGTTGTGGTATATTGCATTCTTGTTAGCTTAGCAATAAAATTGTCGTAACTATGTTAGTTTTCCTTTAACATTTGGCTTTGGAAGCTATGGGCTTTGATGGGGCTTCAGCAATGAAATCCCTCGCAAGAAAGCTCAAGGAAGATATTGCACCAAACGTAATTTATGTTCATTGTTCCAGTCACTGCAATGAACTTATTATACAGGATGCAGCTAAGCAATCTAATTTATTGTCTACATCACTGGATTTATGCCAATCCCTGTATGCAATCGTAGGTGCCCATCCAAAACGTATTTTATTGTTCGAAGAAATACAGGCAGATTTTAGAAACGAAACAGGAACAAACGATTACAAAGTTCTACGACTCCAAAGTCTTTCTACAACGAGATGGACAACAAGAGTAAAGGCTGCTGACGTCATCTTCGAGAAATCGGCTGAACTACATGCAACCCTTGAAAAATTGCAGGAAGATCCTAGTATTTCGGCAGACACAAAAGCAAAGATTAGAGGAATATTAAGGCGACAACTGTCTTCCTTAATCGTCATCTTTAATTTAAACGCGACAAGAAAGCTATTGGCTTTACTCGAGAAGCTTTCTAAAGAGCTCCAAGTGGTTGATATTTCAGTACGCTCTATTTTCAATAAGACATGTCCTGCAACGTCTTCATGAGATGAGAAGCGAAGAAGAGTTTGAGCGTACATTTGATGACGCTAAGAAAGTTCTTCGTGTTATGATGTCGTTTCCACTGGAATTTAGTGAAAATTTTGGCACTGGCACTAGACTAAGAAACGTTCCAAGATGGATGAATAATGAAGAAATGTTAATAACAGAAAGCCTTCACGTCACAGATGCCTCAGTTTACAACAGTGCGAATATAACACCAATGCAAAGCTCGTACTACCAAGCCATTGATGCAATCATCTCAGGTCTAGGATCGCGATTTGAACAAGACGATCTTTTCCAGATCAAATGTATCGAGAAACTGTTACTTAACTCTATGAAAGAAAGAGGAGTATCTTTAGATGGATTAAGCAATTCTTTGATTGATAAAGATGCTCTAAGAAAGCAGCT
The DNA here is from genome assembly GCF_021976095.1 of Xenia sp. Carnegie-2017. NCBI lineage: Eukaryota > Metazoa > Cnidaria > Anthozoa > Malacalcyonacea > Xeniidae > Xenia > Xenia sp. Carnegie-2017. Next base: position 7,935,197 of record NW_025813481.1, read on the forward strand.
TGATGATCTTCCCACCATTCTTGGGCTTTACAACGCGGATCAGAAGAAAAAAATAGCAGAAGTCACGCGTATTTCAACAATAGCAGAGATACTGAATGCCATGCCGTCAGCAAAGAAAAGGTGCTCAGAGATCCACAAACTAATTATACTATACTACACTGTGCCACTCTCATCTGCCTCGTGCGAACGCATATTCAGCGTAATGCGTCGTCTCAAAACATGGCTGCGGTCAAACACTAAAGGAAATCATCTGAATGATATTATGTTCTCCAACATTCAGAAGCAACACATGGATATGGTGGAAATAGACGTAATTGCCAAAGAGTTTTCACAGAGAAATGAAAGAAGAATTAAATATTTTGGAAAATACAATACATGACAAATTGTGAATTAGTGACGTTACATCGTTTGATACTTAAATTATCGTTAATATTAATCGACCAACACTGCAGACATGTGCTTCTGTACAGTGTATTGCATGTAGCACATCTCTTTGCTGTTTATCAATATAAGATTATTTTTAGTATATTTCACTAATGTGCCCTTCCACAAAGGCTTGCCCCCCTGCCCTTTTGCCGTTCCGGCGTCCCTGAACTTAAATCAAGGAAACATTTCTGACTTGCATGGCCCTTGTTTAAATTTATAAGCCTCCAATTCATTTTTCCTCTGGCATAAATATATGGGTGTCTTTCGGTTGTTTGGGTCGAGAACTACAAAAAAGAGTGTTTGTTCAGAAGTTTTGTTTTGGACTAAATCAATTAATCCTAGTCTTGGCTATATGAAACTGCAAGATCGCTACACCTAATTGAAATACATCTTCAATTGTAAAACCTCTCTTTCAACTCGTACAGGACTAAACATAAATTAACATTTCAAAAGAAGGTAATTTTTATTAAGATGGTACAATAAATTATAAAAAGTAACAAAACTGTAAAATCACAAAATGCAAAAAGCCTATATCAGCAAGAGCACCAGAATTAACTTAAAAAAATCTCTGCACGGGTTTCCTGTAGGGCCAATAAATATAATAGCTTAACGTCAGAGACATTTTATGAACATTAGAACAAAGACGTTTAACCACTGATCTTGAGCACATACATAAATGCGAGTGCGGACATGCACGCGCAAACTGAACATTATTTCCCCCATCGTTTTAAATTCATGTTATCTAGAGATGACAAAATTATATTTCGTAAACATAATGCTGCATTTTCCAATACTGTCTTATAAATCACTTGTAATGTAATTATTCATAACGAACTCTTACTTGCTGCATGGTATAGTTTTGTTTACGTTCCAAATATATCTGTTGCTTATTCTTTATGTACATTGGTCTATCCGCTGTTTCACACCGTTTATAGTAGAGTTTATTAAACAATTTAAGTATTCAAAAGGTCGTTGCAAAATTAGTCATACACTTGATATCTTACACGAAAGAATAAAAAAGAATAGCTACGAAAACTGTAAAAAATTCCAAATAAATTCAACAAACGAAATCGTGTAATTTCAGGCAATGATCCTCTTTGCTTTTTCATTGCAAAAATCCTTCAAAATGTTGAACTCTCAAGTACTTCAAACATCAATCCCATAATGAATTGTAATGACACGCTAAAAACGAAAAACATCTTATGTCTTTCGAAAATGGCTGAACGTGATAAATCACAGTCTTTTCATGCAAAACCCAAACTAAAAGTATTTTCTTGACAGCGCGTTTAAAAGTTAAACCTATACTAGCTACCGAGCTTCTGGGTGTAAAACTTTTGCAAGTATCGGAAGGTTTACAAATGTAAAAACGTTGACTGGAAGTGACATGTATCAGATCATGAATTCACAATGTCGAACAATACCGTTGCACATTGTTGCACATAAAAAAGTTTTATTGTTTAGCTCCAATTATCATTTGACTTAAAATAACAGTCAAATTAAATTAATAAAGGAAGAAAAGCTATTCAACCGACACAGTCAAATTTCAGTTGTGTGTTCAGTTCACTGCAAGTGAAACAGAGATTTAGCTACAATCATGAAAAGGATCGTACTAGCTTTCATTACGAACTTTTTACAACCTATAACTATATAACGGACCAACCATTGCAAGAGTTTAGTTTAAATATGGAGCTATCGACGCATATCCTTCGTAATTGCTAATTTAGTTGAGACAAAACATGCAGTTTTATAGCAAATTTAGGCAAATATTTAGCTAATGTATATTTGCACACTTTGTAATAATTTTAAATCTCCCTAAATAGTTGAAACGAACAATGTAATTATACAGCATTTCTTCATAAAAAACCCAAACTAACTATTTTGTATACTGCACTTCAAATGTTGAGCGTTACTAACAAGTTTCTGCATGGCTGTAAGTTAAACGTCTGCACGTATGGGTCTGTTCATATCAAAACGTTAATTAGAGTTGAAATGAATGATCCTGATTCACAGCATTGTTGAAATAATGCAGTTCCATAATGTTGACTGCAAAGAGTCCTCAGGTAGTTTGACGAGTACCATTAATCTCTTGACGTATACGTAACGGTAAAGATTACTGTTGCAAATGCTAATTTGAGAGAAAAGGAGACTATGAAAAGGAAGAAATGGTATTGAGACTACACAGTTAGATTTCAGTTGTGTTTTAGTTCACTGCAAGTCAAACTTTATAATTTAGCAAGAATTATGAAGACCTCTGTTCCTGTTTTTATCACAATCGTTTTACTTGGCTTGGCAATTTACATTAAAAGTGGCACAATAAATTATAAAAAGTGACAAAACTGAAATATCACAAAATGCATAAAGCCTATATCCGAAAAAGCACCAGAATTAACTTAGAAAAATCTCTGCACGGGTTTCATGTAGCGCCAATAAATATAATAGCTGAACGTCAGAGACATTTTATGTCGCATTGAAATGCATCATATAGTTAACATTAGAACAAAGACGTTTAACCACTGATCTTGAGCACATACATACATGCGAATACGGACAGGCACGCGCAAACTGAAGACTATTTCCCCCATCGTTTTAAATTCATGTTATCTAGAGATGACAAGTTTATATTTCGTAAACATAATGCTGCATTTTCCAATACTGTCTTATAAATCATTTGTAATGTAATTATTCATAACGAACTCTTACTTGCTGCATGGTATGGTATAGTTTTGTTTACGTTCCAAATATATCTGTTGCTTATTCTTTATGCATATTGGTCTATCCGCTTTTCACACCGTTTATAGTAGAGTTTATTAAAAAATTTAAGTATTCAAAAGTTCGTTTCGAAACTAATCAAACACTTGACATCTTACACGAAAACTGTAAAAAATTCCAAATAAATTCAGCAAACGAAATCGTGTAATTTCAGGCAATGATTCCTCTTTGCTTTTTCATTGCAAAAATCCTTCAAAATGTTGAACTCTTAAGTACTTCAAACATCAATCCCATATTGAATTGTAATGACACGTAAAAAACGAAGAACATCTTATGTCTTTCGAAAATAGCTGAACGTGATAAATCACAGTCTTTTCATGCAAAACCCAAACTAAAAGTATTTTCTTGACGGCGCGTTTAAAAGTTAAACCTATACTAGCTACCGAGCTTCTGGGTGTAAAACTTTTGCAAGTATCGGAAGGTTTACAAATGTAAAAACGTTGACTAGAAGTGACATGTATCAGATCATGAATTCACAATGTCGAACAATACCGTTGCACATTGTTGCACATAAAAAAGTTTTATTGTTTAGCTCCAATTATCATTTGACTTAAAATAACAGTCAAATTAAATTAATAAAGGAAGAAAAGCTATTCAACCGACACAGTCAAATTTCAGTTGTGTGTTCAGTTCACTGCAAGTGAAACAGAGATTTAGCTACAATCATGAAAAGGATCGTACTAGCTTTCATTACGAACTTTTTACAACCTATAACTATATAACGGACCAACCATTGCAAGAGTTTAGTTTAAATATGGAGCTATCGACGCATATCCTTCGTAATTGCTAATTTAGTTGAGACAAAACATGCAGTTTTATAGCAAATTTAGGCAAATATTTAGCTAATGTATATTTGCACACTTTGTAATAATTTTAAATCTCCCTAAATAGTTGAAACGAACAATGTAATTATACAGCATTTCTTCATAAAAAACCCAAACTAACTATTTTGTATACTGCACTTCAAATGTTGAGCGTTACTAACAAGTTTCTGCATGGCTGTAAGTTAAACGTCTGCACGTATGGGTCTGTTCATATCAAAACGTTAATTAGAGTTGAAATGAATGATCCTGATTCACAGCATTGTTGAAATAATGCAGTTCCATAATGTTGACTGCAAAGAGTCCTCAGGTAGTTTGACGAGTACCATTAATCTCTTGACGTATACGTAACGGTAAAGATTACTGTTGCAAATGCTAATTTGAGAGAAAAGGAGACTATGAAAAGGAAGAAATGGTATTGAGACTACACAGTTAGATTTCAGTTGTGTTTTAGTTCACTGCAAGTCAAACTTTATAATTTAGCAAGAATTATGAAGACCTCTGTTCCTGTTTTTATCACAATCGTTTTACTTGGCTTGGCAATTTACATTAAAAGTGGCACAATAAATTATAAAAAGTGACAAAACTGAAATATCACAAAATGCATAAAGCCTATATCCGAAAAAGCACCAGAATTAACTTAGAAAAATCTCTGCACGGGTTTCATGTAGCGCCAATAAATATAATAGCTGAACGTCAGAGACATTTTATGTCGCATTGAAATGCTTCATATAGTTCATATTAGAACAAAGACGTTTAACCACTGATCTTGAGCACATACATACATGCGAATACGGATTGGCACGCGCAAACTGAAGACTATTTCCCCCATCGTTTTAAATTCATGTTATCTAGAGATGACAAGTTTATATTTCGTAAACATAATGCTGCATTTTCCAATACTGTCTTATAAATCATTTGTAATGTAATTATTCATAACGAATTCTTACTTGCTGCATGGTATGATATAGTTTTGTTTACGTTCCAAATATATCTGTTGCTTATTCTTTATGCATATTGGTCTATCCGCTGTTTCACACCGTTTATAGTAGAGTTTATTAAAAAATTTAAGTATTCAAAAGTTCGTTTCGAAACTAATCAAACACTTGACATCTTACACGAAAACTGTAAAAAATTCCAAATAAATTCAGCAAACGAAATCGTGTAATTTCAGGCAATGATTCCTCTTTGCTTTTTCATTGCAAAAATCCTTCAAAATGTTGAACTCTCAAGTACTTCAAACATCAATCCCATATTGAATTGTAATGACACGTAAAAAACGAAGAACATCTTATGTCTTTCGAAAATAGCTGAACGTGATAAATCACAGTCTTTTCATGCAAAACCCAAACTAAAAGTATTTTCTTGACGGCGCGTTTAAAAGTTAAACCTATACTAGCTACCGAGCTTCTGGGTGTAAAACTTTTGCAAGTATCGGAAGGTTTACAAATGTAAAAACGTTGACTAGAAGTGACATGTATCAGATCATGAATTCACAATGTCGAACAATACCGTTGCACATTGTTGCACATAAAAAAGTTTTATTGTTTAGCTCCAATTATCATTTGACTTAAAATAACAGTCAAATTAAATTAATAAAGGAAGAAAAGCTATTCAACTGACACAGTCAAATTTCAGTTGTGTGTTCAGTTCACTGCAAGTGAAACAGAGATTTAGCTACAATCATGAAGAGTATCGTACTAGCTTTCAATACGAACTTTTTACAACCTATAACTATATAACGGACCAACCATTGCTAGAGTTTAGTTTAAATATGGAGCTATCGACGCATATCCTCCGTAATTGCTAATTTAGTTGAGACAAAACATGCAGTTTTATAGCAAATTTAGGCAAATATTTAGCTAATGTATATTTGCACACTTTGTAATAATTTTAAATCTCCCTAAAAAGTTGAAACGAACAATGTAATTATACAGCATTTCTTCATAAAAAACCCAAACTAACTATTTTGTATACTGCACTTCAAATGTTGAGCGTTACTAACAAGTTTCTGCATGGCTGTAAGTTAAACGTCTGCACGTATGGGTCTGTTTATATCAAAACGTTAATTAGAGTTGAAATGAATGATCCTGATTCACAGCATTGTTAAAACAATGCAGTTCCACAATGTTGAACGCAGAGTCTTTGAGTACCATTAATCCCTTGATGTATAACGGTCAAGATGACTGTTACAAATGCTAATTTGAGAGAAAAGGAGATTATGAAAAGAAAGAAATGGTATTGACCCTACACAGTTAGATTTCAGTTGTGTTTTAGTTCACTGCAAGTCAAACTTTAAGATTTAGCAAGAATTATGAAGACCTCTGTTCCTGTTTTATCACAATCGTTTTACTTGGCTTGTTAATTTTCATTAAGATGGCACAATAAATTATAAAAGTGACAAAACTGAAATATCACAAAATGCATAAAGCCTATATCTGCAAAAGCACCTGAATTAACTTAAAAAAATCTCTGCACGGGTTTCCAGTAGGGCCAATAAAAATAATAGCTGAACGTCAGAGACATTTTATGTCGCATTGAAATGCATCATATAGTTAACATTAGAACAAAGACGTTTAAACACCGACATTGAGGACATACATACATGCGTGTGCGGACATGCACGTGCAAACTGAACACTATTTCCCCCATCGTTATCTAGAGATGACAAGATTATCTTTCGTAAACATGTTGGTGCATTTTCCAATACTGTCTTATAAATAACTTGTAATGTAATTAGTCATATCGAACTCCTGCTTGCTGCATGGTATAGTTTTGTTTACGTTCCAAATATATCTGTTGCTTATTCTTTATGCACATTGGTCTATCCGCTGTTTCACACCGTTTATAGTAGAGTTTATTAAACAATTTAAGTATTCAAAAGGTCGTTGAAAAATTAGTCATACACTTGATATCTTACACGAAAGAATAAAAAAGAATAGCAACCAAAACTGTGAAAAATTCCAAATAAATTCAACAAACGAAATCGTGTAATTTCAGGCAATGATTCCTCGTTGCTTTTTCATTGCAAAAATCCTTCAAAATGTTGAACTCTTAAGTACTTCAAACATCAATCCCATAATGAATTGTAATGACACGCTAAAAACGAAGAACATCTTATGTCTTTCGAAAATGGCTGAACGTGATAAATCACAGCCTTTTAATTCAAAATCCAAACAGAAAGTATTTTCTCGACCGAACGTTCAAAAGTTAAACCTATACTAGCTACCGAGCTTCTGGGTGTAAAACGTTTGCAAGTATCGGAAGGTTTACAAATGTAAAAACGTTGACTAGAAGTGACATGTATCAGATCATGAATTCACAATGTCGAACAATACCGTTGCACATTGTTGCACATAAAAAAGTTTTATTGTTTAGCTCAATTATCATTTGACTTAAAATAACAGTCAAATTAAAATAATAAAGGAAGAAAAGCTATTCAACCGACACAGTCAAATTTCAGTTGTGTGTTCAGTTCACTGCAAGTGAAACAGAGATTTAGCTACAATCATGAAGAGTATCGTACTAGCTTTCAATACGAACTTTTTACAACCTATAACTATATAACGGACCAACCATTGCAAGAGTTTCGTTTAAAGATGGAGCTATCGACGCATATCCTCCGTAATTGCTAATTTAGTTGAGACAAAACATGCAGTTTTATAGCAAATTTAGGCAAATATTTAGCTAATGTATATTTGCACACTTTGTAATAATTTTAAATCTCCCTAAAAAGTTGAAACGAACAATGTAATTATACAGCATTTCTTCATAAAAAACCCAAACTAACTATTTTTTATACTGCACTTCAAATGTTGAGCGTTACTAACAAGTTTCTGCATGGCTGTAAGTTAAACGTCTGCACGTATGGGTCTGTTTATATCAAAACGTTAATTAGAGTTGAAATGAATGATCCTGATTCACAGCATTGTTAAAACAATGCAGTTCCACAATGTTGAACGCAGAGTCTTTGAGTACCATTAATCCCTTGATGTATAACGGTCAAGATGACTGTTACAAATGCTAATTTGAGAGAAAAGGAGATTATGAAAAGAAAGAAATGGTATTGACCCTACACAGTTAGATTTCAGTTGTGTTTTAGTTCACTGCAAGTCAAACTTTAAGATTTAGCAAAATTATGAAGACCTCTGTTCCTGTTTTTATCACAATCGTTTTACTTGGCTTGTTAATTTTCATTAAGATGGCACAATAAATTATAAAAAGTGACAAAACTGAAATATCACAAAATGCATAAAGCCTATATCTGCAAAAGCACCTGAATTAACTTAAAAAAATCTCTGCACGGGTTTCCAGTAGGGCCAATAAAAATAATAGCTGAACGTCAGAGACATTTTATGTCGCATTGAAATGCATCATATAGTTAACATTAGAACAAAGACGTTTAAACACCGACATTGAGGACATACATACATGCGTGTGCGGACATGCACGTGCAAACTGAACACTATTTCCCCCATCGTTATCTAGAGATGACAAGATTATCTTTCGTAAACATGTTGGTGCATTTTCCAATACTGTCTTATAAATAACTTGTAATGTAATTAGTCATATCGAACTCCTGCTTGCTGCATGGTATAGTTTTGTTTACGTTCCAAATATATCTGTTGCTTATTCTTTATGCACATTGGTCTATCCGCTGTTTCACACCGTTTATAGTAGAGTTTATTAAACAATTTAAGTATTCAAAAGGTCGTTGAAAAATTAGTCATACACTTGATATCTTACACGAAAGAATAAAAAAGAATAGCAACCAAAACTGTGAAAAATTCCAAATAAATTCAACAAACGAAATCGTGTAATTTCAGGCAATGATTCCTCGTTGCTTTTTCATTGCAAAAATCCTTCAAAATGTTGAACTCTTAAGTACTTCAAACATCAATCCCATAATGAATTGTAATGACACGCTAAAAACGAAGAACATCTTATGTCTTTCGAAAATGGCTGAACGTGATAAATCACAGCCTTTTAATTCAAAATCCAAACAGAAAGTATTTTCTCGACCGAACGTTCAAAAGTTAAACCTATACTAGCTACCGAGCTTCTGGGTGTAAAACGTTTGCAAGTATCGGAAGGTTTACAAATGTAAAAACGTTGACTAGAAGTGACATGTATCAGATCATGAATTCACAATGTCGAACAATACCGTTGCACATTGTTGCACATAAAAAAGTTTTATTGTTTAGCTCAATTATCATTTGACTTAAAATTACAGTCAAATTAAAATAATAAAGGAAGAAAAGCTATTCAACCGACACAGTCAAATTTCAGTTGTGTGTTCAGTTCACTGCAAGTGAAACAGAGATTTAGCTACAATCATGAAGAGGATCGTACTAGCTTTCATTACGAACTTTTTACAACCTATAACTATATAACGGACCAACCATTGCAAGAGTTTAGTTTAAATATGGAGCTATCGACGCATATCCTCCGTAATTGCTAATTTAGTTGAGACAAAACATGCAGTTTTATAGCAAATTTAGGCAAATATTTAGCCAATGTATATCTGCACACTTTGTAATAATTTTAAATCTCCCTAAAAAGTTGAAACGAACAATGTAATTATACAGCATCTCTTCATAAAAAACCCAAACTAACTATTTTGTATACTGCACTTCAAATGTTGAGCGTTACTAACAAGTTTATGCATGGCTGTAAATTAAACGTCTGCACGTATGGGTCTGTTTATATCAAAACGTTAATTAGAGTTGAAATGAATGATCATGATTCACAGCATTGTTAAAACAATGCAGTTCTATAATGTTGACCGCAAAGAGTCTTCAAGTAGTCAAGATGACTGTTACAAATGCTAATTTGAGAGAAAAGGAGACTATGAAAAGGAAGAAATGGTATTGAGACGACACAGTTACATTTCAGTTGTGTTTTTAGTTCACTGCAAGTCAAACTTTATAATTTAGCAAGAATTATGAAGACCTCTGTTCCTGTTTTCATCACAATCGTTTTACTTGGCTTGTTACTTTTCATTAAGATGGCACAATAAATTATAAAAACTGAAATATCACAAAATGCATAAAGCCAATATCCGCAAAAGCACCTGAATTAACTTAAAAAAATCTCTGCACGGGTTTCCTGTAGGGCCAATAAATGTAATAGCTGAACGTCAGACATTTTACGTCGCACTGAAATGCATCATATAGTTCACATTAGAACAAAGACGTTTAACCACTGACCTTGAGCACATACATACATGCGAGTACGGACATGCACGTGCAAACTGAACACTATTTCCCCCATCGTTTTAAATTCTTGTTATCTAGAGATGACAAGTTTATATTTCGTAAACATAATGCTGCATTTTCCAATACTGTCTTATGAATCATTTGTACTGTAATTATTCATAACGAATTCTTACTTGCTGCATGGTATAGTTTTGTTTACGTTCCAAATATATCTGTTGCTTATTCTTTATGTACATTGGTCTATCCGCTGTTTCACACCGTTTATAGTAGAGTTTATTAAAAAATTTAAGTATTCAAAAGTTCGTTTCGAAACTAATCATACACTTGACATCTTACACGAAAGAATAAAAAAGAATAGCAACGAAAACGGTAAAAAATTCCAAATAAATTCAACAAACGAAATCGTGTAATTTCAGGCAATGATTCCTTGAAATGAAAAGGATCGTACAAGCTTTCCTTACGAGCCTTTTACAACCTATACTATATAACGGACCAACCATTGCGAGAGTTTAGTTTAAATATGGAGCTATCGACGCATATCCTCCGTAATTGCTAATTTTGTTGAGACAAAACATGCAGTTTTATAGCAAATTTAGGCAAATATTTAGCCAATGTAAGTTTGCACACTTTGTAACAGTTTTAAATCTCCTAAAAGTTGAAATGAACAATGTAATTATACAGCATTTCTTCATAAAAACCAAACTAACTATTTTGTATACTGTACTTCAAATGTTGAGCGTTACTAACAGGTTTATGCATGGCTGTAAATTAAACGTCTGCACGTATGGGTCTGTTTATATCAAAACGTTAATTAGAGTTGAAATGAATGATCATGATTCACAGCATTGTTCAAACAATGCAATTCCACAATGTTGACCGCTTAGAGTCTTTAAGTAGTTTAACAAGTACCATTAATCTTTTGACGTATACGTAACGGTCAAGATGACTGTTACAAATGCTAATTTGAAAGAAAAGGAGACTATAAAAGGGAAGAAATGGTATTGAGACGACACAGTTACATTTCAGTTGTGTTTTTAGTTCACTGCAAGTCAAACTTTAAGATTAAGCAAGAATTATGAAGACCTCTGTACCTGTTTTATCACAATCGTTTTACTTGGATTGGCCTGTGTGTTTGGTAAGTACTTTTGAATTTTACTTTAATATCAGAGTGCGGTTTTGCATGAGCTAGAAGGGTAGCGACAAAAATCTTTAGTGATTTAGACACACTATAGAATAAAGTCATTTTTCAATTCTTTTCATAATCAAGTTGCCAGTCGTGTTGCGACTGAAAGATATTCCAGTATCTTGAACTAATTGTTTTTAAAATAATTAGTAAATAAACTTTTCATTTGATCGTGATCATTTGACAAATGTATTTTTATTCATACTTTTTTAGCAGCTCATCCTCGCAATGGTAAAGTGTATGATGCGATTTTCTCCGACAATGAACTGATGAAACGTGATGCAGGTTATTATTACTCCTTACTAAACCTACCTGTATAAACAGGAAACAATGACACATCACAAGATAAATGCCACTTCAATACGATCATTCTCATATTAAACAAAGTTTGTGACTAAGACCGTAAGAGTTACATTAAGTAGAGAGACTAGTGCATATGAAACGTTTTCCTTGGAAACATCGTATTGGCCATCACGAGTTAGCCCTATCTTGTAATGTACAGTGAATATTGCACACATTAAGCATGCGCTTTAGTCTCTCGACGAAATGCCGTCTACATGCGTGATACCTTACAAGCGGACTTCATTAGTAGCTATATATCGTTACGTCATTTATCATAACATTATCGCAGATACTTTCTATATTAAAAATTTTAGGCAAGTGCAACACACAGGTATTCTATAAAGGCAGACGCGTCATACACAGATTAGATTGTGGTTATTATGGAATAAACCGGGCAAAATGTCAATCATATGGCTGTTGTTTTGACAGTAGAAAACGATGGCAATACAACTGCTTTTTCAAAGGTACGAAGAACCACAACATTCAACCATGAATATTTTATCTTTATCGATACACATCTCATATTCCCCATTGCTCTTAGCAATAAAACACAACAGCACAGTGTGGTACACTTCAGTACGGCATTCTACAATACAGTAGGGTAAAATATAGTACCCAAAAATATGTTAAACTCCTTTTAATAACATCGCTTTCTTGGTCTTTACTTAGAAATATCGGACCTCTGTCTTTTTGTACAGACCGAGCCTCGTACTAATGTCTCGGTCTGTACAAAAAGACCTCGGTCCGTTATTTCTCCGTAAAGACCATGCGCTCGGTTATTAAGGGCTTGGTAATAAAAATAACCTGTTTGTTATCTCAGGCCAGCATCAAATTCAAACCTCTTGAAATCAAATTTCAAGTATTTCTACAGAGTCTTCAACAATGTTTGTTTACCATGCATACCACCATATGTACATAACTACCACCTGTAATTCTACACAACATCTAATACATATCTTTTCTATTATAGTTCGTCAATGCACTAAAATAAAACCAGAACATCGTCTAGATTGTGGTTATTATGGAATCACAGAAAGACAATGCAGATGGAAAGGCTGCTGTTTTGATAGAAAATATAAAAACAAATTCAACTGTTTTTACCAAAGTAAGTACACATCATTTTCTTTTTTTATATTATTATATAAAACTTTAATTCAGCTTTACATAAATATAGACTTGTCGGCTATTTGCGTAAATTTTGCCTAGTCGTTTTTCTTTAATCATCACCCATGACATATTGTGAAATATTAATTATCAGATAGTTTGCATGACTACGTGAATTTTGATTTCAAATATACAGGACATTGCTTTAGAAAAACCTCTAACAAATAGAACAAATCATGCAGGGGATTTTTAAAGAAATCTTTCCTAGCGGCGGGGGTTATTTTTTAACAGCCTGTGATATAGCTCACTATAATTTCTTCGAACCAATTTCAAGACCGATAAGTTTGCTATATAGTTAAAAGATGCCCTGAAATAAATATTGCAGCTTAATATTCTAAATATGAGTTTGCACCAATATGTATATATAGGTAGTGCCTGCGATGTTGTCAAAGCAAACGAAAGAATAGATTGTGGTTGGTATGGAATAACTAAAAGCCAATGTGAAAGAAAAGGATGTTGCTACGATAAAAGTATTCTTCATGCCAAGCACTGCTTTTACAAAGGTACAGTGTTTTATGTTCCTCCTTAGTGATCGGGCATTTCAAGTTTGTTTCTCCATTTTACAGTGCAAGTTAACACTTGCATATCTGCTTTTGACAAAACTACCCCAAGAGAGATATAAATCAAAACTAATAACAAATTGTCTATAATCCACTTCATGTAAATGAAATAGCGACATGAAACTAATTTACCTTTTCATTTTCTTTTAGGAAGTCTTTAAGTGAGGATTCTTCGTTCGCACGAACGATTAATAATCTTGTAGTATAGTCGTAGTCAAATATACTCTCTTGTCATGGCATTGTTAACGTTCGTTTTTCATTAAAGTTCTATTAGTTTATGAAATGTTTGCCTATTTTGGAAAGGAGTCCCAATTCACAAACAAACTAAATGAAACTAAACCACAACTCCACAAACCACAAACATGAGAATTTTTTCTATTTCACAAACAGCGGAATTGTTTGTGAAATATAACATTGCATCGCTTGCTTTCTTCATTTTCACAAACACCAGCATTCCAATTAAGCGCCATGTTGTATTAGATTCATTTGAAAGCGATGCTTAAAATGGGGACTGTGAAAGTATCTTGGCAGGTAATGAAACAAATAACAGGCTCATTACGGTCTTATAAGGCCAACCTTTTGCGAGAAAAGTTGCTTTGACGGGATATTTTAGTGGAACTCAAAAGTAAAACTTTCAGACCGAAAATAGGAGTATGACATGAGTAATCTTTTTTGTTCGTTTGAATATAACACTTGAGCATTCTAACATCATCAACATCCATGACGCTACCGAAAAATTCAGACGAACTTTCAAAACTTGCATTTAAACAACAAGTGGCATATAATCACCAATATATTCACGCGTTGAAAAGTCTTTTTCGTGCAAAGTCATAACATACGAGTTTATCGTTGGGAGTCTTTGCCAGGTTTCAAAGGGTTGCGCAATAATTGCAATAATTTGCATGGCCCTTGTTAACAAGGTTTATTAAACAATTTAAGTATTCAAAAGGTCGTTGCAAAATTAGTCATACACTTGATATCTTGCACGAAAGAATAAAAAAGAATAGCAACGAAAACTGTGAAAAATTCCAAATAAATTCAACAAACGAAATCGTGTAATTTCAGGCAATGATTCCTCTTTGCTTTTTCATTACAAAAATCCTTCAAAATGTTGAACTCTCAAGTACTTCAAACATCAATCCCATATTGAATTGTAATGACACGTA